>NC_133771.1:83417638-83482356 GCF_003597395.2 Chelonoidis abingdonii | reverse complement strand
TGCAGCTTGAGGTCTTCAAATCTCAATTTTGAGGATTTCAATAACTCAGTCATGGGTTCGGGGTTGTTATAAATGTGTATGGGCAGGGTTTTGTGGCCTGCCTTGTGCAGGAGGTCAGACTAGATGATCATATTGGTCCCTTCTGACCTATGAGTCTATGAAGTATATGAAATCAGGTCTATGTAGTGTACTGTGTACTGTAATTTTTGTATCTGGTTTGAGATGGTATCTGAAGTAGATTCTTTTTCTTATTTTGTATTTTCAAATTACAAGCACAAAAAGCAATAGTTAATATTTTATAAGAGCTGCAGTTGCTATACCTTACAGATAGAATATATAGTATGTCTGCCTACTCTAAGATATGCTTTCTTCAATAGTTCAATGAAAGAAACAGAAGCAACAGCAATAACAGTCTCTACGATTTTAGAAATATCCTGTAGGAAAGCGCCAAGCACTGTAAATTAAGGCTTTTTTAAAAAACAACAACAACAACAACAAACGGTTTAAGGTAACATTTTTAGTATTATTATTCATTGCCATTATTATTGGTTGTTAAACTGTTTCTACTGCCTACTAGACAAAGAAGGCTCATGTTTGCCACATGAGTAAATGGCCGTACCACTGCCAATGTTAAAATAGTTGTATTGAATTATATCAGCAATTAATTTGTCCTTGATCATCTTAGTATTGATAGCAAAGTAAACAAAATGAATAGGAAATCGAGGGAAAAGAAATACACTAAGGTGCTAACACTGCAAATACTAACACACGTTTCATTTTACTACACAGAGTGGTTCCACTGAAATCAATGGAACTATTCATGGTAGTAAAGTTGTGTATGTGCTTAAGTGTTTGCAGGGTTAGGGCCTTTGTGCTGTATTAGTACTAGGACCCCATGTGTTGTAGGATGTCATGGGATTTAGCACTGAATGTACCCCATACTACAGAATTATGAAGATTATTTAAACAATTTTCTAGCCCTTACAGTTGCAGAAATAATCTTCTGTACACGACCTAAGTGTGAACTGATGTATTTTGTCTTCCTGAGTATGCAGGGAACCTAAAACAGTATCTCTTAGAGATATGATTTTTCTCTCTCTCTCATCGTGTGTTAATTCTGGAACCTAATGATGAATATATTAGGCCCTTATTCAGCAAAGTCCAACAGAACGTGCCTTACTCCAAGCATGGGATATCTTCAGTAGGACTACTTGTGCTCAAAGATAGGCACATATGTAAGTAGTTTGCTGAATTAGGACCGAAACATAAACATTAAATTTCATTACTGATTATTTTAGCAGAAGCATCCTCGTAGTGTAGATTCTCCACCTTGCTGGAGCACTCCTTGAGTGCAGTAGAATGAAATGCTGGAGGAAGCAGGTTGTAGCTCCCTGATGATCAGCTGCCCAATTCTGGTACAAAGTGAAGCTGCACAGGAGCAGCTCTAACTTACATCACTCAAGGACCTTACACCACTTTGGAGGATCAAGCATAGTGAAGCTTTGGTTCCCCATATGCACTCCCCATCCCACATCTGCTTACACTGGAGGAGGAGGTGAAGAATGGGTGTGGCCTGCAGCAGAGGCAGTTCTCTACATAGGGGAAATCTCAGCTGGCCATCTTCAAGTTTTAAGACCACTTTGTGCCAAATAATCAGACAGAAGAATCCAGCCCAATGTGATTATTCCACAATGTCAAACTGCCTCTGACACCTTTCCAAGACCTAAAAGTCCCACTTGTCCTCTACTTAGTTGCCAAAAGTTGCAACTCTTTCCTGCTCTCCCCCCTACCACCCCCCGCCGGCAACCTCTGTAGTGAAATTATACATTTTCAATACTGAATTCCAAAGCATATTGAACATTGAGGGTGTAGTAAAATAAATATTGAGACCACAATTGGGCATGCCTATGTGGTTCTCAGTGCAGAATCTTAAATTAAACAATACAAGGAGTTCTATAGTGACTGTACTATGCTTGCCATTTAATTCAGTAACACCTTCCATTTTGTAAGGTACCTGAACCAGATGTCAACACATGTAGTTCTTGTAGCATAGCTCCATTATCAGGGAATAGGGGAGAGTTTGCACAGGCTCCCAGAGCTAATGGAAAGGCAGAGGGCTTCAATATATATGGCCAGGACCTCCAGTCAGTCCCCTGAGATCTGCAGGAGTGGAGACTGGGCCTCCTACTTCTTTCATAAAGGGTACATTTGGAGCACATTCTGTTATATGAATCTCATTGAGCTTTTCCTCCCTTTGGGGTCTTATTCATTAATTTAAGGATGGTGAGGACTGCAATATGGCCATGATTTACTCATTTAATTTTGGGGGTTTTAAATAATATACTTAGCTGTCTCAGATTACTCTTCCCCACTAATAAATCTTAGAACAGCTGATTTTCAATAATTAATAACGTTAACTTGTATACTCCTGTAATTGCAGATAGTACTAAAGACAAATATTTTCCATTGGAGATGCTGAAGCACAAGAATGCTATAAAGGGCTCAATTTGTGATCTTTGCTGCATATTTCAAGTACTGAAATAGAATTACATCAGTCAGTGAGAGCATAGGAATAATGTACAGTCATTGACCCACAGTGGTACACTTATTTAAAAATAAATGTATTAAATGCAGATCCCTGTAGTAGCTGGATTTAGTGCACCTTTCAGAGGTCTCCTTCTATATGCTGAAACCAGCGTAGCCACCTCAGCTCTCCAGCCGTTCTCAGCTCCATCAGTCCTGTTCTCTCAATTTCTCCTACGCGCACACATCCACTTGCTCAGGAAAGACTAGCCCTCCTTCTCAATAAAAGTTTTATTTGTTTAGCTGTAAAGCTTAGCCCTCTCCCCCCACCCCTAGTCTTATCATCCCCTTTCATTCCAATAAACTACATATAATTCAAAAAGAAATCAAGCCCATGTGGGGGGTGGGGAGGGGAAGGTGGTCAGCTGTTCCCCTACTATGGACCCGGGAGACAGCCTCCTAAGAGGTCGAGGATCTGTGAGTAGAGAGAGAAATGGGGCCAGGGACATTTGCACTACCCTGTGGGAAATGCTCTCTGAAGTTAATACAACCTTAAGCTGCATGCTTCATCCTGTGGAATCCCCTCCACCCATGAGAGGGAAGAGATGTTTTGAAAACTGCCCCCAGCAGGGCAGCAAGGAAGTAAGTGAGCATTTCAGTGTAACAAAAACTTGATCATATTTCTTGCCAACTTGGTAGTAATCGTACCCTGAGCTAATAAGCTCCCTCAGCCTTTGGTCTCAGAGTTCAGTTAGCCAACTCTGGTTTCTTTTGAGATCGTATAAATCTTTTGCCTTGTAAACAAGAAGCTACCTCAGAGATCATTAAGTATTTTGTGCTACTGCAGTCATTATTTCTTATCTGTAATGCAGTAATGCCCAGAGGCCCTACTGTGCTAGGTGTGGTACAAACACACTGGAACTCACGGCTCCTACCTCCAAAAACTTACAACATAATTTATTGTGTACATCGATGGTGCCAAATCCTTTGCAGAGGATTGAATCCTGTGTTCAGTTATCAACCACAGGCCAGGGAATGGCCACTGATGTGAGCTGGGGGGTTGCACAGAGATCAAGGGGAGATTATGGCCCCTACATAGTATTAAAAGATTTAGTTATTTACTGTTTGTTCAGTGCCTTATTGTCACATTCTCACTCAGTGAGAAAACACTCTTCCTTTCTAAGCCTCCAGTATTTCTGCCTTTTGTTTCTCCTTCTTCTCCACCAGCCTTTCTCTGTTTCTCTCATGCTTCCTTGTCTTTGTGAAGCTCCTCTGTTCTTTTCTCTGTATTTCCTTCCTGGTAGCAACTCTAAATTCCCAACCCAGCAGCCTTCACACCCGCTCTCTGCCTCCATTCCATCCACTAAAATGATCAGCAGTTAAACAGTTAATGTTCACAGTGAAGCATCATCACTGAGCTTTAACACTGACACTCGAGATTTAGGGCTAGTCTACACTAGAAGTGCTACATCGGCACAGCTGGATCAATGCAGCTGCACTGCTGCAGCACATCTGGTGAAGATGCTCTAGGCTGATAGGAGAGAGCTCTCCCATCAGCATAACAAATCCATCTCTGTGAGAGCTGGTAGCTATGCTGGCAGAAGAAACTCTCCCAGTGACATGGCGCTGTTCATGCTGGCATTTAGGTCGGTGTAACTTACATTACTCGGGTGAGGGGAGGACTTATTCATGCCCCTGAGTGACATAAGTTATACTGAAGTATGTGGTAGTGTAGACCTGGCCTAACTGAGAATAGAGGCTGGCACCTCTGAGTCATTGATTCAGGCTTTCTGAAGACTCAAGCAGACCTCACTGCACTGGATACACTCAGTCCCCATTTGGAAGGTTATCTCTGCAGCCATGTGTGCTAGGAAAGTTACTTTTTCTTAAATAAAAGCTAAGGCTATGGCTACACTGGCACTTTACAGCACTACAACATTCTCGCTCAGGGGTGTGAAAAAACACCCCTCTGAGCACAGCAGTTATAGCGCTGTAAAGCCTCAGTGTAAACAGTGCCCCAGCTATTCCCCTCATGGAGGTGGAGTTCCTGCAGTACTGGGAGAGCTCTCTCCCAGCACTGGTGCCAAGACCACACTCGCACTTCAAAGTGCTGCTGCGGGAGCGCTCCCGCGGCAGCGCTTTGAAGTTTTGAGTGTAGCCACGGCCTTAGATTCTGCAGAACATATGTGGCCCACAATGTGTTATTACCTGTATGGCCCTGAGGATGTCACATTGCAGCCCATGGGCCGCAGGCTGAGAACCACTGGATTAACAGGACAATTCGTATGAGTAAGGATTGCAAGATCAAGCCCCTAATAAAGAAAAGATTGTCCAATTTAACATGTATAATTCAAGAAAGTTTATTAATTAGGATGTTTATTAAATACTGCATATTTTAAAATCAAATCCCTGCTCCTTAATTTATGGTCCCCACCTGGATACCTAAATCCTGTAAATGCTGAGAAGGATTATAGATCTTGCAGGCTGTGCTTTCCCCCATCTATGTCACATATTCTCTGTCATGTTCTTTCATATTCCCTCTCCCTTCTTCCCTCCCTCCCCCCACAAATAACCCCAAGACTCATGGACACATCTGTGAGTGCACATGTTAATAGCTGGATTTCTATTCCCCTTTGAAAGCTCCACTGACATAAGGATTCAGTATATTACAAAAGCCTAGTTATCCCAGGTTTGCATAAAGCCAATACACCACCTAGAAACTAAAACAGAATTTTGAAATACATGTTAATGTATTTAATTACCTTAAAATATTATCAGGGAATAAAGGCACTAGGAGATAGGACAAGATTATCTGTGGAAATTATTAGGGGGTTAGAATATAACTGCCCAAGAAACAATTACTTAATAGCTATCTTTTCTTTTAAAAAAGGGAAACAAAGTGCAGTTATTTTCATGTCATTATCTACACTGTAACAACCAAATACTCTAAAGGTTTCTATGCAAAAAAAATATAAACAACATTTATACTGTATTAACAATTCCAGACTTACGAATCTGAGGTCTATAGCATAACTAGTTTCTTTTATTAAGATTAACAAATGTGGCTAGCCTCCCATTCATAGCTGTTTCAGAAAAACATTACAAAACCACAAATACATAATCCAGTACATATTTTCGTTCATTAGCATAATCAGTTCCATCTTTCTAAAATTACAGATGACTGAAGACAAAACTTATTTATTTCACATTATATTTTACTTATGATAAATAATTTTATAGGAACTAAAAATACTGATTTGGTTTATTCTGAAATTCAAATAAGTTAATACAAAAAAATACTATGTCTTGAAACGTTAATGAGAACAAAGTAATTTTATACTTTAAACCTGTGTCACTGTTTTATGGAAATGACAGATCATCTAAATGTGTAACAGTCTACAGGTGGAGCACAGCAAAACTGGTAATAAATGACTAACACTGTCTGGACATAACAGGAAATGAGTGGGTGAATAGGAATTAATGTTTTTCTTATATAATTGAAATCCATAATCGTAGTAAGAGTCAATGCTGATGATTTGAAAACAGTTTGTGTGTTTAGTCCTGAATGTTAGATTCTACTTAACTTGAACTTTGAGAAAAATACCCTAAAAATATTGTACTTAGTTTTTTTAAGAAATACGTTTATTTCATTTGTAACTGGTATGAAATGCACTATTTAAACAGTACATCTAAAACAGTTGGAGGCAGTAGTTTGGGGGATGGGAAAAATTCTGTTCTGTTACAAAGGGAACATCCCAAGTATCTCCACTGACTTGAATTAAGGTACTCTGAATTTAGACTGGTGTAGAGGAGAGAAGAATTTGATCCCAAATTTTCTTTTATCAGAAGTATGAAAAATAAATATAAAATGACAACAGAAGAGCTGAGGATCAGGAACAAAATAAAGAGATTTTTTTGTTGCAGAGGGTAAGATTTAAAAAAAAATTAAATTAAAAAAAATAAAAGAAATCCCTCAGATTTATTACTGTAATGTAATATAAAGGGCATTCAGAAATGTTTGAAAATGTTATTTTCTAAATAACAACACAATACCATGAAGCCGTGATTATATTCCTTGAGGAAATCATTGTAGAATTGGAATATGTTGCATACAATGCATCAATCAAGATAATAATGTTGTTGGTTTTAATATTAACAGACTTCAGAGTTGAGTCTGCCATTTTTCTGTCCTCATTTTACCACACTAAGCCTAAGTACTGCAATTGCTTTGAGGCCCCCTGAAAGAGGACTGCATCATCTGCAATACAAAGGCACAAGGGGGTTACTTAAGGACAAAGAGATATTCTCCTTCCAATGAATGCACATAACTCCCATTAACATTGATGAGAGGAGAACATATACTCAGAAGCGTCAGCCTTATCTCTGAATTTCCATACTTGTGTATATTTAAGTTATGCTCTTAATAAAATGTATGCCTTATAAAAGACATATACAACTGATTAATTCCAATTTGATTCCAACAGTGTTAAAAGGCAGATTCCCCACAACTGAAACCTTTTCACCCACAGATATTTCCCCCCTTTTACACTTCCCACAATTTCATATGCGTCATCAAGCAGAATCCTTTGGATTTTTTACCTGGCTTGAGCTGTGAACACTCACTCTACTATTCTTCACTTTAAATACTAAAAGCATTTTGATACATACCAGTGTAGGACATTGTTTTATTGGATACACAAAACACCCAGATTTCAAATATCATCATGGAGAGTTTCACCTATGGTCATTCTAGATCAGACAAATTTCTATTGACAGAATTTTCACTATACGTTATTCTACAAGATGGGGGGAAAATACCAAAGATGAAGAGTGAATATGTTTTCTCTTTGAAAAGTCCTTTCTAGCTCATGGTACTGAAAGACCAGGGACACTGGCTCTACAGAAATCAGACCCATTCAGTAAAAAACTGCTTGACATTGCTTTTTTAAATTAAGCCACAACTCGAAGACATTTACTCATGTTCAGCATATCTGTGACATCAGTGTAACATTTCTCTATTTAATGTATCTATTTCTCTCTTCTGATACTGTTTTTTTCCAATAGATTTCTTTCCCCTGTAAAATTGCTTGCTATCTTTATTAAAACTGAAGTCAATTTATTATGTCATCTTTTGATTTTGACTCTTATTTCTTACTTAGTGCCTGTATTATATGATTATCTGGCCTGGTTCACTGGATCTACTTAACATTAATGAAAGCTACAACTACTAAAACTTGACTGCCAAGCAAAAAAATCCCAAAAGGTTGTTTGTGATCTGTACTACTCCTTTTTGGTTTATATAAAGATGGCTCCTAAATAGCTGTCTGATAGTTGATTTTTGTTTGCTTTTTTAATACTAGAAATAAACAAGATCCTGACTTTGGTTAGATCTTTGGATGCCCTTGAAACACAATGGAAGGACATTTTTAAACAGAAAATATTTTAAGATGTTTTCTCTTAAATGCTTTTGGTTCTAAATGAAACTTTGCTTTAAAGAAGCTGTGTGGTTACTATATTAACCACTGTCATTATCCCAGAAGGTAGAGAAATGCAGAGTCTGAGCCTAAGTCAGACCTGCTGAGGCAGTCATAGTTGATATACAGGGGGCTGCAGCCAGGGCGTGGTCTGAGAGCAGAGAATTGCACAATTCCATACCAAGACACAGGTGTTGGCTAGTGGCCTGAAACCTGTGAGGTGGTGTGGCTGGACAGACCATGAGGGGTCAGAGGTACAGTTTACCCAGTAATTAACATCGGGCATTTCTCCCTGTTGGAGGTAAAAATTCTGCTTGGGGGTTTGATCTTTTAAATTTTAGTAATTTCTGTTGTTTTTTTTGTTTTGGTATAGAGGTTTAGGGACAGAATGGGTTGTTTGTATTGTGATTGTCATTCTTATGGTGGAAAGGCTTGTTTTTTTTCCCCTCTCTCTCTCGCTCTGTTTCCCCCTCCCCCCTTGAGGAAGGTTTTATAATTTTCCCTGAAGATCCTGGATTCCCCTGATGTTCTTTGGAAGATTGCTCCATAGCTGAATCCCCTCAACAGAGAATGCTTTGTCCCTAAAGCTTCCATGCTTCATCCTGGCCTTTGTGCTCTGCATGGTCCCAGAGGAGCACAGCTGTTGCTGTGGTTCACAGATCAAAATTCCATCCTTGATGTAACTGGGCTTGAGCCATTAAGTGCTTTGATAATTAGGACCAAGGCCTTAAACTGGCATAGGAAGCTGACAGTGAGCCAGAGCCAGAGGAGGGGCTTGAGCACAGGCCTGATGTGCTCTCAACAGTTTGAGCCATGGAGAAAGCAGGCAGACGCATGCTGTACCAGCTCAGCCTGTGTGCACGGTCTCTACACGCAGCTTTAGATACAGTGAGTTATAGTAACGCAGTCTGGAGATGACAAATGCTTGGATCATTGTGGCCAGGTCCTCATCCAGGAGGAAAGGACAAAGCTTCCTAGTGATCTGAAGGTGAAGGAAAGCATTTTTAGACACTGACATAACCTGGTCATCCAAGTTTATGGAGGAGTCAAAGAGGACCCTGGGGATTCAAACCACCTTAATGAATGGAGGCTCATGCCTTTAATAGAAAGTGGAAACAGTGTCTCAGCTAGTTCTTCAAAGTGTTTCTCCTTTCAAATCAGCATCACTTCAGTCTTGCCTGGGTCCAACAAACCTTTCCTCTCCTCTGCTTCAAACCTGAGTCCCTTCCACCCTCCAAAAAGCACAAAAGCAAAGTATTTGTAATAAAATAAAAACGTACGTTTAAAAAATGACTAATTAATATGACATGTGTCTCCTGGTCCACTGTCTTATTTCTATGTATATTCCTTCCCCCTGTCCTTAGTGTCTCCTTTTTCCCCTCCTTATTTTTAGATTGTTAGCTCCTCAGCACAGCAAACCATGCCTTCTTCCTCCATGGCTTTTTCTCCAATGGAGATTTGCCCCAATGCCAGTCAGTGATGGGTAAGCCACCTATGTAGTGCAAGTCCCTTGAGTACACTGGCATGGCTACTCTTTGCACTGGTGGTGTGCCCCTGGCTTGAAACCATAGTAACCTCCACTGATGCAAACAGGGGTTCTGCCTATCTACACAAGCGATCTGCAGCGGTGGAGCAATGTGTGGAATTCATTCAATTTGACCAAGTAGTGAAATTTGACAAATTACAAATACCATAAGGATTTACATATTTAAACAAACAATCTCTTTTATATATGCATGTGTTGCAGCTATTTTGCATCTCGTAATACCTTTTTCTGCACAAATGTGTGACACTTGTGGGCTTTAATGCTATTTGATGTGAAGCATTTATTGCTCTAAATGTAGCAATAGAATCACAGAAATGTAGCACTGGAAGGGTCCTCAAGAGGTCATCTAGTCTTTCCCCCACTCACACTGAGGCAGGATTAAGTATACCTAGACCAAGGCGTCATCGTATTAGTGAAAAAATGAGCAATCCTTCCATGATTGTCAGTCGATCACATGAAAATTAGTTATGTTTTAGCTTTTCATCATATTTACCTTTAGTATTTAATGGGAATTGTTGGGGAAAAAACATGTACTATAAATGAACCATATACTAAATGCCTACAATATGCTAATCTGTGTTTTGTACTGTAGCACTCCTAATTGTCCTGGTCAATTATACTATTTATATTATTTTCATTCTTTCTGCCTTCAACTCTTTTACTCTTGATATGAAATGAGAAAATTATAAAGTGTAGCCATTTGGTTATTCTTCAAATGTAAACATTTTGATTCTCTCAAAACTAATTAACAAAAGAAATTAAGTTTGCATTATAGACTAACTGTGAAATAATAATACCTTTTTCTTACATACATAACATCTTATTCAAATATTTTACACTCTTAGGATTGCCCAAATTCATAGAATAAAATACAGACAAACTAATCTTGCTTCAAGAATTGAACTTTTATTGAAGCATCACAAAACCAAATAAGATACGGAGCTACTAAATTCATCTGAGTAAACTTAATATCTCTAGTTTAAATACTGTAATGACCTTTTCAGAAAAGTAAATATCCACGAAAGCAATCAGTTTCAGTGTATAATGCTGAACTGATCAGACAAATGATTTTTTAGTAAACAAGACTGTTGTTAGTTGCTTACAAGTTAATGGAACTACTCACATGAATAAGGAGTAGCTGTGAAAGTGAAGGTTTGCAGAATTGGGCCCACTGGGAGTTTGTTATGCAGACTATATACTCTCTGTAAAACTTCTATAACTAAAGATTACATCTAGAGTGCCAGCTAGATTAGCCATTACAGGCTATTGTAAAATCATGAAGATTAAGTAAAGCAGTAACATAAAAATAGATATTTGTTCACAGGGAATTCAGGTAGAATAAAATCAACCTGGTATTGTGTTTAAACACACAAATTAAAGGGACACATATCAAAGCTTTTACAAAACTTAAAGACCAATAGAGAATTTCCCCCCATATAAAGTCAAAATTCCAGTGAGATTTTTTTTGTAAACAAATAAATATTTTCCCTGTGAACAGGTTTTCTGCATATTTTCACACTAATTTGTAACTGATAAATTGATCTTCCTATTCCATAAATGACAGGAAGCAGAGACAATCAAGATACAGAATTTTCTTCAGTCTTTCAGCTCTTTCTTATGTGACCTTCTGACCCCAGCTGATATTTCCACAGCCATGGAGAAACAAGTATCAGAGGGGTAGCCGTGTTAGTCTGGATCTGTAAAAGCAGCAAAGAGTCCTGTGGCACTTTATAGACTAACAAACGTTTTGGAGCATGAGCTTTCATGGGTGCATCCGACGAAGTGGGTATTCACCCACGAAAGCTTATGCTCCAAAACGTCTGTTAGTCTAGAATGTGCCACAGGACTCTTTGCTGCTTATGGAGAAACAACTAGAGAATCATAGATTAGTAAACATTAACATACTGAATTACAGAGCTGATTACTATTGGAATGAGTACTAAGAGGTTCAGCTATTTACACTACCTGGGAACTAACATTAACTGGGAATGAAAAACAACCCTGAAAAAAGATCACATCAGACAGCCAAGCATTGCTTTGAGGGTCTTCACAAATTATTGTGCTGAGGTACCGAAAACCAATTAAGGGACAAGAATTGCTGATTCTACATCCTTGATACAGTAATTTGTTATTGATGAAATCTGATTATCTAGCCCATATAAAAAAATTACTTTCATGTATACCCCAAACACCATGGGAGGGTTACAGCTCTAGATCGGGTTTGTTTTCAGACTGATTTGTGGATCACTAGCAGTCCAATGAAGTCTTCTGAGTGGTTCAGAACACAAAGTATTTGGAACCAAGTATGAGGTGAGTGGGCTGTTAAATGGGGAAGTGGAGGATGAAAGGATCTCCTTTACAAAATGCTTTGTCGAATAAAAGAGTTGGATAACTAGTCCTCTGTACAAGGGCCAGGGCATTAAGAGCTGATGCACCTTAAGGTGAGCATTAGCCAGAAAATATGCATATATTCCTCAGGTAGTACTTGGAAAACATATGCAGGAAGTCCAAAAAGCCACCCTGCACAGATCTAATGCCAGGTGCTTATCTTGTTCCCATCAGAGTGAGGTTGGGATTTGTGTCAAGCATGTTCTTAATTCACTGTATTGTGACAAAGACCTTCCATGGAATGATCTTCCTGTAAGAATTCGTATCTTGACAGTCAAATATAAACTGTACCTTTGCTAAATACACATTTTAGTTAGTTTGCTGTCTGTCAGAAGGCACCACTTCATTAAAGAATTAAACCAGTCATAACTCAATGAAATTACCACAACTGTAGTTCACATGAGTCAGTGTAGCCATTTGTACAAGTACTAAGTGGATTTGCTTTTACCTCCTGCTTCCACTCTAGTGCTTCGCTCCAAACCAGTGGTGCGCTGTGGATGGTTTCTGAATGGCCTGCTGTAGGATTTACAGCACCTAAGAGAATTGAGGAAATAACTCCCACAATCCTCTCTGGCAAAAATCTCAAGATTCTTTGGTGTTACTCCATAATCTCCCATGGATCCAGTAGAGGCCAGAAGCTTTTAATAAATATCTTTATCATATGTACGAATCAAGGCTGATTCCCCTCACCCTCTCTCTCCCTTGATTTTTACCTTAGAAATATCAGGAATGATAATTCTGGTCTCTTCTGGTTTTGCTGAAGGACATGTTAGGCTCTGTCTACCCTTACAGCAGCATGTAGGTCCACTTAGCACAGGTATAAACAGTAGTGTACACAATGAGGCACTGCTTAGGTGAGTAGTGTACACACATGCTAGAACCTGCTCCACCTCCACCTACATGGCTATTTTTAGCAGTGTAATGTCCTGCTCCAGTTTCACTGCTGCAATGCAATGAGACACTGCTTAGGCAAGTAAAGTACAGACATGCCAGAACCTTAAGGTATGTACCCTACAGAGCACTCTCCATGCCCAAGCAGAGCCTTTCCCCACTATCTCCCCACAGCCAGAGACTGTCACTGCCATGTGTAGCTACACACCTCAGTCAGGACGCAGCCTGCTCTTCACTGCAGCATGTAGCTAAATGTACCCTATATACTGCCACCACCAGTGTGGACAAGGCCTTAAATATCTCAGAGGCTGTATATTGTGTGTTCTAATGCCATCATTGAAGGGGTAAGGGAGTGAAAACTTTAGCAAAGGCTTCCATTCTCCAAAATATTAGTCCTCTGTGTTCAATAAGTATTAACAAAAGATTTCTATTCTTTTTGAAGTTCTGAGAAGTTATTACGAGGAAACCTAGTGCCTTCCTTGTACACCTCTACCTTGATATAACGCTGTCCTTGGGAGCCAAAAAATCTTACCACATGATAGGTGGTACCGCGTTAATATCGAACTTGCTTTAATCCACTGGAGTGCATAGCCCCACCCCCTCGGAGCGCTGCTTTATCGCATTATATCCGAATTCGTGTTATATCGGGTCACGTTATATCAGGGTACAGGTGTATATTCTATGAAATCTAAAATGTACTCAACTTTTATCAAATACAACTGTTTCAGTATAATTTTTTCTACATAAATGTTCAGTCAGAGCTGCTTATACTAGACTATTACAAGTAAAACTTGATTAGCCAAAATCCTGTATACACTATATTTACTCCCAATGAAAATACAATTATGAAACACTGAAAATTTGGTCAACAGATGCAGACATTATGGTTAAGTCGACAGGGCACTGGATTGGAAGTCAGATCTCCCCTGCCACTGTGGGCAAAAACTTCACTTCTCTGTGCCTCTGCCACCCTACCCCCCACTAGCAACTTTCGTCCATTTTTTAAATGCCTATTTAGATAATGGGTGGCAGGTCTTATAGGCACTTGCCACCAGACGCCTGGTTGCGGGCTTGGTAGGGAACATTTTTGCTTTATTATGCCCCAGGCAGGTTCCAGGGTGGCTGAGGAGGTGATATCCAGGGAGATTACTGATGAACCTAGGAAGCTGAGTAGCACATACTGCCTCCTCAGCTGCCCCAGAACTTGCATGGGGCATATCAAAAGCTCAGGTTCTTCTTCAGGAAGAGACGTTCTGACGCTGCGGGTTTTCCTGAGTGGCTTAGGGTCTGGGGAGGGGAGGTGTGGTGCAGCTGTCCCGGGGCTTCTCCGGGCAAGTGGCAGAGGGGATTGGCAACCAGGGCTTTGGCCAATCAAGGACTCTTCTCGATGGCAGCAATATGAGGAGTGTGCTCGGGGCTCCTCCAGGACGGGGGGACTTGTTGCAGGAGGGCAGGGGGTCTCGGGGCTCTGGCTGCGGGGATGTGTGTGTCTCGGGGCTCCGGTTGGGGAGGGGGCACAGGTGGAGCCAAGGGCTATCCTCCCCAGAGGGGGGCTCCACCCTACGCCCATGATTTAGATTGGAAACTTATTGGAGTTTACAAAGAGTGTCTCTTACTATGTGTTTGTACACTGCCTAGCACAATGGGGCCCTGCTCTCAGTAGGGGCCTCTAGCCACTACTGGAAAATAAACAAACAATAACTCATAACAGCATTTCTTAATGCAATAATTGTGAAATTGAATCCACTGTCAGACATGTTTAAAAAATTATTTCAGTCCTTTGTGTGTATACAGTCAAAAGGTAATGCAGAGTTCACTTCTTCTATTTATAGGGTTTATTTCTGTGGCAATTACACACTGAATTGGACTTCCGGGGATTGCAAAAACATAGATACAGGACCAGACTCACAAAGATGGTAAAATGAAGCTATATTCTACCCTCATTCCATCTGCAGAAAGCCCAAGGATACGTCTACACTACGAAATTAGGTCAATTTTATAGAAGTCGACTTTATACAGTCGATTGTGAATGTCCACACTACGCGCATTAAGTCAGTGGAGTGCGTCCTCACTACCATGCCTAGCATCCACTTACAGAGCGGTGCACTGTGGGAAGTTATCCCACAGCTCCCGCAGTCTCTCCTGCCCATTGGAATTCTGGGTTAAGCTCCCAATGCCTGATAGGACAAAAAACATTGTCGCGAGTGGTTTGGGGTACATTTAGTCAGTCGACTCTCCTTCCGTGAAAGCAATAGCACACAGTTGTTTTGCGCCAGACACCAGGGCGATTAGAAGAGCACAGAAAGGTGAGCTGTGCAACAGAGAGGCTTTGGAAACCAGTTTCATGACCAGGCTTCGGTGTGACAACTGTGTGTGTTTCTCCTTGATGCAAACCCACCCCCTTCATTGATTTTAATTCCCTGTAAGCCAACCACCCTCCCTCCTTCGAAATAAAGTAACTATTATTTTGAAACCATGCATTCTTTCTTTATTAATTAAAAAAAATGAGATAATGCACAAGGTAGCCCGGGTGGGGTGGGGGAGGAGGGAAGGACAAGGTCACATTGCTTTTTGTAGCCACGCTAAAAATCAAATTGTTTGAATTACAGCCTTCTGTTGCTTTGGCCATCCTCTGCAGTGGAGTGGCTGGGTGCCCAGAGCCTATGGAACATGGGGATGAGGGTAGGCAGTTATACAATGGATGCAGCAGGGATCTGTGCTCTTGTTGGTTTTCCTACAGCTCCAAGAGATGCTTCATCATGTCCATTTGCTCCCCAAACAGATGCTTCATCATGTCCTTTCCTGGCCTCTGCCACTGAATGCCTCCATGCATTAAGCTGTGCTCTATCAATGGGGGAGGACTGCATGAGTTCGGAAAACATGTCATCACAAGTGTGTTTTATTCACATTCTAATCTGCGATAACCTCAGGGACAGAGATGATAGGGGGTGCGCAGAAACATTCTACGCTCTACGATTCTGGGGGGACTGCATGGTCACCTATGCTGCTGAGTTTGCCACGCTGACCAAACAGGAAATGAAATTCAAAAGTTCCCGGAGCTTTTCCTGTGTACCTGGCTAGTGCATCGGAATTTAAAGTGCTGTCCAGAGCGGTCACAATGGAGCAGTCTGGGTTAGCTCCTGGAGGCCAATACCGTCGATTTGCATCCTCACTACCCCAAATTCGACCCAGCAGAGTTGATTTTAGCGCTACTCCCCTCGCTGGGGAGGAGTACAGAAGTCAATTTTAAGAGTCCTTTAGGTCGATGGAATGGGGTTGGTTGTGTGGACGCATTCATTTTTAAATCAACCTAATGCGGCTAAATTCAACCTAACCCCGTAGAGCAGACCAGGCCCAAGAGAATTTTAAATTGTCAGTAGAATATGTTCTTTTAAGTTTAGATGTAAACTCACATGATTAACACAGATGAAAAGGTGTTAAAACAGATGAAATGTGAATTAAATATGATTTTAGCTGTGTTAATAAGGAAGAGTATGAGCTGGTGCTATTCAACATAATGTGCACTGTATGCGGCACCTTTGCGTAGCTGCTCCTTTACTCAGATGGTAAGGAGGAAGGATGTTTTGCTACACAAGTTCTTTCCTAGTTAAGTGACATTTCTGTATACATATCTGAAATAGATACACCATTTTACAGTATGCTGAATTCTAATACTAACCAGCATGATTATATGCGTTAACATGATCTATATTAATCTTAAAATTAGAAATATAAACTATAACCAGCCCCTACAGAAACTGTAAGCCTCTATTACAAATTGGGACTAAGAAGGGGGGAGAAGAGTGGAAGGTGAAAACATCTGAAGTATGCACACATGCCAGCATGTTTTAATCTGGATTTTTTTTTATCAAAAGCGAACTTTTTGAATGAGCTAAAAAAATGTGGATATGGATAAGAGAGGCCATTTGTTGGGCATTAATACAGTACTAAGGACAGGTTAAAAACTAAAACATGGTCTGTATTTTTCAAGGGTTTGGAGTAGAAAAGCTTATTTGAATTAAAGACCATCGAATACTACATGCTTAACCAGTGAGGGTACTAATGTTGAGTGTTTTGTTTTTAAAAATTTAGGATAACAAAGATTACGAAATCTTGGATCCACTCTGGAGTCCTTTTTAAAATAACCTTAGTACTATATACAGTATATATACCAAACCTTTCAAATCCTAGCGTTAGGCAGCTCTGTTAAAAGAACAAACTCAAATCTTCATTTTCTTGTTCCCTGAGGCCTTGCACTCCTTTTTCTGACTTCTGCACTCATGTTTTAATCCAACAGTGGCATTCTCTGACCTTACCAGTGTCTTGTATGGTTAAAGGTTCATAGAGTGGGGTCAAGAGAGAGCATGACCAGAAGACTTGTGAAATAGGAAAACAAAATGGAGGAGGGGCTAGGGGAAGGGGGCACCCTCAGAAGATGAAAGGAAGCCAGCAGAAATGCCTACAGCATATTTTGTTCAGCTCCAGTGAAGTAGCATTTCCTTATCACAACTGAAAAACAAAAAGGGATTTCTTGAAACATCTTCCTACGTCAACCCAAAAAACTTTCTAAGGGCTGTCTTGAAAGGATTACCTACCATAAATGATATGCTATTAGTAAATAACCTAAGGATCTATGTAAACATAATGATCCACAGTATGCAGAGGTCTATAATTTGAGCTGATGGGAGGAAGATTGTTTTGAAATGTGTGTTCCTACCTTTTATCCTAAGAAAGGACATAGAAAAAATCCTAAACAGTTTCATTCAGCAAGAAAAAAATACAATCTTCTGTAGTATAATACAAAACACAGTTTTTAAATGGAAAAATATATCTCTAACTATTTCATATTAATTTCAGGGATAGCATTCCCTTCGGAAATATTTGCTTGAATTAAGCTATTGGGTTTACAAAAGAGTGAGGGAAGAAGAAGAAGGAAATGTGGGGGTTTTTGTATAATAAATTAATGGGCACAACTGAACCAGATGAAAAAAAAAAATATCACCATTGATAGCACCATGCTTGTTTACCAGAATCTGGGGACCAGTATCACTCTGTAAAAGCAACATACTGATAAAGACACCTTGTAGAATCATTCACACAATACAGTCTACATTAGAACAACATTCCAAATACATTAAAATTTCGCTAATATACCAAACATTGCGATCATGGCTATTTTGAGTCTGCAAAAATTATTGTTTCAGAAACAAAGGGTTGTGACCATCTTGTTCAATCTACAAAGCGCCACCTAAGGCTGTGATCCTGCATGCACACATGTACTTAACTTTATGCACTGCAAGTGCATAAAGCTCTGCATACACTTTGCTCTTTGCAAGAATAAATTCCAAATTACTGTGGTAAAAAAGGACCAAACAACAACAGTTTTAATAATTCACTTAGATTTGGCTTATTTTCTAAAATAATAGCTAGAAGCTATGGGGGGTGGTGAGGCACTGGAACATCAAACCATAAACAATTTTATTAAAAAAAAAAGTACTTCATCAGTAAGAACCTGATCCTGTACCATGAAAGAGCTACTGAGCTTAATGAGCCCTGAGATCCCAAATGGGACTCCATGCAAATGTGGTAGTCTGCCTATACAAAACAGCTTTCATGAGCCAGGCATAGACAAGATACGTATAAACAAACACCTTTCCTATCTGTAAATGTTGTACTTTCTATAGTTACAATTAACACCTATGACTACTATAACTGAGTAGGTTAATGAAAAGAATAGAGTTGCTTAAATTTGTCTAACGTTATGTTTTATAGCACTTTCCATGTAGTCAAAAAGAACAGGAGTACTTGTGGCACCTTAGAGACTAACAAATTTATTTGAGCATAAACTTTAGTGGGCTACAGATCACTTCATCAGATGCATAGAATGGAACATATACTGTAACAAGAAGATATGTATACATACAGAGAACATGAAAAAGTGGAAGTAGCCATACCAACTGTAAGAGGCTAATTAATGTAGTCAGTTTCATGTTTCCCCTGTATAATCAGCTTCCTCTCTTGTTGAAAAGCCCTTAAAAATAACATGACTTTGTTTACGCTAACCAAATGTTATAGTTGTTATTCACCACTGGTGCAGCTCAAACTAGGATAGCAGTGGTGGAAACTGTAGTGCAGACAAACCTCCGTGTCATACTGTAGTGTAGAGAGTCCAAAGATCATATTGTACTATCTCTTTTTAAAGAGAATATAGATGTCTGCTTAAAAATCATAGCAAGACTGGGCCCCAAGATTTTAAACACTATGAGACAAATTCTGTGCTGGATTTTGCTTGTACATCCCCATTTCTTGCAATAGCATTGCATGATAGGATAGAATTTGGCCCCGTGTTCACTTTGGTAGACAAATTAAGGACCTTGCTCCACGCATAAGGACTCTTGTGCAGAGCTCATTGCAGGATCAGGGCCTCACTCACACAAGTTCATTGAAGTCAATAGGACTACTCAGATGAGTACGTATTACTCATACAAGTAAGCGTTTGCTGGATCGAGAGTATATGTATCATTAACATAATGGTGTGTGTATTGTGTGTGTAACTAAGGTTACATTTCTCTATTGTTGCAATTCTTCAATTTGTTTTAACATTGTCAACTTTGATTTTTTTAATTGTCTGCTTTTATTATAAGTCCAGTTTCTGGCACATCACATTTTCAACAGAATATCACCTGATATTTAAAACAAAAAGTCCTTTAAAAAAGTAAGGATTTTTCTGCTTTCTTGCTACCTGCATACACACTAGCAAATTTCATAGCTATAAAATTCACCATCCACACAATTCCCCAGGTAGTGTAGCAATGGTGAAACCTGTGGTATAGACAAGGTTCTGGTTCCACTGCTGCAACCACTGGTGGAGCTACATACATGTAAATTATAGTTGCACAGAGATCAATTCTTCCTCGTGTCCAAGCTCTGCTTTGGGGCGACTTAAGACTTACAGATGCAGCACCAGTTCAACCCTGCCATTAGTTCCAGCAGCTGATGAGCTGCTTTAATCTATAGCACTGGAGTAAGGTCCTCTAAGAGATTTCGCACGGGTGGAGAATCTTCATAAGGGGTTCTATTTTGTCATTCCCTTTGTCATAGGTGAAGTAAGAAACAGGACAGGTTAAGGGACCAGCCCTGTTATCTCTGCCTACTATTTATCAGTAGGGAGTGCCCAGATGGAGTTTTGCTACTGCTGAACCAGAAAACCTTTGCAAACATTTCTGTAAATGATTTTTTTTAAAAAAGATGTCAGGAGATAATATGTAAAGATGCTCTCTTAGAAACTAGCTTTTTAAAAAGTAGCCTATTTAAAAAAATTGAATTTGACAGTGTCCTAACAAACTTCGAAAATTTACAAACATGAAAGCAACGTGTTGACCTCTCATTTTAACATATTGCTTGGTAAACAAAAAGTGGTCTATAAAACAACTGATGCTCTTGATCCTACAAAACTTTTACTCAGATATGTAATCCTTACTCGGGTAGACTGTCCTACTGACTACACTGTATTTGTGAGAGACACAATGACCCAAGGGTTAAAGGATTGGGCCCCTAAATTCTCTTATTCAAAGCACATAGTGCTACATCCAAAGTTTAAAAGCTTGGGGCCTGATCACACCATTCCTGCAGAATTCCTCTCTAATAGGGAATTCTGTTGTAAAACTGATAGTACCTTATGGCCCTTGGACTAAAAAAACAAACAAAATCCCACCACCACCCTGCTCAAATACAGTACAAATTGAGTATGTCAACAAAAATGTCATTAGACAGGGTTCAGAGGAATGGAACAATTAAAAGGCTCCAACGTAATTCCATGTTCTGAAAAGTATTATCAGTACTTGGGGATTTCAAAAGCAATCAAATATAAACGTAAAAAAAGAACATCGATAAAAGTTTACACCAGAATTTTACATAAAGTTACCAACCCTAAAGAAAACGTCAGCTAAGCATTCCAGTAACTTAATATGTACAATGAAAAATAACCAAAATATTTTGTAACACGTTCCCTATGTCTAATTTATATCTTCAGCTATTGCCATCAATAGTACATATGAAATGCTTGATTAAAACTGGGGAAAAATCACAGAGGTAATGCAAATTGTATTTGCATTGTTAAATAATTCTAGTTTATAAATAATGTTACAAACAGGTTTACCACCTAACAAACTAATAAATATCATGGAAGATATCTACAACATAAGAGTTAAATACAATAATCTTTAATCACAACACTACGTTCTTTTGATACAAAATCATAGTTATTTGGTTTTAACATTAGTTTACATTTCAAAAAACCCTCCAGAACATACATACATCTATTTTTAGAACAACCTATTACAGTTAAATGTGTTATCAGGGTCATGATGAGAGTACAGGGAGCTAGATCCTCACTTGGTGTAAACTGACACAATCCCATTGAAGTTTGTGGAACTACACTAACTTATGCCAACTGAGAATCTGTCCCAGAACGATTACATCATCATTACTGCCTTTTGAGATCTAAGAGCACATTTGACTACACTCACGGACACAGATTTGTCTGTTCTACTAAGATTTGTCCTACTAAGAAATTCAGAAAGCTTTGCTCATTCTTTAATATTAAAATAGTTACCACCTCAGTCCTGTGTCAGGATCTGCTAACGCAACCCCCTGCATGCAATGAAAATCAATGGATCAAGGTCTATTTTAGAAAATGTATCTTAATGACACTTTCCTTATAACAGAATTCTCAGTGTGGATGAAGCATTTTTAAAAGAGAGAATAATGATGTCCTCTCCTCCCCCTTATTTATTTAATTCACAAGCATTTAGGGCCTGATATTACAGTCCTTACACAGAGAAAATTCCCATTAATCCCAACAGGAATTTTGCCTGGAGAGACTGCAGCAATGGACCCTGTGTCCAATAATTATTTAGATCTAAAACTGTCATATCTTTACAAACTTAATTTGGAAACCCCTTGTTTACATGAGTAGTCCTTACTCAAAAGAGTAAATGTTTGCAGGATTAAGACCTACAATAATTAATCTATCTGAATCTCTCTCATGTGAGAGGACCATTTTTTCATTCAAATCAAACAAGAGCAAAAAATGTTAGGGAGTATATGACAACAGCTTTCTTGCTGTTTGTGTTACAGCATTAAAAAAAACTAAGAAATCATTTAGAAGAAAAGTGTAAGGTACAAGATCAAAAGGAAGCTCAAGAACATTTTATAAAAACATATAGGATTAAAACATTTGATTCAGATAGAAATAATGGGTATTTTGTTGCTGATGAAAAGTTATGGCTTTATGTTTACCGAGTAAAATTTACAGAAAAAATACTCAAGGCTCTAAAATACTTTAAATTAAAATATCCTTCTTTAGCAGCACACATTTTACTTAATAAATAGGAAGAAATCTAGTTACTAATTTGAGGACTGAAGAAGCCAGAGAATTTCTAACTTTTCACCATAACTGCACACATGCCTCCAGAAAAGTATACTTGTGTTTATTTTGAACAAAAAATAAACAAGCAAATCAATCATATCATTATAAAAGTATAACTTTTTTCCTTTTTAATAGGATTTATGTTTGTAGTATAAACAAAAAGAAATAAGGCAACACAATACTGCTGTTAAAATGTGTTTATCATCAGATTTCTCTTTGACATAAAAAGCAATCCCAACCCCCACACAAAAGCTAGGTGGGTGGGTACCCCTCCCCCATCTCAGTTACCATGTGCGTTCTGAGAAAATATGGTAACATTCAGAAACCTCAAAGATAGCTAAAAGACGGAATAGGAAACATTCTCCTCCTAAGCTTAGCACTACTCTACAATGCAAACTTTAGAAAGATGCAAAGGATTAGTATTGGGTTTTTTTAAACACATTACTACCTTGAATTACATATCCTAAGCATTACTAAAATAAAAGCATGGTTTTAAACAAGGAGCTGCATTTCAAGATAAACATCAATTATTGTAAGCATGCATCCTGTATTATGAATTCCATATGATCTATTTCAACCAAAATTGTTACAAATGCTAAAATTGGATTTCTAATGTCTGATTCATTCTGATTCACCTTCAACCCTATCTCTGACTCACTAAAAGGGAAGTCACATGACTAAAGCAGCGAACGAAAGAACCGTTTTCTTTCCTTTCTCGGGGGGAGGGCAGGGGGAACACCCAAAACCTTTCTGAAAGAGAAACAAAAGCTTGGTATTAGCTGTCCAGGGCTATTCATGGGTGGGGCCTGCATGCCAAAAAGCTGTAATAGGCTGAGGTTAATCTTAATGGGGGCCCACTTTAACCTTCTGAATACACCAAAAAAACATGAAAACAGCATCCACCCCCCCAGGTCTGCTTGCAACAGCACTCCCACGAAAACAACAGGCATTTTACACAAGGCAGAACTACAACAGGAACAGTTCTACTGGGGCATCATTTACAATTTAGAAACAATGAAGCCTCTTTGTTTTTTGAGAATCATCTCTACAGTGCTGCCATCTTTATTTTTAAAAAAATACCATCCCCCCACTCAGCACTATATACACTTCAGGAGCTTCTTGAATAAATAGGAGTATCCGATGACCAGGCTGTTGGGTGGTCCTAAAGTCTTGAAATAAAGGCTGTATACTTTATTTGGGATGCAAAGATAAGAACAAAGTGTTGGGTGTTTGTTTAAACCTAGGTTCAGTTTAAAAGTAGTTACATCATTAATAGTGCTTCACGTAAACATATGCTACTATTGTTCTAAGTGTCAGCATAAATATAACCAAATTTTTGAAGGAAAAAAATGACTATACTCGAATAAATCCTGATGTTTTATTTTTATGTATTAAATCTCTAAGCCGTATTTACAGCAATCTATCTTTAATTAT
Source organism: Chelonoidis abingdonii (assembly GCF_003597395.2). Lineage (NCBI taxonomy): Eukaryota > Metazoa > Chordata > Testudines > Testudinidae > Chelonoidis > Chelonoidis abingdonii. Next base: position 83,458,670 of record NC_133771.1, on the reverse strand, counting down.
TCTGCAGTTGGTCACACTTGGTCTTTACAATGGAAAAACAAAATAACCTATATTCTCACTGCACTAATATTTGGATAATGTTTCCCTCTAAATCACACTGAAAAATATATAGCCATTTCACTTTATGCAATAACCAAATTTAACCCTATGCATTTTAACTTTAAAAAGTACTGCCTTCTAGAAGGAGTCAGATCCTCTGAACAATCCCATATGTGAGATATCATTATTTGGATTCTCACAGACATTAAGTATTTTCAGTACTGTATCGTGCTAAATTAGTTGCCTTTTAAAACACTTTAAACCATATTAAGAGACTAATAAAAAGAGAATCTTTGAATCTTCTACATCAATCACTAGCACTATTAACTAGAGGCAGAGGACTGGGTTATAAACGGCCCAAGGAAGTGATAGGCAATGAATAGCCCGTCCCTGACCCTGGCTTCCCTGGTTTGATCAAGGGAGACTGCAACCTGAGCCAAAAGGGTGCAAATTCCTCACCATTCACAATTTTCAATGAAGTGGGGGAGGAAACTGTTAAGGAGGCACACATCCAAATGCATCTGCATGCGGACTCTGTTTACAACTCAACCTCTGAATTACTTTGTTCTTACATACAAAAATCACACTGAATTTCTTTAAGTTCATTGAATGCCCAGGTGTATTATATCTGTTAGAAAACTGCAATATATTATATGCTTCCTTTTAAAATGGTTCTTCTACTTAAAACCTTAACTGGCTCATGGATCATGCACAACTATTCTTTGTTTTTAAATCATTAATTTTAAAAAGTCAAATTAAGGACCCAATCCTGCTTCCTCTGCAGTCAATGGTTTTGCCACTAATTTGAATAGGAGCAGGATTGGCCTGATTGTGTCTTTGAATCAATCATGCCATTTAATCAATATTTTAAAAAGAGCTGAAAAAAAAGGATTCCAGGTGTTCTGTTCACTATGTTAGTTTTGGTAATAATCAGCTATTATTCATAAAGTTCAAAGTGAAATCTTTGGAGAAAAATATGCTTAAGTGGAAACTATTCTTAAAGTAATTCAATTCAAATATCCTTTTGAACCAATGGAGTTACTAACATGTTTAACCTGTTTAGATTGCAGCACCCTCATTATAAAGGCAGCAGGAAACTAAGCCAGTTTTATATAGGCTGAAGAAACATGTACTACTTGAATATGAACATCACACAGTGAATGAGGAATAAATAAAACATTTAGATCAAAGAAATCACAGATAGATCTGTGTAAGAAACCAGAGGGTGAAAACAGAGGGTCTGATGCTCCACACTCATCTGTGTAGTACTCTATTGCAATCAATAGAGCTATAGAGCATAAAAAAGGTGTAAGCAGAGATTCAGGCCCAGAGTATCTACAATCAGTAATGGACCAAAAGTTATTATATTGCTTTGGGAATGGAATGGTCATGAAATGGCACTGACCAATATAAAATCCATCTGAAAATAAGAGTGGTCTCTTCAATTACTTTACACAGCATGCTGCATGATCAAAAACTACAAATAGCAAAGATGGTTAGACATATTCATTCATGAGGCTTTGAAAGATGCAAAATGTTCTTTTAAAAAATAAACATTTAATACACATCATTTTTATATTAAGCAATTCAGATCAATAATATTTAAACTGGTTTATTTTGGCTATCATTTGGATTTATTTTACTAGCTTTTGACAAATACAATTCTACTGTGATTTTTAAGATGAAAATTGACATTATAAATATGGTTGGAAAGTTTTGTACAGATCTCCTACTACTGTTCCTCACCATTTGCTTCATGGAAACCAAACAGTTCAACAACTGAACAAGTGTTATAGACAAAGAAAGTGTTTTCTGTAATAAATGTGTCAAAAAAATTTTTTTACTATAGTAGTGTAATACACCTCTACCCCGATATAAAGCGACCCAATATAACACAAATTCCGATATAATGCGGTAAAGCAGTGTTCGGGGGGGGGGGTGCACTTCAGCGAATCACAGCAAGTTTGATATAATGCAGTTTCACCTATAACACGGTAAGATTTTTTGGCTCCCAAGGGCAGCGTTTTATCAGGGTAGAGGTGTATTTAGTATCTTCTAACAAGCAAATTCAACCATAGTTCTGAATAAACTATGTTATTTGATAATCTTCTTCCACAGAGATTAGGAGAACTAGCTATCTTTCCATCATTTTCTACAATTTGGCAGTGATGCAGCTGTGCCTCATAGAAGTGCCTAATAACGAGTTGTATACTCCAAATTAAATACACAGTGTTGGACAAAAATTATACAAACAACAGATAGTAAATATATTAGTCTCGCAACGAAATACTAATAGGATTCTTTCTCTTAAAATGTAGATTTTTATAAATCTATATTCTGCTATAGATTATTTCAAAGAAGGCTGACTTGAGAATATTTATTGTCTATCTGAAACTCTAAGAATTCTAAACTTACATACCCACAAAGGTGAAGCTGCATTCGAACTAACCATTAAGAACCTGGTGGAACAAAACAAAGGAAGCCAATGGAGCAATTTCTCTCACATAAGATGTAAACATGAGGGGTCACACGCTACCTTCAATGCACATGCACAGCTGAACGTGCTACATTACATACATATATATATGTATATATAAACTTACGTTCATGCAAATGAAATGGCTACACAATTAATCTCCTTTTCATTCTGCTACTTAAAGGCTGTGAAGCGCTTGCTACTAAACTCCCATTGGAAATAGATAGAGCTATACTGAGTAATCACACCTAACATATAAAGAAACCTAATACTTACTTGGTAGGAAACTTGTGTTTTAAGGCCTCATTTTCCTCACTGAAGTCACTGCAAAAAATCCTTGGGTGAAATCCTGGCGCCACTGAAGTCAATGGGTATTTCTGCCACTATTTCAAAGAAGCCACGATTTTACCCTCTTTGATTTCAACAAGACGGGGCCCTTAAAGTCTAACTAAAATGTCCTAGACCTTCAATAGATAATTTGACTTTTTTCCTTAATTAAAACTCAGATGCGTTAATCATTTTTGCTTTAGAAAATTATTTCAAATTGTATAATAATTTAACAAGTGGACTATATTAGTCTCTCTACAAAATAACGATATCATGATACACCAGAAGGCAATCATTTCATGTTGATTAGCTCAATACTTCTCAAGAGAATATAACATATTATAGCTATATTTCACAGCAGATCTAATGAGCTCAATATTGCGTAGCTCTCACTTTTTTCCTACTGAAAAATGTACATATACGAGATATACAGTGAACTAAACAAACAATACTAAATGAAACAGACACTGTAAAAAACAGATATGAATACATAAGCATTACATCATTTTGAACACAAAAACTGTTTTCAGTACTGATAGCTACATATAATTATTCTAACCATAGTCTTATTAAAAAAGAGAAACAGACTGTTCAGTCTACAATTTAAAACATTGGACTTACTATTGAAATGTCAGAAGGTTAAAAATTCTCTTAAGAATTAACTTTGCTTTTCCAAAGGGATAGTGTTTAAAATGCTACTGTATTAGAGCCTGGCCCTAGAAATCTTTATGCAAAGACATAGTCCTCAATTTAATGGATAAACCCAAATGGGCAAGGCTACCCATGTGACTAAGTCTGCAAGATTAAGCCAGCAGACACAAGCATGACAAGCGTGGAATGGTATGGCATGTTTTCATTAAAAATAAACAGCAATAATATTTTAAGACTCCTTTATACATACTTTTTAAAAATTAAACTGCAGTAATACAAAAAAACAACCCTCCCTATAAAATGATATGCTGTTTCTAAAGGTATTGATTTCTTTGAGGAAAACATGTCCAGAACTGATTTTTCCTAAAGAGTTTTACCCTCAGTGAAAAACAATGTACCAATTAGCTTATTAAAAAAACATGTTTTTGTTCTCAAAAAATTTGCAGACATACAAAATAACATCCATTGACTTTTCCATTAGCATATTAAAGTTCAATTTGTAGAAATATTTTTAAAATGGCAGTTAAAAATATACTTATTAAAACACAGAAAACCATAAGTGTTCATACAAATACATATCCATTCATACAGTAACATACTATATTGAGCACAATACTCAAAGCTGGTGTGGAGGTACAGGGCCTCCACCATGGTTCAACCTGCAAGTTTGGGGCAGTTCTCAAGGCATTTCCCACTGGAGAGGCAAACTCCACCCATCAACAGGATGTGTATGTGGGGGGTGGGGGATGTCACTCCATTTGGGGATCATCGCACAAATTTCTTCCGACATCCTTCCTTCCTGTGGGAAAGGATGCCCTGAGCTTAAGTAATTTTTCAACAGAAAAAACTAAAAATGTCTTATCAGCATCCGAGCTTTGCACATCTTAATGCATCAAAGCAGACTGGCAGATTAGTAGTCTATTGACAGGTTAGTCATATGAGATGGCACATAGCACACATACATTGTACTAGAAAATAGTACATAGTAAACAGGATATAACAAGTTACATAATTAGTCTGGTCCATGAACTTGTGATCTACAACATCTTAAATTATATGATTTTAAGGATCAGTATACAAATTTTAATTAGAGACACTGGACCAAATTTGATGTTAATTTACACTTTATGTATCTCACAGGGACTATATCAGGACAGACTACAGTTCACTATCTTTAAACCACAAGAAAGCTATGATTAAATAACGTTAAGGGTTTGTCTATACTGGAAACACTACAGCAGCACAGTGGTAGTGCTTCAGTGTAGACACTACCTATGCCACCAGGAGAGGCTTTTCCATTGGCATAAGTAATCCACCTCTCGGAGAGGCGGTAGCTAGGTTGAAGGACGAATTCTTCCATCAACTCAGCCCTGTCTACACCAGGGGTTACACTGGCTTAATTACACCACTTAAGGGTGTTGATTTTTCACACCCCTGAGCGACATAGCTGGGTCCACCTAACTTTTTAGTTATGACCAAGCCAAAGGGTTTGAATTAAATCCATATCAGCAAGAAAATTCAGAGAGTAGGCTTAAAATCCATTCCTAATCCACCATGTTGGGCGCAGGTATTGAATGGGTTTCAGAAGTCAAGGGGACTGCTCATGTAAGACAGGTGGGCAGAATTTAGCTCTTCTGTGCTGCAATACCTACGAAAAACAATGTGGAATGATTTACGTATAATAGACCTGAATTTGTCTGAGTGATTCAACTCGTCCTTTGACATAGATCTATGTGATTTCTTGATCTCATTGTTTATGGCAGTTTAAAAAAAAGACAACATGCAGAAATGAGAAGAGATGTGCTAATGATTCATTCAACTCATTATTTTCTAGTTTCGCATCAACAATGGCTAATTCTTCAAATGCCCAAATTGTATGTCTTAGACCATACAACTCAACAGTATATGATATCAATACATGTCAAAATGACTTCAGTGCATTTTCGATCAGGCCTTTTATGCATTTGTACATTCAAAATATCAAAAGTCTAGTAAGCATTCTTGAGACATTACTGCACACACACAGCAAATGTTTTTAAAGCCTATATTTCAGCCAATATTGCATTTTTGAAACTAGCCTATAAAGTTGACCAAGACTTTTCAGTAACGCCTTACAAAATGTTGTAAAAAAATGGAGTAGTTTTAAAGCTAGTGCACAGGGTTAGTTTAGAGATTTTAAGAATTTCTGTACTTCAAAAACAACCACGTTCGCATTTATTTTAGTCTGTTCAAAATTACACATGGGAAAGCACTTTTATGCTAAATCAGCTGAGGGATAACTTTGTTATGTGAATTGATATACCTATGAACAATAGAAAGTTATAACAGAAACGGTAAAGGAGCCTCAAGTGGTACTATAATAAGATCATAGAAGAAAAATAAAGTTGTGTATCTATAAATTACTGTGACTCATTGATAGGGGACCTCGATTGGGAAAATATTTCTCTGATGTTAGCTTCACTGATTAAAATACATACTCAGTAGTATAATTATTCTTATAATAATATCCAATTTTTCTAATAAAGCTGTATACATTCCATAAAAATTATGAAGGAATTCTCAGGTTTTTGAGCCAATTCCATATGCTCCAAATTAATATTGAATAAGTCTTTTCTCAATGATTCTTACAAGCCAAATATCCTAATTAATAGATAATAGATAAAATGTTTAATATGGCCATTTTAGTTTATACAGCACTTGATAAGGTCCTAAATCCTGATGACTTTATTCACTCAAATACTCCCAGAAAGTAAAAGGAACTATTAATGTGAGTAAAGTGAATGGAATTTGGTCCAAAGTATCATATTCACCTCTACGAAAAATAAAGGGGATTTACAAAAGAAAATGAAAAAAAACCAGTAGCTTAAATTGTTTTAACATTCATTAATTATATTTAAAATAAAACAAAAACAATGAGTTACTTTTACTTTTTTATTTGTGTACCCCACAAATATTTTAAGGACAAATTATCTCTGTTTTCTCTCTGATCAGGATGTAGATTTAAGCTTAATTTTTCCATTATATAACAAACTATAATAAATTTACACATTTCATAAACATATTAAATGTAACTACTGAGGAAGCACAGACCATTTTAATGTAATGAACACCTGAAAGAGAATGATTTCTGAAACACTTCAACATAAATATTAGCTTGAATATATTCTAACATGCAACTGAAAGAAGGATATTTTCAAAAGAGAATTTTTTAAACCAACTCAAACAAAATGATTACATTACAAATTATAAACTTGTCATTTCATAAAGTCATATTTTTAAATTATAACAACTTAAACACTAACATTCAATTGGAAAAAATATAAAAGGTACAGGCCAAGCTCTAAACTATTAATATGTTGCTATAATTTTGGTAAAAAATATTTAAAATATGAAAATATAATATTGCTACATTCTGTTCTTGACTAATATTCATAGTTATAGGAGAAATAATTTAAGTTACTCATTAGAATGAGACATTTTAAAATGAATCTTTCTTGTGAAATGGGATGATCATAGAACTAAATGTGATCATTAACTCAAAGTTATGTTCTCCATACTAATTAACAAATATTTCACAGCTAATTTAGTGACAGCTTTCTTGTACTACCAATTAAATGGAATCAGAATACACATAACTATTATTTTTAATACTAGATAATCTAGAAACTCCCACTATTACAATAATCCATATTTAAAATGTTTTAAAGGAACAGCAAAATATGTTTAATTTATACATTAGAATGCTACAGTTTAGGGTGGATACTACAGACACTCAGAGATATGTCAGAGTTGGGCTCGATTCTACCATCCTGAGGATCTACCCAAAGGATGGAATATGAAGGGTCAAGAAACTCTGTAGTGGAATTTCCTCAAAGTCTTCCTCTGTGGTGAGAGGCTTTTGTAGGAGAAAGGGATGCAGCCTCTCCTACTGTACTGATCTCCAGCATCCAGAGGAACCTTAATTCCTTTTAAAAGCTAGCACTACTAACTCTGGCTCTCCATCTCCAACTGGAGCTAAGCTCCCACAGTCCTAGCATTTTGCATCTATAGAAAAAAAAAACCTACTCTGTCTGTAGGAAAGAGGAAAGGCAGGTCGGCAGTGGTGTCACCCTGGAACCTGATTAGGTCTTCCCTAGACTAGATTGTCCCAATAGCTATACTGGCCTTCCCCTAGTGGAGATGCAGCTTATACTGGCAAAAAATGTTGCCAGAACTGTTTACACACATTTCTCAAAAAAATTAAACTATACCAGCAAAATCAACTATTTTACGGGTATAATAGTGTCTACAGTAGGGCTTCTTGCCGGTAGAAAAATGTCTTAAAGAAACACAGCCCTCATTTATATTATGATACTGGTAAAAGTTTCTTGTGTAGACCTGGCCTGAGTGAATAACCCTTGAAAAACATAAAAGAATTACTGCCAATTAAATTATATAATTGATAATTCAATTGACTCATTTTTAGAAATTGCAGCTTCTGGAAAATCATCCTTTAAACAGCAGATCTATTTTATTTAGATTCCCTTAAGAAATGTTATACGTGTTCTTCTGCTCTCTTGTTGATATTTATAATGGGCTTTTCATCAAAGGAGTAAGGCCAAGAGCCTCAAAGATATTTAGGCTCCCAACTTCCCCTGGAGTCAATGGGAGTTAGGTATCTAAACATCTTAGACAATCTCAGCCTATTTAAGCGTCTGACTTGCCTTCACTGGTGTCATCCTGACTGGCTATACAAGAGAAAGAGATTCTAAACAATGTGCTGTCAAAGTACAAGGTAAGTAAACTTGAAAAAGAAAGAGAGTGAGAAATATTTTTTCAGTTACAGTAATTGTATTAGGAACAAAATTTTCACACCAATATGATTTACTTAGATTGTAAGTTCTCTGAGGCAAGGCTGTCTTTTCACTAGATGTATGTAGAATGTACACAATGGAGCCCTGATCCCTAACTGGGGCTTCTTGGTGTTAACTCAGGACAAATAATATACAACAAAAATCTCCAAGTTGATTTTCTTTTAATGTAGGCCCATATATCTGCTTGGATACCGTCGCTGTGTGAAGGGTAAAAAGTGTTCCAAACAGAATGTCCTTCTCCTCCCATCCTCCAAAGCTCATGCAAGACTTCCTTAGAGTTGGAGGAAGGGAGAAGGATGCTCTGGGGAAGGATTTGTAGACTTGTGTTCCCCTCTGCTCATGCAAGGGAGCATTTGGTCCCAAATAATTGGGCCAATAGTAGGTCCCCTGAAGGTGTAATAATTTGTGATTTATGCCTGGAAAAAAATAATATTTACAATTGCTTAGCATGACAGGAGCTGATCCAACTTCATTCACATCAATGGGAGTCTTTCCATTGACTTCAATGGAATCCAATACTGCATGTGTCTTCAGATTAAAAACGCACGAAGATGTTAGCTTTAAATGTAAATAGATTCTGCTCAGAGGCATTTCTCACAGATGAAGGCTTCCTTACTAGGATTCCCAAAGGAGAGGTTGGTTCAGTTAACTGTTAACCATATTGTAAACACACATTAAGATTTTTTTGTGGTTTACCAGAACTAAAACACCACCACAAATCCCTCCACCCAGCATTTTAAAGCTGTTTCCAAACATCCAACCTATCAACTCCTGACCCTGGTTTGAAGGGAGCAGCTCTCCTCCCCAGGAATCCCTCATCAGTTGTCTACTCTGCCGCCTCTCCTAGAATCCTCCCACATGACTATTCCATGATGGCCCTGGGTTCAGACGGCCCCCCTCAAGCCACTGTCTAGATTTCCAATGAATGGGCTCAAGCCCCTGAGCAAGTCTCAGTACCAATAGCTGGGCCCAGATTTTTTATTGCAGATCTGAATTCAAGCCTGTTCCCTCTCATACCCTTGCTGCCAAAAGACACACATTTTGCTCCTCACTTGCTCACTTACACCTACCTCTCACTCTCTCTCTCTCCTGGCTCCTCAAGTCTCTTCCATCCATTTTTATTTAGATTGTGGTTTGGTTTTGTGTGCCCCCAAGCAACAGTTCAGGAAGCCAGGTTAGGAGCAGCAAGCCTCACACAGAGACTGCTGTACTCCAGATTGGCACTGCTATGTTGCACGCAGCAGGGGAAAACAGTCTGCCATTCACCCCTCTTGCTCATCAAAACTTCAAGTCACTGTGTGCAAGCTTTTTCAGGCTCTGATCATAATACACCTCTATCCCAATATAACGCGATCCAATATAACACGAATTCGGATATAACACGGTAAAGCAGCGCTCGGGGGGAGTTGCACACTCCAGCGGATCAAAGCAAGTTTGATATAACACGGTAAGATATTTTGGCTCCTGAGGACAGGGTTACATCGGGGTAGAGGTGTAAGAAAGAGATGTACTAGATCACTAGATGTACCCTCCCTACATGGAGACGATCTAGACCCTGACATTAGGAACATTAGATATTAAATGTAATACACTATGCCAAGTCCTGCATTTCTTGTACCAATAAAACTTTGCATGCCCTAGTTGACATCAGTAGCAGCTTTGGCTACAAAAGAAATGCATGATCAGGTGCCTGATCTTAAAGAGACAAACAACATAAAATCTAGTAATTAAAAACAATAGCTGAAAAACAGATTCTATTTGGGGTATTATATCTGTCCCTAAATTCCCTAATCAATATTTTTGTTTCTTTTGTTTTACAGTTACACTGTATATTATTTTTGATGATTTTTTCTCTATCACTTTTCAGTGTTGTGTGAAAGACCCACTAAAACTAGGGAAAGAGTGCAATTTACTATATACAAAATGAAGTCAAATACACAAAGTAACTGGGGGGGGAAAAATGCCTCAGATTTCTTCCAGTTTCAGTAAACTTAAATGTAAGAATAGTAGTTAAAACAAGTTTCAGATGGAAATGTGTGTTTTTAGCTAATGCCAGTCCTTTAAATGCAGATATAGAAAGCATCCTGTTTCAGGTCCAAAAATCCTTATGCAAAAATCAATCCCATTATGGCAATAATTTTGGACTGCAAGACCAGACTCTAATATTAGACATCCCCACTATCTGCTCTTCTAAACAAATCCACCTAGGCAAGGATTTGAACATTCAAAAACAATATAAGGTTATGAAGCTTTCATGCATAATAAACACTTATAAATTGCTTCTATTTACATTTAAAACCAACAAAAACTGCTCTTTTTTGTGTGACCACATAAACAATCTTGTTAAGCACTTTCAAAGTTAAACCTACTTCCCAAGGTAAACCATAGAATAATTAGAGCTGGAAGGGACCTACAGTGAGTCAGAGTTCACCCCACCCCCTTGATTAAAAAAAAGCTATATACAAACATCCCAGCAAATAAACTAACTTCAAGCATCAACCCTTTTACTGTGATCTTGGGGCTAAAACCTCACATATAATCCGTTTTAGTTTACATAACTGTAGACCTTTTAAACTGCTGTCCTTAAACTTATGCAGAATCACAAGAAGTTTCTATCATTGCACACTCATTAGGCTCAGCTCTGCCCTCTGATAAATACAAGCATCCCCCACTAAAGACAGGATCGATTATAATGCAGCTACTGTTGAATTTAAAACACAGAGAACAACAATACTGAGCCAAAACCAGTATTGTACAACTCTGTTAAGTCAATGGAGTTACACTATGCAGAATTTAGCCCATGATGTTTACTCTTATAAAAATAAATAATAGTCCCATTAATGCAATTTGAGTAAAGAATGATTCAGAAACAAAACAGGTTAACTATTCTATAACTTCCTTTTGGAAATAATGAATAGCTCAAACAAAAGATCAGCATGAAAACGTTGAATACATGGACAGGCATATGCAAACCAAAGCTGAAAAGGACTTGAGTGTAAATGTTTACAAATGTACTCTATTTTAATATATAAATATAGAGAGACCTCTGGTATGTTTCCATCGGAAATAATGTATTTGGCTCTGAGTACCTCCTTACCAGAAAGATAATGACAAGCTGAAGGTAGTTCAGAGAAGATCAATCAAAATCAGAGTGCTGAAGGGAATAACTTAAAAAGAAGAGTTAAAGGCTCAATACTGCAGCTGTTCCATGCACAGAACTTCTATTGACTTAAAGAAGTATGGGCTCTAAAAAAGACCTAAATATGCACAGCTTAGTTGAGCAATGACAAAGGGAAAACATGATAATAGTCCACACATAATTGAGGGGTGTAAACACCACAGAGGGAGATAAATTATTTATAGTCCTACAAGTAAATAGAAATGGAAATAATAGGATGAAATCATTAAAGGGAATTTGGACTGAATATCAGGAAAGTCTTCCTGACAGCAAGATCTCTTAGGCTCTGAACAATTTCTCAAGTGAAGGGGGTAGAAAATCTTATCATTTGGAATATTTAAAGCTAGGCTAGAAAAAACACTAAAAGTGTATTTGTTGGGAACAATCCTACATAAGCAATCCTGTATAGGTACTAAACTATGTAGTGGGTTTTTCCTATTTTTTTCTGATACATAATATCTAAAACGTCTGTGGGGTATCTGTATATATGCTATGCCCCTGTACATAAGTAGGTGCTGCAGTAGAAGACACACTAGTTCTAAAATTGCATACAGCAATATTTATCCAGACAAATTTATAATATAACTGCAAACCTTTGTCACATGAGCAATCCTTCTGACTTCAGTAGTCAAATCATTAAGAACTAATTGCATGAGTACAGCTTTGGAAGATGGGGCCCACTGAAAGTACAGATACTAGACTCTGTTTTAATAGCATGCAATCTCTTCTTTGTATAATATTTCAGATTTAAAAAGGGCCTTATGTTGTTGTGACTATCTATCCACCAGTGGATACTGTCACCTTCAAATCAGTTAACCAAGTAGCACAATGTATTCTATAATAATGAAGTTAGGCATTGCTTCCCCCCATTATATTAAACCTTTGGGAGAGAGAAGAGACTAGTAGTCACCATAAGCCCTGTATCTAATGAATATTTCCACAAGAAAAAACAAAGTGAGATATATTAAAATACTTTCTTTGATGTAATGAGAGCAATTAATTATGAACCACTGATAAATTAGTGCATTAAGACATATATTTGAGGAAAAATTCAAAATTATTAATGAGGTTCACAGTTTGAACCAATTAGCTATACTACCTTTTATGGCATTGCTTACCAGCAGAAATCTGTAAATCTATACAAATATTTATGACATGTAGATTAATACAGTATCTACAAACATTTACACTTGAAATTATTTCCTCTTGCACACACCAGCATAACTCAATTCTTGGTTTATTAAATGTCCCCATCATCTATGTGACACAAAAGACAAACTGGCTTCAACATTTCCTACAATTTTATTAGATTATCTTTTGACTTTCTATGAATATTTTCCACTGTGTAAGTAAATTACACGTCTTGCTTTAAAGTGTGTATCAGTAGCAACGTCCTACACATAATATGATCACTTAACATCTTTCTGCAGTTACACAGTTCTAAGAATACTGTTTTCAAATATTTTATTTTATTAATCAATCTGCTATCCTTTAAACACTTGGGATTTTTTTAATATTAGAGGAGCAAAGAGAACAAAATATACCAAGGTATTAGACACAGAGAACTTTTTTCCCCTTTCTTTCATCTATAAAATATATTTATGTAATCACAAAGATCAATTAATGACCTAAAGACAATTCAGAGGGGGAAAAACAGATTTGACAATGATTTTAGTAATTCGGTCTCAAGAAAAGCAGCAGCAAAGGAGCTACTTCATCCATGCCTGACAGTGCGAAGCAGGAAGTGTAAGAATTTAAAAATAAAGTATTCCTTTTACATTAAAAATAAAAGCTCTATTTCATTTCACAGTTATAACTAATTCCAAATGCAAACAGACACTATGGATAAGTAGGCCCTGGAGGCAGGGGTGGACATATCACAATAAGGTCAAAAATCTACCCAAACACTACCACAAAGCAAAGCAACATGCCAGCAGACATTGTTTCTTAGGTTTCAGTTATCTCCTATCAGCTTCATCCTAAATACATATTCCTTAAATGTGAATGATGAAAATGAGCCCAAATGTACAATAATATGTGGAATAAAACTAGACCATCAAGATAGAATATCATGTAACCAAACCTCCCCCAAACGTCATAGGAAATGGACAACTACGTGAAAAGTTAAGATGCCTTTAGCTTTCCTGACATGGCCATTACCCAGCCTGAAACAAACAGTCTCTTTAAAATTGGCAGATATTCTTTTCTTTTTCTTTGATCAACTCAACATTTTTGAGAAGGCTGATGAAATTCAAAATGTCATTCTTGCAATTTCGGACTAATACAAGCATGTGGGAGATCTAGGCACACTGGTTTCTCACAAATCACGTCAATAACCTAGGAGGAAGTTTTCTAAACTTCCTGATTAACATTTCTTGCAGCTGAAGCTTTTTCAAATGAAGACATTTTCCTTAAAGTCTCCATGTACAAAATAAGGCTCTAGATATTAGTTAGGTATGTTAAAAATATAAACAATGAACACATCTTTATGTTCAGTGTCTTTAAAGAGACAGTGTCCTTAGTCTTATTTACTACTGGATCTGTTTTCCAAAAGAGATTTTTAAAACATACATCCACAGTTTGAGTTTGATGAGTCATGTATTATCAGAGGGATGTTTTCAGGTCTGTATTTTGCAAAATAAACCTATTAATTACATATACTTTTCACCAACTAATCTGGGATGAACTACTTTTAAAGATGTCTAACTTTACAAGAAGAGTGTTAAAAGAAAAATATGTTCACAACAGACCTAATTGGTGAATATACTTATGTATCCTTTTCTGTGTTTATTTTTTTAATCACCTTTGCACAGAAGGACCTATCTGCTCCTGAGCAGATGACATAGCTGAAAAGTTTAAACCTTATTAAAAACAGGATATGGGATTTAAAAAAAAAAAGAATTCAAAAAGAAAAGTTTGTACCCCAGCCTTGCATTGTTAAGAGATAAAATATCCTTTTGCACAACCTACCAACTATGGATACTGATCTTATTTGAGTTTTAATGGGGTGATGTAGATAGAACCCCTTCTTAGTGCAGTTTTTATTACATATATACAGATGCATTTAAATATCTAGACCGATAGATTGTTTCCCTTCCAGTGTAACTCGATCACCATTGAACTCAACCCAAGGGCTGGGGCGGGGAGGGTGGAAAAGATGGGAGACAAAAGTTGGTCTTACTTGGTGTACAAAAACATCAACTGGAGACTCCAAAGGGTTTCCTTCCCGGTTGATCATGGAGATGAAGCCGAATCCCATTCGCACATTGAACCACTTGCAATGGCCTGTTCCGTGCAAAACCTGGGATTCCTCCTCTTCCTGCTCCGGCAACTTCCCGGGCTCGTCTCCACCTTTACTCGCCCCTGCTGAGGAAGGGGGATGGGGGGACACAGACACAAGATGCAAAGCAAAGAGTTAAATTCTGGTAAATGTCCTTTGCCTTGTACAAAGGGATTGCTACACAGGGGAGAGAAACACACACCCTCCCCACACCCACCCGCGCATTACAAAATCAACCCGTTTTCTTTCCCTGCAGAGAAACCATTAAAAAAAGCAAACCCACAACCCAAAAAGCAGCCGGGGTGACAGAAAGGAAACCACGCATATGCTCGCTCGCTCTCTTTCGCCCAGAAGAGCCCACGTTTCTGTATATACGTGTATTTTTCCATTTCACGCCAACTTTCAGCCATACTACACCACAGAACGCGATACTTTACTTGAATATTGCTGGTTTAGGACCGATCCCATTTTCCAACAGAAATGCTCAGCTAAATTATTCTCTTCTTGTAAAGCGCGGGTGGGGGTGAAGAGGGAATGAGCAAAAAAGGGGCAGATTGCACAACAACGTGTTACTGCACATGCAGCGGCGGATCCAGTACTATTTTCCAACGTGCATCCACCCCCACCCCTTGGAATAACTTTCAGTTAAAGTTGGGGGGACAGGTGTACAAACGTTTTCTCATCCCACCACTGAAACTGTGCTTAATCGTACAGGAACAATTCAAACAATAGCTCCCTGAACGCTTTTCAAGTTGTGTGAATCGGTGTGGGCGGTACGGAACATTTTTGGAAATCCGTAACGATAGGTTTGTAGAAAGCCCCCTTGCGCGATCTGATTTAAAAAAAAAAAAAAGAATGGTGGCTAGTGGGGTTAAAAAAGAGGAGGAAGGGGAGGGGAAGAGAGAGAGAGAAAATGATAGAAAAACAATAGAATAAGAAAATTAACCTTCGGCCATGTTGCCTCACGGGCCCTCTGCTCCAAACTCGTGAGATGAAAACTTTCCCTTTGGATCGAACTGGTCTTCTGCATCAATCTAACATCTTGATTTTGAACGATCACAAATTTAGTTCGCATGGTCTAATGTGCTTTCCCTCTTTTGATTTTTCCCTTTCTCTCTCCTTCAGTTTCTGGCCCCCTACGCACACGTGACTTTGTCAATTACATGCTTTCTTGCGACTAATTTCACATCGGATCCTTAGGGGGTTGGCAAGAGTCTGAAGTAGCCAATCGCCATTTCAATTTAGGCTGACACACCAAAATAATTTATGAATGAACAAGAAAATTCAAATACGAACTTGTATTACAGCTAATTTTCACACTTCACGGTAAATCAAGATGACGTATTTTGGGGGTTTCTGTGTGCGTGTGTATATACACATATATTTAGAAATACACATATAGCTACAAAGTTACACGCCACCCCAGACATACAACTGAGATTATTACTACATATATGTACAGTCATAGGAAGGAGATATATTATGTGACTAGACACATAAATATGTGTACAGGATCACATATGCTATGTTACGCATGCATAACCATATGTGCATTCTGTGCAGATACACACCTTACAACGCATATTGCCGTGTGTACAACAAAGATGTACAAATTTGCAAGCGTTGCTACTTCCTTAATAAAAGTGGCATTCAAACACCTTTGAATCATAACTGTATTTTTGCCTTTTAACATCGTATTTTTTTTCCTGTAGACACGTTAGCCAAAATTCGACTGCTTCATGGAATTTAACAGGCTGATCACCTTATTTTAACCTACTTAGGTTGCCAGGAAAACTTTATATGTACTATACTCAGAAACATATGCACACTTGGGGTCAATATATACATGGAGAATCGCTAGTGTTCCTCCCTTTGTTTCACATGACTATTTCATATTCAAAAGAAACGCGTACCGGAAACGCGATATCACCTTAATATGGTTCAGAATGTGTTAAGGTTCAGCGTTTCAAAACATTTTTGGAGGGGGATGGGCCGAGGGATTGCACTTCACAGGTTTCTCCGCCATCTCTTTCCGCGGGAGGGGATGTGATTAATGACTTCCTAAATAAGAGCCCAGTTTTCAAGCCTAGCATTAGAGTGAACCTCAATCAGCAGCGATTGTTCTCCAGCAGCCTGGTGGTGGTGGAGGAGGAGGAGGAAAGGCTGAAAGAGAAAAGGAGGATTTGCTAGGGAGGAGGAAGACGAAAAAAAGAACAGGAGGAAGAAGACAAAGAGAAGAGGAATAATGCTGGGCTGGAGACTGCACTTTTAAATCTCCACTACTAGTGGGTGGGAGAGTCAAACACATACAAGAAAAAAATATCTAACGGGCTTGATAGCCTACAGCTTTCACCTATTCCTTCACGAATTCCCTAGGCACTGAACCTCTCTCAGGTATACAAGTAGGAAAAAAACACATCTGTTATTTCTACTGCTGTACTTCGGGTCGCACTTATTTCAAATAATACATTTTAATATGTCAAGAAAAAAATACTAATCAAAAGTGCCTATTTCCTTCTTTTTCTTCCTGGGGAAGAACATGGATAAATATATATGTTTGGTTAGGTATGAACAATATAAAACCACATTGCCATTTTTTCTTGTCAGTAAACATCCTATTTACAGGCACTACACAGTCATAAACTGAGATTTTTTTCTGACACTTCTGCCCCTGTAACATTGAAAAGGTAGGTTATACCTTGTTAAAATACGGGGACACTGGGTTGAATTATTTTCTGATTAAAGTTGCATTACCCCTCCTATCCCATCCACATAAACATAAATAAATAAAAAAACAAAACAGCAAACTGTGATCTGCCCAGAGTTTATACAATTGTGTTTTATAAAATTTCAAAGCACTTGCTGTTTCAGCCTGCCCAGTTAGGCAAAACCTCTTTGCTCTGATAGGCCTGTTTACTCTTTTTTGTTGCTTTTCAGGAAAGTGTGTAAATCACTCTCCTTTGTCTTTAATTTCTGTTTGAAATAACAAGGTGCCCAGTTGAACATTTGGTAAAAAGAGAAGGGGGTGGGCAAAAGTGTAAAAATACAAGCAATCTGGCAAGTGGAGCAGAAGCTCTAAATCCTGAAATTCCTTTGCAGTCTTCAACCGTAAATTTCCTATAGGTTATTTCAACAGTGGAGGTCGACTTCCTACATTGACCTGCCTTTACACATTTGTGCAATAAACCATTCCTTTTTTCATTTCCACTTCCTAAAAAATGCAATTATTTTACTAAGATAAATCAATATTCAACTCACTTTATCTAGGTGGAAGATTAAAAACTAAGTATTTCCCATAAATATGTGAACTACTATATATAATTTCAATTCTGATATAATCAATGGAAAAATAAAAGCAGGGCAGCTGGAGAGAACAAATATGTAAAGTCAAACGAATATACTGTATATATGAAAATATCTATCAACTACTTGATAGGTCTACCAAAAACAGGAGGCATCTATAGATTCAATTTTTTATTGTTTTGATAGCATCTGTTAAAAGAGTCTGTATTTTTCTCAGATTGGCCTCCTCTATGGGCATTTGGCTGAAAAATGCTATAGAGACTAGACTCCTGGTTTTACTGACACAAATAAGTTGACCCAGGTTGTTGTTGTTTTAATGGAGAAACTGTTCTTTTGATAGTTCGATTTAAAAAAAAGCAATACAGTATTATGCTTTTTATCAGAGTAAAGGGAGGAGTGTGAAAACAGCAAAAGGAAGCTGAACACAAGTTTAGGAGATAGTTGCAAAGGATTTCCTACACTACAAAATAAATGCTGATTGTGTAAATTATTTGTATGAGGGAGGGGGGAGATTTGCAAGTGGTCTTTACCGAGATTTTCAGGCCTCCAGTATTACTGGAATTAAGGTTGGGGTCACCGGACTGGTCACTGGTGTCAGATGTTATCGACTCATTCATTTCCTGCAAAGGACATCAGCCTTTCAAGTTTTGTGGAAGGTAGAGAGCTGTTGCCAGCTGGGAACGCTCAAAAACCTTCCAAAATTCAATCACAAACAATCGGCCACAAACACTTATTTTTTTAAGCAGACCCAGGTCGGGGAAATTCGAGGATCTTTGTCATATTTCACGCGTTAGAAAGATGCCGCTGTCTGCTCTCCCCGCAGAAAACAGGCTTTTTCGTTGAGATAATTACACGGAGAAAGAATCGTATTCATGAAGCTGCCCCAGGACTCCTTTGGCATCAAAACGGCCAGAGCTCTGGTGCCTGTTTTCTAATTTGTCATGTTTCTAAAACTTCTCTGGTTTTAATTTTTTTCTCATTTCCGATTTCTTTTAATACCCCCCTCCACTCCTCCGTGTATTTGAATCAAAACTCATGTTTAACACTGTGAAAACTCAGCTCTTAAGATAACTTCGATTGACCATGTTTTAAAAACCCTTTGTAGTTTTGCTCAGGTCGCTAATCAAGAAAAGCAGGCGAGCGCGCCTCTGCCACTGCCCTGTGATAACCACATCGAAAAGGGGGTGGCCGAGGGGGCTTCCTTTTTGAACTATTATCACTCAGCGCTGGAAGCCCCATCTTCCCCTCCCCAGAGCCAGCGATGGCCCATTTCACTCAAACGTGCCGGTGGGCGTGGGGGGAGAGGGAGCCCACGCGCGCCGCGCTTGGTGTCCTTTATTTCGTGCAGATCAGACGTGCCTGGTGCTCTGTGCCATGGTCTCTATTAAAACCAGATCCGCCGCTGCTGCGGTTCTTCCGAAAACGAGGGGGAGGGGCAACGCCACTGCGGCTGGTCAGGTCAAGTCACCCACCCTTCTCTCCTCCCTCACGTGGAGCCAGGTCCCAGGACCTGGCTGAAGGGCGCTCCTGGCTTTGCCGAGGAACTCACCCGCTTGGCAGGGACCAGACGCGCCGGCGCCCTCTCAGCCTGGCCCCACGTGAGAGCCTGTAGACTCCCGCCATTCGGGCACCTCCTGCTTCTAGCCAACCCGGGTCTGCTTCCACCAAGCCAGCCAACTTTCTGCCCCTCCCCACGCGAGGGGGATCCGCACGGTCCCGCCCGAGTCGCGCGAGGTGGCCGGCTAAGCGGAGCGGACCTGTCATTGGGCGGGTCAAGGTGGCAGTCTCATTAGCGCGGTGGGGTCCAATACAGCCCCTGGGGCTTCAGGGAGATCCGTGCTCTCCAGGTTGTTACCGGCAGGGATGCCCCGGAAAGTTGCATTTTAAATGAAAAAGCTCTGCTGGGATGGCGAATTCCCCGCTCCCACAAGCTGCTCCCTGCTGGGAAGATCCGGTCAGTCCCATTGGATCTAGGTAGCGCTGCCAACCTTAGATGTTCCTTTAGTTTCGGAGATTCCTCCTAAGCCCTCCAGTTAGGAACCCAGAGTCTATGTGTCAGGGAAATGACACCCTTCCTCCGCCCTCCCTCCCACACACAGTGATTGTCTTCACAATCAGACTGCTCGGTCGGGGCTGTAGTAGTGTCATGTCGAACTGTTTCATCAGAAGAGTAGCAAGGGGGTAAGATCACGGCGTGGAAAGGCAAGAGAGAAAAATCAGCTGATACAAAGGCTCTTCCAGTCTATGGTCTCACCTGCAGCGCAGGCGCCAACATTGGCCTGGGGATCCTTCTGTGCTGCAGCCCGGGCAGGGGTTTCCTCTGCATCGCAGCGTTCACTATAAGCGGGGCCAGGGCCTTGATCTCCATTCTCACACGCCCCCCCCCATTTTTTAACCTCAGTGTTAGTTTTTCCGGGGGAGTTTTACTTGTTCCTTCAGCTTTGAAGATTCCTCCTTAGCCTCCCTAAAGTCAGGAACCCTGGGCTGTGTATAGAAAAACAGCGAGAGGAAATGTAACAACGCCCTAAATCAGCTAAAGCGGTTCCCACGAATAAAACACTTTTTTAAAAAAGGGGAATCTCTCTTTCTTTCCTCATTCCACTGTTGTTTACGGTGATTTCCTTACCCCTTTCGAAGACTCCGATGTCCCGAAAAGTTAACACCTGTAAATGATGTCTGTGTGTGTGGTGGTGTGTGTGTGTGTTATAATAACATCATTTTTTTCTTATTCTGTGGGGGGAAAGCTTATCCTTCTTAACCGAAGATGCTTCTTAGACTAATTTTAAAATTTAAATTAAATAAACCTCGTCGCGATTGAATTGTTCTCTCCATAATTATAAACAACGAAAAATTCAAACATACACTTGTATACATATATGTTTGAATATTAAGTTGCTAATACCTTCGCTATTTACACGTTTTTAATTATTGTATTGTTAATTATCGATTAATTTAATGGACTTAAATATTTCCATTTTTCCCCAAAAGTTATGAAATACTTAATTCAATCATAAAATGGGTAGTTTTCCAGCCATTTGTATTTTGAACACGTTGTTATAGAAAATTGACGTCACACTGCAGTGGAAAATAGTGAGGTATATAAAAACGATGATGAATGAATGTTTTTAAAGGATGTGTCACATCTCAAGGAGGTAGCTGAACGATTGAAATATACCTAATGTTTATTTTAAGTCTGAACTTTGAATATGTTAACAAGTATTTATGAACCACGATTTTCTCTTCATTCCTACTAAAATATTCCATATCTTAAAGCCTGTATTTTATTTTTTACGTCCATAGGTGGTGTTATTTGAATTAATTACCAGATTTTGGGGGAGGAAGGTTTTAAATAGGTGATTTGAAATATTTGATAGTAAAAAAAAAATGAATGTTGATACTGAAAGTGATACTGTAAACATTCCGGAATAGCTAACAATGCATTCTGCATTTTTGCCTGTAACTCTGATGGTTTGGAGAGGCATTATTAAAATACCCGACACTGCTCTAATCCTAGACGTAATCCAAGGGCATTAGGACATTGAGAGCCCTTCTAGAACTCACTGCAAGCTGTGGCCTCGTGTACATTAGCAGTTTTTCAGCTGTGGATTTGCAGCTGATAAGGATTGCTGCCATGGTTAGATTTAAGGAGGCGCCACATCAGTAATTTGCGGGAAATGTGGTTATATTTGGAAAACCAGCCCTACTGAAGACTCCCTCTGTTGTAAGACCACCTGCATCTCACTGTCAAAAAAATTCAAAATAGATGGTACATAAGAAGTCATTGTATATGCTTCCCTAAATTTCATTTCGGGAAGGAAGGAAAGGAAGAGAAGCCTAGGAATTAAAGACTGCAGCTGCTTCTCAAAGCTCATATTGCTTTTTCAAACTTCATAGCAATGGCAGCAAACATT
Source organism: Chelonoidis abingdonii (assembly GCF_003597395.2). Lineage (NCBI taxonomy): Eukaryota > Metazoa > Chordata > Testudines > Testudinidae > Chelonoidis > Chelonoidis abingdonii. The sequence goes on along the minus strand of NC_133771.1, from coordinate 83,436,652 downwards.
GGGTTGAGAGCGAGCGACTGTGCGCGTTTAAGGTTATCCCGCCCACTGAGCAGGTAGACACACCAGCCTCCGCTACGCATTTTAGTAACGGCACGTGCACATACTACAATATATTGCTACGTAGCGACCAACCCTGCTCCCATCTGCAGTCGACAGCAACACTCCCACAGGGAGCAGGATCGGGCCCTAGATGGAGGTATAATCTGAAGGTGGGTTTGTATTATGTGGTGCATATAAATACATATGCAGCTCTTTACTGTACAGAGAACCTGGATGGTATGGACGCCTTTTGCCCACTGACTATTCTGAACGGCTATATCTGAGCAAAGCCATTGCCTTAAGCACAAAATGTAGCTCGTGATTAAGCATGCACGGAATTCCCAGCCCATTGTGCCCCTGCGCTGCATAAGCCTCACTCAGCGGTATGTGTTCAATGCCTCAGGGAGGGGGATAGAGGACAGCACCAGAGGATCCCCGGCCCCTTTTATTGCTCGTCTGAGTGACGTCAGGAGCACCTTACAGATCCCTAGCAGACATGCGCCTAACAAAAAAGTAGCAACTGGAACAGATCCAAAACCATTAAAGTTCAGTGGACAGCAGGAGAGCACCAAACAACGCTACAGAGCAGGAGTAGGGCTGGACACAGGCTGCATACAACTACGCAAACCTTTGAAACCAAGGTAAGCAACCGAATATGATCACCCCTTTTCCTTACGCGCCTATTGTAAATACATGTTCTAAGGAGCAAGACCGCAGGCAGCGGACAAATGGGGAAACAAAATGGGACCAGCGGGTGCTGCTGTAGGGAAAGTAATTGGGCAATGAGTTTTCCCAGGTGACCATTTGCAAAGTGAAATACCGGATTTGTTAGCGCAGCTTCCAGGGAATAAAATCAATAGATGCTACCTAACGAAACCTGACACATCAGTGAACTTTGAGGCGTTTTTTCAGTTTCATATGCCAAGAAAAGTGTTTGGCAACGTATAGTGCTGCCTCAAAAATAGATGTTGGTAGGAATTGTCCATGAATGTGAGGATTGTGCAGGGATAACATGTTTACATTGCTGCTGCATTAAAAATCAATTTAATATCGCTAAAAGACTTGCTCATATGTTTGTTATACTTAAAACTACTTCGGTTTTTAATCATTAATAACTCGACCTGTTAGAAGAATTATGGTGTGTCACAGCCATCTCTAAGAGTAATTCTGTAATTTCAAGATGTCTTTAAATCCATTATTTAAACTCATAGGCTGACACGTGGGAATGAACATTGTATACTGTCTTTTTGCCTCTAGCCCCGAAAAAAAAATTCCATTTACAAACCGTTAGATCAATCAAGAATTCCAAAGTCAAACCTTGGAGAAAAAATGAATGAAATTCTTTCTTGGAGTCTAATTGCACATTTCCAGACAGAAATTTAGGTTCATTACAGTCCATTCTGTTGTGGGAGTGGGAGGCATAAAGTAGTCATCAAATACCAATTCCCCAATCATATATGAAAAGACTTTTTAAAAAAAAAAAATAATAAAGACTGACCTGGGCCTAAGGAGACCTTCTTGAATGACCTCATCATCTTCTGAGGAACCTAAAATCAGAAAGTTGAAGTCAGTACTAGCCAGCAAACTATACCAGAGCACCGTATTTAATTACCTCTTCTCCAGTTTAACGGCTCATTAGAAGGCCATAAAATGCCAGGGCTTTGACTCTGTGAAGTGACCTGTAAACTTTTTAACTGTTTGCAACTTACCTAGCTCATCAGAATCACAATTAGATAACCAAAAGGTAACAATCAGCCTGTTACAACAACAACAAAAAAAAGGAGTGGGGGGGGCGGCTTCTCCATTCTTTAAAGTCATTGCCTCATTAATAGTCTTCTTATAAAAGTTAATGAGGAAGTAGACAAAATACACGGATTTGCTGGATACTGCAAGGTGTTGTTTTCACTTATCAATATTTCATCACAATAGGTAACCCAAGTACTAGTGGTTGTTGGCTTTGCTATGCTTAAATTGTACACTTTAAATCATAAAAAAAAAATCAGTTTGTGTCTTTACATATACTTCAAAGGAAGCATCTTGGAATAAATTTTTGGTCAAATTATATTAAACATATAGGTCCTGGTATCAACCTAAGACTGTCAGCAGGAAAAAGCCTTCCCTTTAATACTAGTAAAATCCCAGACAATAGTTTGCATTTTAAGCCAATACTTACAAAGTCTCAATAAATTAACAAAAATATTTGATCAGAGACCAAAACACAATATGGCTTTGCTGTTGCTAGGTGTATTTATGGTCCACTGCCAATTGAGCAGGATCCATCTGATTTCATATCTTAATAATGCCAACAAAAATGCTATGTATAGTAGATAGTAAGAGGCACCCAAGGAAAGCCACTGTGCTTAGAGTAATCTTGTTGCTCAGGCTGTGCAGATTGTTTAGAGCAAAGAAGATGAATAGATTTGAACATGCACAAACTCACCTGCTACCAGCCTATGTCCTCTTTGTCTCCCTCTACCTGATTTTTATACACTCTGCTTTAAGTAAGACCCATCCAAAGCAAACAAACGACTTCACGCTGGTGGGGTTTTTTTGTTTTTGGTTTTTTGCGATGCGAACCTAAATCTCTTCTGCCTTTAAAGAAAATTGAGATTTTTTGCAATTGGAGAGCATGTCCTGACTGTTTATTCTGGCCTTTTCCTACAAATGTGGAAACTCCACCTTCCTTCTCTCACTGTGTGAACAGCCAAAGACAAGTGAGAATCAAATTTCTGTATATTAACTTCTTATCCTCTAGTTAACCCCACTTCTATACAACATCAGCAACTAGAAAAGGTGATAGCCAGCTTGTTTTTCCTTGCAGTGCAATAACAGTAGCAACTGGTCTCCAGTTTTTCTTTTTGTGATCATCTATAGCAAGTTTTGCTTTCTAGTAGAGCGGTATATAAATTCAGTATTAAACCTAATCTTCCTTTTACACCTTCAACTATTACAGCCCAACCCCTGTTTTACTTGTCTATTCTGTCAACCTGCAACTGTGTGGCTTTTGTCTCGGATTTAGCTACATTATTTATGCAACATAATGAAATATGCAAACATAGAGTAAGAGATCCTTTCCTGGCTTTGACAAGTGAAGTGGTTTAGTTTATGGAAGGATTCAAAATAAAGTACTTTGGAAAATAAATGTATTAAGAATTGCAGTAACTACAGAGATTGGTATATCCTAAAATTAGAGAGGGTTTTTAAAAAAAGCCCTTGTTTTTGTCACTTCATTCAATGTATTTGTAAATATCATGTATATAAATATGTGGATATCATAAGCATCATAATAGATTATTATATAGAAAGTAAATGGGATGTAACTGTTCTAAAAGACTTGGTATTAATTGTTTCTTAATAGGATATAGAAGTCCTGACATATAATTGTAAGAAATGCAAGCTTATAAAACGAACTTCAAAAGTCTGAACATCTTAATTCTATTAATTCTTAAAACTGTATAGTTTAAACAAAAAAACTAGTTGTCATATATTCTATTGCATCATACTGAAGCCAACAGGAATTTAGTCACTGATTTAAATGGGAGCAGGTTTGGGCCCTAAAGCAGCTAATGGTAACAGTGATACCTTAGTATTTTCCTACACTTCAATATAAACATTTCAAGCAAATTGGGATCTGCTAGTGCTGAAACTGAAATTCATATTTAAATAGGCTTCATCATTGCTAATATCATTTAATAAATGCTAATCAAGGATTATATAATAATCAAGCCTAGTAAGAGGTTTTGGAGAGAAATTATTCTTTGCTTTAATAGCCCGTTTAAATGTCTATAGGCATTTAATCATAACATGTCTGAGTGGAAACTAGTTATAGGAATAAAGTGATATTTGAAGATACCATGCAATCATCACAGAACAGGAAATCAAACCTATTCAAGGAGAGTGAAAGTTAAAGTTATAAATTATACCTATGAAATAATCTTTACTTTTGTTACAGATAACACATACAATCATTTGAGGGTTTTTTTCTGCCACTTACTGTTTGTTTATCTTTGGCAATTCATTCATATTGGACAGTGAAAGGCAACAGTACAGTATGCCTCTAGTCATTCATTTTTCCCCAAAATTCTTAGTGACCAGCAAAATTATACAGTGTTTTGGATTTCACATAATGCAGAGGGTTAATTTAAACAATTTTACTGCCATATAAAAATTGCATGTATAATCTAGCGTAGAAAATCAGGTATTTATAGTTTGCCTGTTTACATACAAAGTTGTTTGTTCTATTTCAAAGATTGTCTTAAATTTTTGTTCTAGCTAATGAGCCTGCTCCTGCCTCCACTGAAATCCATCATAATTTGGACATTGATTTTATTGTGAGCAAGAGTGGAATCAATATTTTATTAATATTGTTTAAAACAATTATAAAATACATCAGAACACAAAAGTAAAATATACAATAATAAAAAGTTACTACTAACTAGTGAGCAAATGTATGGGGAAGAAAAAGATACAACATTCCTTTATTTTCTATTTAGAACTCTTATCTAGGATGGGCTTTTTAAAGGATTTCAGGTGTACCTGTCCTACAAACTGAATTAGATAAATTGTGAACACCTAAATACTACAAGATGTTTATTTTTAAGAGAAAATGCCAGGTACTCTTTTAAAAAAAAAAAAAAATGACCTTATGGTAACAAACAATTTTGTTTAAAAACTGTGAATTTAAAAAACAGTAATATATATAGTGTATGCTTTACCTTTTGCACTTCATTCAGCTGCTGGACAGTAACACAGACTAATCAGTTTATTTTTGTTTATAGTCACTTCAACTTCTGATTGAATGCACTAGCAACATGCTGCACTATCTGAGTTGCAAATGCTGCAGAGGAATGTTAAATCAAACAAATTACTTGACACTTAACAATACTAACATGTTTATTAATTTTTAGAAATATCAATAGTTTTAAACCAAAATCCTAAATGATGGCTCTAAATCTCATTAAAATGTTTTTTTTAACGGTTTCTGGTATTGTATCCCTTACTTTCCTTTAATATTTCATTAAGTAAGATACAGAAATCAATTTAAAATATTGAATTGCATTCTGTAAAATGCAAAAATCTGAAAGTCTGAAAAAGCTTTTGGAAATAAGATATAGAATAACACTGGAACCGATCCATGTCCTCAAGCTAATGGTTCACCTATTCAATATTGTATAATTTGCTAAGGATACAACACAATTCCTGTGAATTATTCTCTTTTGAAATTATATAACTAGACTTCATTTTCTTGTGTAATTACATATTGTGTAATTTTGTTCACAATTTTCTTCCCATCCCAAATACTGTGAGCATTGCACTAAACATTTTTAGGAAGTGAAGTGATAAAGCAGATGTGGGAAAAGTAACTCCTTTTAATTATCTTCTAAATTCAAGAATTCACCTCGAAACACTTTTTAATAAAATCCTTCAAACTGACTTGGTTTTGTTTTGTTTTTTAATGATCAGCAAACAGAGGTTTAATCTTTCTTTACTGATTTGAACCTTTGAATCTTTTGTTATGTGTTAAATTGATTACCCTTTGTGGTTAACACTATAAATAGCTTGGTGAAATTCTCTAGATATGTTTTGCTGACATATGAAAGGAGTTAAGGTGGACTATTTGGTACACAATAATGTAGGCATTTCTGATAACCAGCGGGCCCAGTTCTGCTCCCATTCAATCAGTTACTAGACTCCCACGTGAGTTCAGTTGGAACAGGCGCACATAAGAACAAAATCTGCTCCCATTGACATCAAGACTCTGAACTGTTCTAGTAAAGCAACGTAAATTGGGAATAACTAGCTCCATTGACCTCAAAGGTGTGGAGTCTGTCACTGACTCCAGTAGGACCAGCATTTGACTCGTAAAAGTGAAATATCACATTCAATTTAAATTTTAGTTTCTTTTAAATGATGTGCTCTGACCCCAAGATCAAAGAGGCTAAAACTTTACTATTAAATAAAATTGTAACTTTAGTGCATATGATTAAAGTGACAATAATGGTATAATAAAGAAATACAATTGGATAAAATCATTTCTCATTCCTTTAGTGAGATTGTTCTTCATCCATATTATCTATTTTATATGTTCTGTATTTAGAAGAATATGAAAAAATATCTTAAGTAGAAAATATTCTGTATATTTAAAAAATTCCATAACACTGAATAATGACCATATTTTCATACAATTGTAACCAATTTTATTTTTCAAGGGTACTAAAATATTTTGAAAAGCAACTATTTAGTCTCTTATTTACTTGTCAGCATTTTATTCAAATTTACAGCTAGCATGTAACATAGTACCGGTAACTTAAAGCCAATTTGTCCAAATTTGGAGCAATTTGCATTTTTTAAGCAAATGAAGTTATAAATACACCTTCTTTTAATGGGGCTGAACTAGCTTTCAAAGTGATTATCTCCAGAAGTAGCTAATATTGTTCTTTTGTTCACAATAAGTTGAGTATTCGTGACTGAGACAAATAAGAAAATCCAAATGTTTTAGATATTTTGCGTAGTTTATTACTAGGCTTTGAAGGATTAGATTTTTATTGGCAAATGTCAACAGTGATTTCACCATACACACACACAAACCAATGAAAAAATATTTCTACTAACAATCAAAATTTATAGATAGGCAGAGTAAGAAAAATGCTTCTTGAGAATTTACCAGAATTTGATTTAATCAGTTATACAGCATTAACTTTTTTAATCTCAGCATCTATTATTATTAATTCTCAGACACCTCCATAGTTTCCTGCAACTATAAAATCTTAAATAGATAACAATTGAAAAAAAAAGTTAAAAATAAGTATCATCCATCAGTTATAAAAAAAAAAAAAAATCTACTTCTGCAAAGCATACTTATGATCATTGGTTTAATTTGTATTCAAATTATTAAAAAGTGAAAATGTATCTTAAACTTGTGGTTCATATTCATTTTGAAGCCATTGCTCACAAATGAAATAATGCTTAATGTTGGAAAGAGTGCTGTTCACCATCCCAAGACGCTCAGCTACTCGACGCCGGTGCGAATATTTGTAAAATTTTAAAATTATTTTGCTTTTAACCTTTTAATAAATCATGTACACCTGTATCCATTCCACATGATCACTACATTGCATATGTCCTCCTATAGTATAAATGAGGTATGAAATCACACTGAATTCTCATCTATTTACTGTGTTTGTAACTTTCCTTAAACTACAACAGAGCCTAATCTAAACGTAAGTATTAAGCCAAAATTGAAATGGTCTATACATAAAATGAACTGTTAACTGCATAACGATAATTGCAGTCAGTAATAAAAGCAACTTTTTCCAATTTGAACATTACCATGTTAAAACTACTCAGGTGATGAAATGCTTGTTCTACTGATATTGCAACAATCTTTTTTCAATTTTACATCAGAATATCTAATATGATATATGATTTAAAAAACTTCAGTTTACTTGATTGTAAACGTTTTCAGCATGATTGGTCTACATCTCAGGCAAGAATTCTAAGTTCATTGTTTGCTACTTAATTATTGCTTACTCTTCTAGAGTTAAACACTTCCTCTCGTTACCTACACCTTCTGACCACCACACATACTTTTGTTGCTTTATATCAGACCATCATTATCTTGTTTAAAACAACCGAGATTATTTTTCTGATTATTATTATGGTGAATTAACTCCAAATCGATAACAGCATTCCAGCCCTCTCAAGCTAAAAATTCAGCTTCTTCATAGGTCTTCTTTTTGGTGTGAGTATTAGGAATTTACCAGGAATAAAGCAACTAAGCTAAACAAAACATATTAAAAGTAAAATGGTATAATGTGTGGTTTGTCACAAGACAGTGCTTACAGCACTAACGTCAATCTAATATTAACATATTCTTTTCACATAAGTGTGGGTAATGCAGCATAAACAGTTCAGAGTATGTGAAATTTTCCTAACTGTAAAAGAAAATAGTTCCATGTAATAAACATTCCTGCTGAGTCATTGTTTAAAATAAGTTATTGAACAAAATAATGCAATGGTAGTTCTTGTCTGTTTTAGCTGAAATTGTTTATTAATTTAAAATGAGAATACAGAATGGTATCAATGATATTAAATTCTTGGAGATTAGAAATTGTCATCTTGAATTTTATTTTCTTACAAAAATGATTGCACATGCAAGAATTTATTATGAAATATGTACAATAGTGGTAGACCATCTAAAATATTACTAAACAAATCAGTCTCAGTATTGAGTTACAAAAATAATGCTCAGTGTGCAAATATTTTCAACACCAGTTTAACAATCTACATATGTATGTTGTGGCCAGACTAAAAAACATTATGCATTGAAGTACTGTCAGTAACATAGATAGTGATGATAGATAGATGTAAGATGCATTTAACAGGGTTAAATTATTAGAAATAACTGGCCTAAATAGCATGCATACACACAGAAAGATATAAGAGCATTTTAAAATTAATTGTAGTTTAAAAACAAAAACAAAAAACCCCACACCTTTCTGAAAGGTAGTGGGGGAGCAGAACACAACACTACATGTAATAAAATAATAACATGGTTTCTTCAAACAAAATAAATGACAAAAAAATAGAAGCTGTTTCATTGCTAGCAACTAGCTATTGATATCAAGTGCCATTTATTCTGGATAGCTTTTTGGAGGGGAAGGGGATTATTTTTAACCTAGTATGTATCTATAAACACACCACTATCAGAATACATGGTCTTCAATTTTAGAATTTTGTTTAAAGCAAATATTAGATATATATGAATGAACATTTTGGCAACCTAAGAACTTTACCGTATACTATTTAGAAAAAGACTGCATTCCATCCTACAAATTCCCAATTGTACAAACTACTAGCATCTAGACCATTTAGAGATGGTAAAATACTAAATTAAGGCAGAAATTTTAGTGTTTAAACCTAAACATGTATATACATATTTATATCAAAGTCAGCATAAATTCAGTATTAAGAACCATAGTTGAGAATGTACATTATTTGGGAAATTCTGTAAATCTCTATTTCTTTGTGAAAATTGATCAGTTAACATTACAGGCCTCTTTTATTTTTTCCTGTATAATTAAGCTTTTGTTCAGGCATGAAAAAACTAGAAACTGATTGCTTGAAAATGAGCTGCATGACCTTTGTCCTGGTTTGTCACCTTTGACCTTTAATTTGAGGATCCTGCATATCAAGTCATTCTATTTTTAGAAGCCGTATGTCAAAAAGTCCTGTGTTTAAATTTTTACCACTTATGTATCAAAAAGAGTACAAATCAAAATTATTTTTCTTTTTTATTATACAACTGCTTTTGAAATAACACATCTCATGAACTAGTCCACAAAATGCTTTATGTAAGAAAGAGCTTTTCCTACCAGAGATATTGGAACACAAAATAAATTTAGAGGAGATTCTCCTATAGTCTGCTTGACTCCTCCAAATTTTAACTCTTTTTTAACAAAAACCTCATGCTCGTATCTTTTGTTATTGTTAATGAGTATATGCAATTATATGGACTTTGTCCATATCATCATTGATTTTTTTTTTTTTAATTCACTAATCATATGCTTGGATCTTAGCTCTCAAAATACCCTTTCACAATCTGAAACTGTGTTTAAAAATGGCTAATAGCAAACTTAGGTCTAAAAATTGTTTCACTCAAAAATGTGTTGTTTTTTTTTTTTAAAAATTAGGCTTCATTTTTATGTAAGATGTCTTAAAATGTCTTTATGGTGGACCAGTTTCAAAACAAGAGAGTGCCATAGTATTGATCTAATTGATTTTCCTATACTCATTCAATACCAAACTAAGACAATTCACTGGAAAAAGCTTCCTTGAGACAGCATTTATCTGCCTACTACACGTAGTGAATGGATGATGTAAAAATAAGATAAAGAAAGAAAAAAACTTACTATAGTTATTCTTGTATTTGAACCTCCACAGAACTTCAGGTTGTGTTTTTCAGTTGGATTTAGTAGTGATCAACATGGCTGTCTTGATTCAGCACTCCGGTCAGCGACATCATACAGTATCATGTCATAGGAGGAGCTACTCCATAAAGGCATGTACCCTTATATTTTCAAAATACAGCTGGCTTTATAAAAAACATCTGCCAGCTATAAATAGTGTGAATTTTAGTTATACCCGAGAACTGGAATCTTATTATTCTGATTAACAAGTTAACAGTTATGCCTCACAATGTATGGTTTTTAGGCTCATTGTTGAGGAAAAATGGTTCCTTTAGAAGCTATCTTCTATCCAGACATATTGTAACAGGAAAATCATCTGGTAGGTCTTTCTCTCTCCCTCCCCAAGATCACATTATAAATCACATTGTTTAACTATAATGCAAACAAAAAGCTACTTCAAAATGAAAAAAGGAACCTTTAAGAACCTGAGCATTATTAAGTCATCCTTATGCTTGGAGAATGTGATCTGAAACACTGCTTGTGACTTATCACTGCATCCGAGCAATGGTTCAGAGAGTGAAGATTTGGGCCTAGACATATGAATTTTTCATATTTCTCTCCTGTCTCCTGAAGTTTCTAATACATATCAGCTAATGTGTCTCCTATATTGACTTTACTCTTGATTTCTGGTAAGTTTATTTTTTCAAATTGTCTCCCTTGCAGCATTCGTTTTATAAACATATAAGTTTGATAGCTCATTTCTTCATGCAATCTTGTATTTTCTGCTACAGCTGTTTTTAAATATGTACTAAACAGTCTGGTTATAAGTAACCATTACTTTGCTATTTTGTGTTACATTTGTTTCATGAAAACAAAGAAAACTTGGCTTCTTGGTATACTTATGGTTATATAAATTTGAGGTTATATATTTATTCCAGATTTAAGTGATCTTGCTGTACAGTAGTCATTCTTTCAGAAGACTGCAGTTTAACCGTATAGCCTGTGAATAGTTTTCAAAGAAGTGAATGGTAGAATATTTCCCCCAACAATTAATGTATCATCTTTACACCTTTAAAAATGAAATGTCTGTATCCTATATGGTTTACTGTACAATCCAGTATCAATCTAACTCTAAATGGTTGTTAGTGTAATTTAATATAAATTATTTGGATGCTTCATTAAATTAAAATGTTGAAAACAATTTAGACTATTCTAAAATTATAACTACAGTTCTTATTTTCTTAAGAGTAGCTAATACTGACGATAACAGATGCTTTGCTGTAGATGTGGTTAGATAGTGTATGCACCTAAAATGTGAAGTTCCAAAACAGACTATAACTAGAATATTAGTTAATGACTTTTTAAATGTAATGCTGGTAACATAAGTAACATGCCTAAATCATTCAGGAAAAGTTGCTAACCTGTATTACTATTTCATTCATTTATACTACAATATGAGACTAAGTAGATATCAAGTAAGTACACTCAGGGAAAGTTATTATCAATTAAATGCATAGCATCTTTTCTAGGTGATCTATCTAATGTTAACAAATTAAAATAGATAACTCAGACAAGTATTAAACCTCTCTTCCTCTAAAACTTACTTTAGAATTTACACTATTTTAAATATACTGGTCTTATGCTTTTAAAAGAGCTTGGACTAAATAGCAACATTAGGTGTGTAGTTATGTTTTCTGATCTTTTATGCATATACATGCAGGGTTTGAATTGACTGATTTCCTGCAAAATCAGATGACTAAAATCTCATGTGCTTAATTACAATGTCAATAAAACTATAACTCAAAACAAGAAATTAAATACAAAATATTTCCTGGACCAGGATGGAATTCAATTTTACATTGCTAAAAGAGAAATATATACTTCTGAAACTAGTTCTAAAGCCAGCCATTCTAGCCTATACTCATAAATCAAATTGACGTAGCCAGATTTCTATCAGTGTTTGAAACCAGAAAACAGAAACTACATAGTTTAAAGACATTTATTTGTTTTCCCTTACATTACATGTCATCAGCAGGACAACTTCACAGGAGAACAGCACAGTGCTACATGGGTTTTGTTTTTAAGTTTACTATAAAAAGACCCCAACTATACACAGCACCATTAGGGGCCATTTATAGAAAACACCGAGGGGAAAATGCAAGGAAAAACAGAGATCGACCGAAGATTTCATTCTGTTGCATGAAACAATTCAAAATGGCGGCCTTACCATTACTTACATTTAAACCCCCCGTAGAGAGGACACGCAATTACTATTTGATCTTATGCATAACATCCCCCCCATGCCCACACACACAAAAGCACTAAAGGGCAGAAATAGTTACCAAGGTGCAATTAAAAAACAGTCCTTTGGGGCACAAATCCGTACAAGGCAGCTGCATCCTCTGCTCTCTAGTCAGTTTAAAGCTGACGCACCGATTGGCAAACACAATGTAGTTGTCCATCTACTTTCCTCCTTCGCTTTCCTTTTGCAACAGCTCAAGCTCCAGGATCTTTCTCCTCTGTTCCTCCAAAGTCCTAATTTGTGTTTGTGCCTCTCCGTCTTCCCCTCCCCCCAAAGAACATATACACACACACACACACACACTGACAGTGCAAGATTGTTTCCTTGGTAGGTTACAAATACAAAGATCTCTTTGCTACCGGGGGCAAAGGCAGGAGTGAAGGGATCCCAAGAGCACGGGACGCCCCCTGGCGTCGAACGGGCGCAGTTTCACCTGCAGGCATCCCAACCTGTACCTTGACCGGAGCAAGTTAATACAATCCCTTTGTGCTCACACCTGGAGCAGCCCATCGCTTTGCAGATGCACCATGCAAGCGCCGGCGCTCTCCTCGCGCACCCCGGGGTGACACCGGGATTGCATGCCAGGGAGGCTCGGCTCTTGTCTCTCGATCCTTTTATTGTTGTTATTTGTAATATCACATGCAAGACACTCTCCCCCTCCCCTAGGGGAAGCTGCAAGTTTGCCGCTGGGCTCCTAGGCGTCTGAACTTCTCCAGGGTAACCACAGCCCTCGGAGAAGGAGGGTGGAGGTAGGGGGAAGGTGTGAACCCGGAAGTACACCCGCCACGGCAGCAGCATCTCAATGCAACATTGGGGAGAAATAAAGGGGCGCTCGGGCGGCGGGAAGCAACTTTCCCTGCAGGGGAAAGGAAGACGGCACCCTCCCCCCAAGTGCATCTATGCAGGGTGCGCGGACTCCGTGGGAAAGGTGCCGGGCAGGTGCCAGCTGCGGCGCTGGCAGCGGGCGGGACCCGGCGCGGCACGGACGGCGAAGGAGCAGTGACTGGAGCTCGCTTACCTCCCGGGCTCCATGGTCGCGGGGCTGGGCTGGAGGCAGCGGGTGGCGCTTGGCTTCCTAAGGCGCTGTGGGGCGGCGGAGGAGGAGGGAAGCGGCGCTCACGTTCCCCGCCAGTGGCAGAGCAGCGGCGGCGGCGGCTGGATGGCTGGGCAGGGACGCAGCAGCCCGTTACCGCTCCAACGCTGGGTCACGCCGCGGCAGGCGTGCACCTGCCCGGCCCGCCCTGGCTGCACCAGGGGGCGCGGCAGGTTGAAGCCCGAGCGCGAGTGACTGCCACAGGCGGGGACACTTCCCGGCGGGACTCGGCTGGTACGAGGGTGCCCCCCCCCCCCGGCCTCGGGCCTGAGATCGGGCCACGCAGGGCGCTACCCGCCCGCCGCGCCTGAGCCTGGCCCCGGCCCCGGCCCCCGGCTAGGTCTGACACTTTCGCTCCTAGGCGCTCCCAGCCTGAAACCGACACCGAGGCCGCGATCCACTGGTCCCCTTTCAGCTGGGGCTGAGGTGCGTTCAGCCTGTGCCCCGCCCCTGCTCGGGCTGTGCCGCACGCAGGGCTTCTCCCTCTGCTTTCCAGAAGGGGTGGCCGGCGCTGGGTTCCGTTTCTTGCCTTCCCTCGGGGCCGAGACCTTCCATCTCCCTGCCCTTTCCCGGAGAGAGTTCATCCCTCTCTCCAGGCTGTGACCCCCTCCATCCTATGGGCTACACAAAACCCAGTAATTACATCATAAGGTTTTGTCACCATGCCCAAGGTCTCTGATGGTGCCCCAGCCTTGAGCAGCCATCAGAAACTAAACAAGGTAATCCCATGTTCTGTTCCCCAGGGTAAGAAGGTGTTCTAGGGGCACAGGGTTCTGTCTGATCAAGTTGCAGAAGGTCCTGTCTTACAGGGCCAAAACATGCCTTGCATACAGATCCACTCCTCTCTCTGAATGTGCCTGACATCACAACAACCTTTTCTCCAAGAGTTTGCAGGCACCCCATTGTCTCAACAGTCCATGTCCAGGTTTCTGTCTAGTCACAGGGCTCCATTTTCCAGGTCTTGGTATTTTCTGCACACTCAGGCTTCCATGTTTTGGTTTGATCTGACTTCACCACTCCTATGTTTAACCCACTTGTATTCCTGGGTCTCTAAATTTGGCAATCACTTGCAAGGCTCCAATCTTGTGTCTTGGCTTGGTTCTGCTCCCAGATCTTTACCAGGTTGTCATTTCTGAGTCTCAGCATATTGTTCACTTCCAGATTTCCAGGTCCTGACCCAGCCCACACATTCCAGGGTTCTGGTTCCAGTACCTGGTCTGTTCGGTGCATGAGATTTTTCCAACTCTCATCACATGTTGCATGGTGACAGTGTTGCATGCTGAGGACTCTGAATCCATCACTTACTTCCAAAGTTCTTTTCCTCAGTCTTGACCTACCATTCCTAGCTCTTATTATGTGCCACTCATAGAATCATAGATTTTTAGGATTAGAAGGGACCTCAGGAGGTCATCTGGTCAAAGCAGGACCAATCCCCATCTAAATCCCCAAATGGCCCCCTCAAGGATTCAACTCACAACCCTGGGTTTAGCAGGCCACAGTTCAAATTAGAGTGAAAAAGTGGGTCTCAGAACAAGTTGCTTTTTTGCAGAGTCCCATTCCTGGGCCCTTGTGCATGGTGTATATTGCGTTCCATTGGTAGTTTTGGCGTACTTGCCCTGCTCATAAGGTTCTATTTTCCGATCTCACACATGGAGTTCCTTTACTGAGTCTCCAATGGCCCATCCATGTTTGGGATTTAATTCCTGAGTCTCTGAACATGCCGTCTAGTCAGAATTCTATTCCCAGGTCTCTATACATGCATTGCAGCCATGAGGTTCCAGTAAGAGGTTGCTGTACTTACAATGTATAGCTTTTAAATCCTTTTGAATTGGTACTACATGCTGACCACAAAGTTTTGTTACATGATCTCAGCCTGTGCTGTATAGTTCTACAACATACTGTACCATTTTCAGACCTTCAAACATTTTGCCCACTCAGCTGCCATCATGAATTCCTGCTTTTCTTGTGGCTAGGGTTCCATTCTTAGAGCTCAACATAAAAGGCATCAAATGGTGCTATTACACTTAGTCTTACAAGTTGCTTTTCTTAGGGTGTGAGCAACATACAGTCTTTGAAGAAATGCCATATTTTTTTAGTTGTGGGGTGCAGGTTCTTCCTAGAAACTGCTGTAAACACCAAGTCAACCCCAGGAGTAGAGTTGCTTCCTGGGAATTGTAAAAGCAGCAAAGAATCCTGTGGCACCTTATAGACTAACAGACATATTGGAACATGAGCTTTCATGGGTGTATACCCACTTCGTCAGATGCATGCCGCTGGGAACTGGACATTGGGATTTGGGCTGAGATTTTTGAAAGAGGGATTTGCCTGTGTGGCACTTCTAATCACCTCTGTTGAAGGATTGGTGTAAGTAAAGCAAGTTGCACTAAGAAAATACCCAGACTCTGTATCACTGATTTCTCTTCCAACAACAAACTGAACACTCTAAGGTCTCAACATTGCAGCCACTTGGCAGAGGGGTGACAACATGTTTGCATAGTCGATCTCCCTGATATCTCTGAGCATTCCTTCCACCTGCAAGTTCCATTCCCCAGCTGTGACCCACCATGCTCATTCATAGGGTGTCATTCCTGCGAGCCTTTGTCAATTTCTGTGTGGATTACACAGTTTATGCATTTTCCCAAAGCATAATATTTTCACTAAAATTAATGAGTTGTTAATGGCTGGTGGAAAAAGAATGGGCAGCTTTGACATTTTGGAAAAATAAATACAGAAGCACTTTTAGCTTGTGAAGTTGCATGTTCTGTTTAAAACAACATATAGTCCCTCTCTTTTGTGCTCCTATCAAAACCAAATACTGTAGTGTTCATGAGACTGCTTCAACCTATTTAAATGTGACATTTTTCTCGTGAAGTTTATGGGAGCCTTTGCACTCTGGTAAAAGAAAAGTGAAACATCTGATAAATTATTTCATTTTCTGTTTTTTAATGGTACCTCTGACTATGGAGTATCACATATTGTTACACGTGCCACTTGCCCTTGAAACTGTGAATAAGAAACTACCAGGTTTTCTAGAGATTCCTGTGAACTGAATTTCCCAGGCTCCTGGCCTAGGTAAAGTTTCTTTTAGGACACCATCCACCTTCCTGGACTGTTT
Organism: Chelonoidis abingdonii; assembly: GCF_003597395.2. Taxonomy (NCBI): domain Eukaryota; kingdom Metazoa; phylum Chordata; order Testudines; family Testudinidae; genus Chelonoidis; species Chelonoidis abingdonii. The sequence goes on along the minus strand of NC_133771.1, from coordinate 83,420,195 downwards.
CTGTCACCAACCATGGCTACCTTCGTGACCCTCTCCCAGTGGCTACTCAAGCCTTTCTCAGAGTTTCCTCCATTTCCCCAGTGGTTTCATGCTGCAACCATCCAGGTGCTTCTTTTGTCCCCATAGCCTCATGCTGCCTGATATTTCATGTTCATACACATCTCCTCTCAGCCTTCCCATCCTCATTATATCTGTATTTCTTCCCTTTCAGCGTCCTCCCCAACCCCCAACTTGCCTGTCCCTTTCTGCCCCCTGTGATGGTTGTCAGGGCATCAAGGGCTGTAAATCACCTTGCCACATCTTGCTTCTTGTGTGAGGGAGTCTTGCCTGTGCCTAGTTGGGTGTCAGTTCCCTAACACCATCAGCCACTCAAGCACTCTCCTTTGGGCTATGCCAGCCTTGTCTTTGCCTTGCAGATTAACAATAGTGGTATCACAGTCTCCGTGTCCCTTTGAATAATTTCCCTGTGATTTCCAGCCCCTGACACTGACTACTCACAGAAATCTCAGATCGTCTGCCCCAAAGGAGAAGTGTGCCCAAGTTTGCTAGTTTTACCTCAAACTGCCGCTCTTATATAACACACAGCACTTGTGAGCATTTATAATAAAACAAAAATAGATTTAAGAAGGATTGGAGAATTACCTAGAAAAAAGGTAGTGGCAGAAACAAATGGTTATTATACAAAATAAATAATAAAATGCAAACTCACGTCTACAGTTATTGACAGTTACCTTTTCTATCTATAGTGCAGTCTGTTGCAGAGCTGGCTGGCTTCACAGGAACCAGGATCTAGTTTTTCATGAGAATGTCTCTGCTTCCCAAGATGTCTCTTCAGTCAAAGAATCCAAAGAATCTGTTATACTGAAACCATGTTTTGTCTTTATTCATAGACAGGGCAAATCTCTGTCTGTTGTAATGTTCCTTTTTTACCTCCAAGTGATTTTAATTGTTTGCAGTTCTCTCTGGTGGTTTTCTATTGATGGTCTTGAGGAGCAGCAAGGCTAGACAATTGAGCCTCGCATTACATCACTTGCTAAACAGGTAGGGGTTACAATTCCCTCCTGTGTGAATGGCCCATCACCAAGACATGGTGACTAACTTTTAGTCCAAGACTCTAAAGCATACTTTTAATATAGATACATTATTCCTTAAATATTACCTGTATGTACATCTCACCATGATTATGAGTCTTGATAAGTTACAAACTTTCTGTGGATACCTCACATGCTACTCTTTATAAATATTCTGCAAGGCAAGTGTTTGAGGACTTTCTCTAATAGCTGCTCCAGAATGTAGTGGTACTAGGCACTAGAACTGAGAGCAAGGAGCGTGTCTCTCTTGTGCTCTCAGTCGCCCCACTGCTGGCACCCAGGACACTGGAAAGAGGAAGCTATCTGATTTGAATGCAGAGGGGACAGAGACCAGACTGGGGGGAGGGAAAGAAGTAGATTAGGATAAGGATTCTGGTGAGACCTGGGACTGGAGGAAGATAAACTGTGAGTGGGAAGTGGAGTGGGAGACTGATTGGGAGCCAAAGGGAGGGGAGGCAAGAACTGGTTGGTGGAGGAGGGAAGTTTGGGACTGGTTGGGTGAGGGGACTGGGAGCCCATAAGGGACATGGAGGTGGGGGACTGGAAGCCAGTTGGCTGAGGGTGGGGAATGCTGAGCTCACTGAGATCAGAGGAGGAGTAGGGGAACATTGGGACTGACTGATGAAGGAATCTGACTAGGTCCTGGAGAGGAATGGAGGCAAAGGGGAGGAAAGAAAGTTCTGGCAAGGAGCTGGGTTGCAGAGGAAGAACTGGCACTGGCTGGGAAAAGAGACTGGGACAAGGAGGCAAGTAAAACGTGTGGGAGTGACTGAGATTGACTGGGAAACAGTGTGGTGGGAGGGGACAGACATCAGATGAGGGGTAGGAGGAGAAACTGAGGCTGGGTGGGCAAGGAGATGGGGAGTGATTGGAGGAGGGGGAGACACACAGTGATTTGCGGGGAGATTTGGACTCAGACAGGAAACCCGGAGGAGGAGACTAAGACTGGCTAGGCAAGGAGACAGGGACTGGAATGAGAAGCCCAAGGAGTGGCAATGAGATGGGCTAGGCAAGGAAAATGGGACTGGAAAAAAGAGCTGGGGAGCTGGAGGGGAAGAGGCAGGCATTAGACAGGGAGAGTCCCGTGGATGACACAGAGGAGGATCAAGGATCAGGGGAACAAGCAGAAGAGTCCGTGCCTGTTAGAGAAAACTCTCCTATGGAACCTGGGCAGGAACCCAAGATTTTTGAATCTCACCATTCCTCTGTGAAATATTTGTGAAACCCATTGGCAAAAGTATGGGTTTCTCCCTTGCAAATAATCCAGATCTTAACCCAAACTGTAAACTAGAGAGCTTCAAAATTTGGGAATTTGTGACATAGAATCATAGAATCATAGAATCAAAAGGTTGGAAGGGACCTCATGAGGTCATCTAGTCCAACCCCCTGCTAAAGGCAGGACCATTTTCCCTAAATAATCCCAGCCAGGGTGCGGTCTAGCCGGACTTTAAATAGCTCTAAAGATG
>NC_133771.1:83332901-83415120 GCF_003597395.2 Chelonoidis abingdonii | reverse complement strand
TACAGGCACTTTAAAAATTCAGCCAACTGCCCTACTTTCTTCTGCTGCTTATTTCCCCTGTTGCATCCTCCTCCTTGAATTGTCTCCTGGTGTTCTCTTTTCCTACACACCTCAGATATAAGGGCTTCATTAGGACACTTAAGGCAATGATTTGATTCCCCCACCTCCCAGTTCCGATTACTTTCTCTTTTCTCCCTGCCATTACAAACCCTGCATTCTCCAAGTTCCATCCCTTCCTCCAGGTTTCCCTCTTTGAGACTTACCTTTGGGCTTTGGTCACCTTCCTGACACTGACAGACTGGTCAACTTGTGTGGGACCCATAACAACTTAACACATTGTTTCTCAAACTGGGGTTGCTGTTTGTGTAGAGTAGGCTCCTGGCAGGTGGAGCCGGTCTGTTTACCTGCCCCATCCGCAGGTCCGGCCAATCGCGACTCCTACTGGTTGCGGTTCGCAGCTCCAGGCCAATGGGGGCTGCTGCAGTAAGTCCCTCGGCCTGCTGGACCTGTGGACGGGCTTTCCCTACACAAGTGGCGATCCCAGTTTGAGAAACACTGACTTAACAGGAGGCATTGAAATGTAATCAAGACAATCTGCATTTATGTGCATTTCAAAGAAGTGTACTGGACTTGAGTCTTTAACATGTTTGCTGGTAGTGTTAGAGAATCAAGAGTGAATGCTAATTGCATTTGTCTCTATTTGCCTATATCTTGTTAGACATTTAACAATGTGATCTAATCAGCTTGTAGATGCTAAAATCGTATTCCTGTATTGTAATGATTCATTACTGTATTCTATTGACTCAAAGATGTAAGATACTGTAGGAATTAATGTTATTTACATGTCTTTAATTTAATTGTCTAAGTCCTAATAAACTGCTTTGATAGTCTGAATTGTTAATTGCCATTTGTTAATTAATACAACTAGTTACCTGTGTTTGCATAGGAAACAGAATATTAGCTTCAAAGCAGCAATACACATTACCTATTCTTCATTCGAGAAAGGCCCTGCTGGGACAATTGCTGTCAAGAGGCTATCAGCCTGCTAGAGAACTTAAAAGAAAGCATCAGGCCTTATCTTTTGTCTCAGATCTGCTTAAATTTTAACAGGGAAATTCTAAGCCCTAAGACTGGAGTCTCCGGGTTTACTCTGGATACCCCCTGAAATTTTCATGGAAGGATTTCAACCAACTCTGCACCTGGACTGCCTATTGGACTATAACCTTTTAAACTGATTCCAGAAAGACTTTTACAAATTGGCCGCCTCACCATCTCTGCAATGAAACTGACCTAAGGACTTTACATACATTTTTATTTTATCTCTTAACTATATATAACTTTCTCTTTTTATTAATAAATCTTAGATTTAGTTAATAAGGATTAGCTGTAAGCATGCATTTGGGTAGGATCTGAAATATTCATTGACCTGGTGAGCAATGGCGCTGGTCCTTTGGAATTGGTAGAACTTTAAGTATGGCGAAGAAAGTTTTCAGTAATCTTTCACTATATTAGACTTGGCTGTCTGTGTGGGAGCCAAAGGCTTGATTGCTGTATTTTGGCTTCTTGGTAACCAGTGTGATATTACAGAAGCTATTTGGCTCCTGGCTTGGTGAATCTAATTATGGAACAAACCACCATTTTGGGGGACTGTCTGCCTTATTGCCCTTGCAGTTTTCCCTGAGTAAGCATTCTCAGTGTGGCCCCTCCAGGCACTTGGGTTCAAACTGTTTTATACAGAAAGCTAAATTTAACAGAAGCAATGGTGTCTGGTCAGTTAGGAAACAAAAAAACAACAATTTTAACTAATTTATATCAGTTTTTGGAGACAGCTCTCCTAACGAAGAAGTGTCCATATATTGCATGCTGGGAAAGGGATGTGGATAGACAAATTTTCCCGGAGAAATATAGTTTGACATGGAAAAGCGGACCAGCAATCTCAGTCTGTAGCACAATATAGGAAAATTTCTTTAAGATACTATTTTAATAGTACCGCACTCCAGTCAGGTTAAAAATATATAGATTGACTAGGGATAAATATTGGAGAAATGGTGGTGAAAGAGGACATTTTAATGCATGTAGAGTAGACGTGTCCACTCATTAGAGAGCATTGGGATGCAATCCGTAACCAAATATCACAAATATTTATTTGGACATTTATTAGCCTTGATAATTCACCCAGGGCTTCCTAGCGGAAATGGTCACACAAGAGGAAATGAAGAATTAGTCTCTCATCTGCCTGTACCTGCTCAGCTAATGGGAGGCTCTCACTGGAAAAAGAAAAATAGTCCAACCTCTGCGGAATGGTTCAGAAAATATGGGAGGTTGTGGTTATAGAAAAATAACACACCAATTATGTACCCAGCAAAATAGACAGAGGATAGATTGATATTTAGATATTATGTTACCTTTTATACAGTCCTCAAAGTACATTCACCTGCAAAAAACCCCAGCACACCCGTCCAATTTTTTCCAATATTAACATTTAATAGACATACCTGGTCTGTTAAATAAGTATATATTGAGATTTCACTCAACTTAATAAAATCACTAGAAATGACATACTATAGGCATTGTAATGATGTTCATTCTGTAATATGGCAACACTCTGTTAAACAGAAAGATCTGATGACTATATTCCAGTATAATGTCTCTTTAAACAAAAGTCAACTGTTACAATCGTTCTTTTGTTTCTGATATTTACATGATAAGGATTTGGAAACTTGTTAAAACTTCCTAAATAAATAAACTGTTCTTTTAAAGTATGTGTTTGATACTCTTCTAATACTGGTCCACAATGACATAAAGGATGACAAAATAATATTGTGCCAGTTATTAGGTATCTCAAGTGGCAGAGGCCTGTGCAGTGGATCTAAAAGTTCCATCCATGCTAATGACCCATGTGGGTACCAATATGATGCCACAGGATGAATTTTGGGGGAGGGGGGGTCAGGTTGCTTTTTTAAACAAAAACAGGAAATAATACACAAAACTATATTAAAATATTTTAAAATATGTAAAGTCAAGCACTCACAAGTTGGGGAATGTAGTGAAGGAGACGGTTGTCTGTAGGACCTGTATCTCATTTATTGCAGAAGTTGGAAGGTTTATTGTGAAGGAGGTGGTGATTGCAGGAAAAGAAAGGACATGGGTAAGGTAGATGAATGCTGTGACGGTGCCCCCCATAAGGCTTTATGGAAATATGCTTATGAATGTATATATGACATAACTGGAATAAGTTTTTTGCTACATATGCCATGTAACCTATCTCTGTAAAGGTTATGATCTACTGAATCTATTAATCCTATTCGTATGCATGTATCATTTTTTTATTCAAAGTTCTAAATATTGGCTGTATACTTACTTCATTTTTAAGTAGCCTTTGTAAAGCATTTGGTCACTTTCTTGAGAAAGGAATGTGCAAATTAAGTGCCCAATCAAGAAGCCCTTAAGGGACAATGGATCTTGGAAGGCTCCAATCCACATAAGAAGTCTACACGAGGACGTTCAAGGTAGCAGGTAAGCAATGGCTGCTGCCTGTAAAAATGCGTCATGCATGGACATGTGACTTGCCCATGTGACTCCAAAACTCCATCTTGGAGCTGGGCTTTGCATAGGAGAGGAGAGGGGATCTCCATCCGCAAGAGAAAGTCTATTTAAGCCTGTGGGAGACCCACTCCATTTTCTCTTCAGCTGGCTAAAGAGATACCCTCTCCACCCCCAAGGATACCTGAAAGAAACTGGAACAAAGGACAGTAACTACAGGAGGTGTTGCTGGACTCAGACTAGAAGGAGACTAGTCTGTAAAAGAAAGCTTACTGGGAACTTTTCTGAGGGTGAGATTTTATCTGTGTTCAGTTTCTTACTGTATTAGACATAGACTTGCATATTCTATTTTATTTTGCTTAGTAATTCACTTTGTTCTGTCTGCTGTTACTTGGAACCACTTAAATCCTACTTTCTGTACTTAATAAAATCAACTTTTTCTTATTAATTAACCCAGAGTATGCATTAATACCGGATGTGTGTGTAGGGGGGGAATGAGGGACGATGACAGCTATCAGTGTTCTAGAGGTGAACAATTTATGAGTTTATCTTCTATAAGCTTTATCCAGGGTAAAACGGATTTATTTGGGGTTTGGACCCCATTGGGAGTTGGGTATCTGAGAGTTAAAGACAGGAACACTTCTAAAGTTGCTTTCAGTTAAGTCTGCAGCTTTGGGGCACATGGTTCACACCCTGGGTCTGTGTTGGAGCAGACTGGCATGTCTGGCTCAATAAGACAGGGTGCTGGAGTCCCAAGCTGGCAGGGAAAGCAGGGGCAGAAGTAGTCTTGGCACATCAGTTGGCAGTTCTCAAGGGAGTTTCTGTGATCCAACCCATCATAAACGCTATCCTGGAGAACTGGATTCTGTCATCGTCTCTGACACTGAGTTCTTGTAGGAAGCTAAGCAAGTTACTTAAACCAAGCTTTTCACAGGTGACCATTAATTGTGTGCTCTTTGTTTTTTGGGTGCCCAACTTGAGACTGTGGGACCTGATTTGCAGAAATGCTTAGCACTCACAGCTGCAACTGAAGTCATTGGGAACTTTGCTTGAATATATATAAAGCGATCTATGATGTTAAGTAGTCTGAAAAATCAGATCCCCATGACATCTGAATTTGGTACCCAAATCTAGTGTATGTTTTTTACCTTAATCTGTCTGTGCCTCACTTCTTCATCAGTAAAATGGAGAATAATACCATTCCCCTCACTTCACAGGTGTCTTGTGAAAATAAATTAATGTTTTTGAAACACTCAAATACCATAGTGATGATGAGCACCATAGAAAAGCCCACGGGGAAATAAAATAATTCATAGAAGTGTTTGAATAGTTTGTAGTAAATGAGGCATGGTGCAATACATTGAACAATGAGAGGAAAACAAAATGTTTCATTGCTGGTCATTAAAGGAGCATTGTATATCCTATGCACTGAATAAGAACCGTATCCTGTCTACCAATAGTGGCCAATGCCAGGTGCCCCGGAGGGAGTGAATCTAACAGATAATGATCAAGTGATCTCTCTCCTGCTATCCATCTCAATCCTTGGACAAGCAGAGGCTAGGGACCTCCTTACCCATGCTGGCCAATAGCCATTAATGGATTTAACCTCCATGAATTTATCTAGTTCTCTTTTAAACCCTGTTATAGTTCTAGCCTTCACAACTTCCTCAGACAAGGAGTTCCACAGGTTGACTGTGCGCTGTGTGAAGAAGAACTTCCTTTTATTTGTTTTAAACCTGCTACCCATTAATTTCATTTGGTGGCCCCTCGTTCTTATATTATGGGAACAAGTAAATAACTTTTCCTTATTCACTTTCTCCACACCACTCATGATTTTATATACCTCTATTATATCCCCCCTTAGTCTTCTCTTTTCCAGGCTAAAAAGTCCTAGCCTCTTTAATCTCTCCTCATTGGGACCTGTTCCAAACCCAAAATCATTTTAGTTGCCCGTCTCTAAATCTTTTCTAATGAGGCAGGGTTTTTTTTAAAATAAAAAATAGAATATGATCATTTAATTAAAGATGGTATCATAATCTGTATTCCCCAAGGGGCCAAATTAAGGTTGCACAGGCAGCCTTAATTTTGGCATTTCTGACCTTGTGAGTGCTTGACTTTGCAACCTTAATAGTGTTCTTTTAATGTAGTTTTGTGTATAATTTTATACGTACATCATACAGATTTAATAACATTGGGTGTGTGCTGGCAAAATGAATGATTACTTGGGAGGATGCCCCAATCAAGTGTACTCATAGGGGACCTCAGATTGAACCAGCCCTGTAAATGTATGTTAAGTAGAATTGTGCTTGAGAGAGGTGGATGGCAAAGGCCTGATGCTGTAGCTGTCTTCATGATGGCAGCAAAGCTAATGTAAAATGTAGTGCTGAATGAGCCCAGTGAGGTCCTTGTTCTCCATTTCCAGTTTGCACTCCCTCTCCCTCATCACTGGTCATGAGTATCACCTCTCTCTTCTATTTATTGGCTATCAGTGGCTTCACAGAGTTGTAGAGCCTTTCTGTTGGTGACTGCCTCTTCAGAGTATGGCTGTGAGGTTGTGTTTTATGATCCAGTGAAAGACTGATGTTGCTTCTACAATGGAAATTAGAGCATTCTTTCATTTTCCATGCATTGTCCTCTGTATTTTATTGTTTTGTCAGGGCTGGGAAAAGGAAGAGATCTTTAAAAAGCTAGTGTGGAACAGGACTGTCCGGGGGAGAAAAGAGGGTCTGAATCCCAAAGAAAAAAGCAATTGAATCAACTGACTATATACGATGTTACTATATTATAAAAGTATATTGAATCAGGTCCTTTATGAAAGCCAGTGGTACACTGGTGATTAATATAACTGTGAAATTTATGTATTAACACTATATGAGGAATTATGGACATTCACTGATATTATGCTTTAAAGTCTGTGACCAAACAAAGGGAGAAACAGGCTTTCTCCCAGAAAGCAGGGAAGGTAGTTACCTACCTGTCTCCAATGTAAACTAAACATTAAGGAATCAAAGCAATGGAAACTCCATTTATTTACACTTTTACCATAGCTTATGGAACCATACCCTGATTTCAGAGGCCCTGGTAAAATATGGTTCAATTACACTCTCAGCAGGTGTAGAATGGTTGCTGCTGAAATCCCACTGGAGATGTGTACAGACTTGTTTAGATGCCAGTTTCAACAGTGCTGTCTGCATTACTGTGCTCTTCACAACCTTTGTGAAGCCAGAGGTGAGCCATTTACTGTGTGTATACTATATATTTATATAGTCTTTTGTCCGGTGAAAAAAATTTCCCTGGAACCTAATTCCCCCTCCCCCACCCCATTTACATTAATTCTTATGGGGAAACTGGATTCACTTAACATCGTTCTCTTAAAGTCACATTTTTAAGGAATATTACTACAACGTTAAGCAAGGAGTTACTTTACACAACTGTACTGACGAATACTGTGCATACTAATTCCTAATTATCCCTCATCAAGTGTTTACTATTAATTATTTTAAATGCACATTGTATGATATGATGCAGTGATAGCAATAAACTTCCTTGATAAAATAGAAAGCTTTATTTACAAACACGTATTAGAAAAGTACAACATTCACCTATTGCCAGGCAGATCAGCCATTACCACACCAACACACCAGTAACAGCAGAATCTTAACAAAACAAACAAACAAACATACACAAAACAAAGTGCATGAACAAGTGGAAACAGTGAAACCACGTACAAACAGAACCCCCCCTACTGTTGTATGTCCCCTGGCCCACTGTTCTCCTTTCCTTATTCACTGTACACTTGTTACCAGGGAAGGGGATAGAGGCATCCACAGGGGACGGGGTCAACATGGAAGTTTCCCTGGGGCAAAGTTGCCCTGCCTCATTGCTCAACGGGCCAGATTGCATGGGCCATCCAGCCACTAAGTTTTCCAAGCTATATCTGGACGGCATTGCAACCAGGGACTCAGGCTGTGATGCAGCAAGAGCTGGTATTCTTGCAGCCATTATTAATATCAGCCACTCAAACAGTTCTCTCTGCTGAGCTCTGTCCTCCTCCCTTAGTCCATTCCTATTCTGGGAACTGCAAAGCAAGTGCGTGCACCTGCATTGAAACCCTGTCCTCAAGCTGTGCAGCCTGAATCTTGCCTCTTGTCATACGTTTCCTGTAGCCGCAATCCTTCTGTCTTTAGTACTGGACTTGCTTGTTGGCCCCGTCCAGAACTTCAGCCACCTGTTCATCATGGAAACTCTTGCTCTTGGAACTGCCTGTGAAGGTATGTTGAGCCAGGCTTGTGCTGCAGTGTGGGCAAGCTGTGGAGGTATTGCAGCCAGTAGAGGTTGTGTGGCCTGGAACAGTACAAGACACAGAGGGTTATTGTCTCAAATAGCTCAGTGCAGGAGCACAGAAAAAATTCTTGTGGCAATTCAAGGACATAAAATGTTTCTTTTCCTACTTGAACTTCAATATAGTGTGAGAAGGAGGCTTCAGACCACAGATGCTCCCTGCAAGCAGCCTGGTCAATCACAGCAAAGGAAGTGCAGAGACAATGGTAAGTTAAAAATTCAAAGTTTGTTTTTTCCCCTCTAAAAATTGCAGAACTATTTGGGTTTGCATGTGTGTGTGCCATCAGTGGTCATGCTATAAAAGCTTTTTCTATCATTTCAGACCTTCCATATTTCAGAGGACATATCAGTCCTTGTAGTGCCCGATTGGCAAAGGAGATGTTGTTCCAAGCTGCTGGAGGGAAATCTTCCAGTTTATGCAATAAAAGTATTCAAATCAAAGTGACCAAAACACAACATCAGCTATCGAGGTGGCTCTGGAAAATACTCTCTTCCCTGCAATGTGAGTATTGATCTGGAGTTGCTGCTTCAGGAAGAGCTCACCCTGTTATGGCTGCATGCAAACACACACCACTCCACAGCCTTCCCCTAATCCCCATCCTCCACTGCCACATTTCTGGACAAAATTTCAAACTGCATGGGCTACCTGTAACTGAAATGGACTGAGCTGTAAGTGGAAAACATTTCCAGCTCCTTCCACCACAGTTCCAGGTGGCTCATTACACAGCTGAGTGGTTGCAGAGCAGCATACTCACAGGTATGGCAGTGTAAAGTTGTTATTTTAAAGAAACAGGAATGGCCCTGTCATAAGTAGATAGGTAAGGTAAGGGTTAATTTTCTTTTACTGTAAAGGGTTTACAAAGGGAACCAAACACCTGACCAGAGGACCAATCAGGAAACCGGATTTTCAAAAGTAAGGGTGGGAACCTCTGGAGGTTTTTGGCTTTGTTCTGGGTCTTTTTGTTTTCCTCGGCTGTGAGTAAACAAGCTTTTCTTCTAACTCCATCTTCTTTCAAATCTTCTCCTAAACATCTGTGAGTACAAAAGGAAACAAAGTAATCGGCTGTGATGTGCTTTGATTTGTATTTACATGGGTGTTGATTTGCTGGACTGGTTTAATTGGGCTATCTTTTAAATCAGACTGTTTATTCCTATTTTCTTATAAGCCATATTCCTGTATTGAGTTTCTTAATGCAGTATTATTGTTCTGTATTTTCTTTCTTTTTATATAAAGTTTCTTTTTAAAACTTGTGGGAGTTTCTTTTCCTAGTGAGGCAGAGGGGAGAGGAATTTCTGTGCCCGGAGCTCTGTTACATCTGTGACAGGCTAGGCGGGGGGAGGGAAAAGCCCAAGCTCTGTGTCTTACTTTCCTATTGTCCCAGGGCGGGAAAAGGCTACGGGACAAAGGGAGGGGTGAATCTCTTGTGTGAGCTGACTAGGTTTGAATGCATAGCCTCGGGGAAGCAAGATTGCCTCTCTGGTTGTATTCAAAGGGAATAGGACAGCATCGCACCGGCTAACCCAGGAAAGGGGGGGAAGCTGGGGGATGAGATAGAGGAGACCCAGGGGCTCTGGGTCTTGGAGGGGTCCCCCAAGGAAAGGTTTGGGGAACCCGAGGGGGCCGAAACCCTGGAAAACTTCGGCTGGTGGCAGCGAGATAAAATCCAAGCTGGGGTATAAGCTTGGGGGAGGTTTACAGTAAACACTCAGATTTTGAACGCTAAGTCCAGATTTGAGACAGACGTTTACCACAGGCCCGAGCAAAAATCGGTGTCTTCTCAAATAAAACCAAAAACAAAAAAACTTTCAAGGCATTTTTACTATTTACATTTCCCAACTGCCATTTTGAATTCCACTTGGTGGGGAATGAGAAGGGGGAGCCAAGCTGCTGGCATACAATCCACCATTAGCTGATACAGGCTGCTAGCTGGAGCAGCTAGTAACTTTTGCATTGGTTCATAGAGCAGAAATCCCTCATTACTGTATTAATAAACATACAGAGCCAGAAACGTACTGGACTCAGGGGCAGCTTCTGTCCCACCTGTGATGGCTGCAGACTCTGCAGTGGGCTGTTCCTCAGGAGGACATCAAACAGCTCCTCTGAGTATGACCCCTGGATGTGCTGCTGCTGTTCCTGTTCCAAAATCTGCTCTGGGGCCTGTTTCAGGAACAGAATGACTTCACTCTCCTCACTTGGTGCCTGTTGCTGGCTCCCCTTAATCCCTGTGCTGGATTCTGAGGACAGCAGGGCTCCATCCTAGTTGACCAGAGCATCATGCAAAACTGTTGTCTCTGTGCTGGGTGCAGTGCCCAGTATCAGTCAACCCCCTCATAAAACAGGCATGATATTGGCAGTTGCCTGAGGTGTGGTTCTGATTCCTGGTCTTCCTGTACTCACTCCTGATCTGCTAAATGTGCTTCCTGCACTGGTCACCAGCCTGGTAAATTTGAAAAGCTGCCAGCTTCTTTCTTTGCTAGTATGCATGGTCATTCCTGGTCCTCTTACTGAAGTCCACTGTTTTGCTAACCTTGCACCAGAGATTCACCATAATCTGGCTGTGCTCCTGTGACCATGAGGCAGCACTTTGCGAAAAGCTTGTTCTGGTCAGTCTCCATTGCAAACACAGAAGGCTCTCAGATGGGGTCTTTGCAGCTCAGTGTTCAGAAGACAATGGATAGTTTAAACATTGACGCACAAAGCTGCTGCACTGCAACATGGGGCACTGCTTTCATTTCCCTGGAGTCAACTGGAGATTCTTGGCACAGAGAGGAGAAAGAAAGTTGGCCCATGGGATCATGGGACTCGAGGCAGGCTCCCAGGACCAAAGTCAGGGGCACGGGGAAAAGTGTTGTATTTACACTGCCAAGTAATGGGGTTCAAACCCAGCTTGACTTGGTTTCAAATCCTCCAGTCCCACAAGGTCCTAGATCTGAGCCCAAGTCTGACAGATTTGTGGGTAGACAGAAGGGCTCAAGCCTCAGTCTGAGGCCAAGCTTACATTTCATTGTAGACATACTAAGCTCAGGGGGAGGAGGGCTAGCTCATTGGTTTGAGCATTGGCCTGCTAAACCCAGGGTTATGAGTTCAATCCTTGAGGGGGCCATTTGGGGATTTGTCCTGCTTTGAGCAGGGGGTTGGACTAGATGACCTCCTGAGGGTCCCTTCTAACCCTAATAATCTATGATTCTACAATTAGGGGTCATAAGTGGACAGCACCCTCTGAGCCTGTAGAAGCTGGATCCTCTTAGCCAGAAAGGAAAGAGCTGCTAGAAACTTGATGAAAGTGAAAGACTTGCTTAGACAAAGATTGTAACTTCCTAAAATTAAGTTTTAGTCACTAAAAAGTGGGTTTTGTTTTGTTTGCAACCAGACCTGTCTCATTGATTTTTGCTTCATATCACTTAAATCTCTGCTCTTTGTTAATAAACTCATTCTGGTTTTATTACAAAACCATCTCAGCACTGTGTATTGATCATGGAGGGTGAATCCTCAGCTAACCTAACAGGTTGGTGTGTGTTCAGTCTCTTTGGAGGCAGTGAACTTAATGAATTCTGTGGTGAGGCCAGCTTTGCACTGGCAGAGCCCTGAAGAGTTTAGTGGCAAGACAGACAGGCTGGTGTGACAAGGAGCTGACACAACTTTGCAGCAGCAGCACTTACCTCTCTGCCTCAGCAAGAATAACACTGTGGCTCACAATTCTGGGTGTCCTGAGCATGATGTTACACTACATCTTCCTTTTTATTTTATTTTCTTGTTGGGGGATGGGAGAGTGTTAGGAAAAGGAAGAGGTTTTTAAAAAAAGTTAACGTGGAACAGCTCTTTCAAAAATATACATTACTGTATTCTGTGGCCTTGAAATTATAATATAGACTTTTAATATTACATTTTCAAGACCATTTTTCATTCAGCCTCCAAATGTTAGGCAGCTATGCAGGTAAATTAGCATTCAGTATGGCAATCAAAGCAAAAAAAAATTTACAGAATCTATATTTTTAGATATTCATTTTATTGATTGAAATATCCTGTGATGCAACCCTTTTATTACAGGAAGACTGAAAACATGATGCCAGCACCAGAATGGCTCACTGATCCAAACATTCACTAGTCAGTTTTTACTCACTTTGCAAGATTACATTTATTTCCAAGCCTATGGCTACTGATGCCTGCTTTTAAATTGGTGATCATTTCTCTTATTGGCCAGCAGCACAGATATGCTAATTTCAGTGGAATCTGAGGAGATGCTTGCTGTTTAAACTGGTGCAGAAACTGGGTGAGCGAGTGTCAGAGATATTTGTCATGGTGACAGTTGATGATCAGAGAAAGATCAAATTAAAAAGGAATTCTTATCTCCATTAAATCTGTGCAGATTCTACCCGCAAGTGTGGACAGTTTTGGTATGCAGACTAGCCCATCATTTTTTTATGCTGTGGCTATTTTAGAATTTATTGACATAATTTCCTTGGTGTGTGCATCTAATTAATGTGTGTGTATGTCTGTTTAAACTGGCAGGGTCTGGGCACTATATCTGGGTGTTTTCTGCCAATGAGAGTGAAACAATTACTGCAAATGTCAGCTTTAAGTTGTGATATCTTCCTAAAACCAATGATCAGTGGCAGACCAGACATGCTGCATAAGCAGCTGAAGCTGGAACGAGAGTGTGATGGGGTATCTGCCCCACACTGGCAGAGACAGAGTTGAAAGCAGCCTAGGGAGGCTGTGCAGCCAATAAAGAGGGGCTGAGAGGAACAGCCAATCAGGACCCAGCAAGCCCATATAAAAGGAGCTGCAGTTCAAGGAGCACAGACTGTGTCTCTAGCAGGCTAAAGGACCGGCAGCACCTTGGAGAAAGCAATTGCTGGTAGGAACTGGAGAACAAGAGGAGTTCCTGGCTGACTGCTGGGGTAATTGCATGCCCTGAGGAAAGGTGAAAAAGGAGCTAGGGCTATGGGGAGGTGGCTCAGGGAGAGGAATTTGAGGTGCAGCAGGAGGCTGTGATCCACAGGGTCTGTAAGTGGGGACCTGGAGTAGTGAGTAGCCCCAGGCCCATCACCACTTGCCACTGGCGAATTAGCAACAGAAAGACTTTAAGTGGTAGACATAGAGGTCAGAGATAGTTACATAAGAAATAAAAAGTAAAATCAGTCTAAATCCTGAACTTCATCTGACTAAGCAAGATTTGAATCAAGCAATTTTTGCTCACCTTATTGGATGTTGCAGGAAGGTTACAGTTCTTAATACACAGGATGAATTTCCTTCTCAGCCTGGGACCAGTCTCCCCAGTTCAAAGTCTTTGTCTTCCCAGCATCCTTGTTGCCTTCAGCGTAGGTGGGGAGAGGTGAGAGGTGGTCTTATGACACCACTGTCCCTTATTTTATACTCTCAGTTCACGTCCGAGGAAAGATACTGGCCCAGACATGTCTTGGTAGACCTTGCTGAGTAACAGAGTTGAGCAATCTCCATTGTGTTGCTTGCACAACTATCTCTTATTGAATTGTAAATTTCTTGTTTACTATTCACTTACTGGTCAATGGTCATTTAACACGTGCCTGTGTGTGGATCACCTCCTCTGTTGCCACTGGAGAGCCAGCAGTGGGCCCAGATTCTCAACATATTTCAATAACAACCATATCGCAAAATCTTATAACTTCATACACATTAACGATGTACATATTTTGACAGAACATTGTTTCAGCAGATCATGACCTTCCATGTGGTACCTTACAAGGCATGCCTTGTGTGAAATATCACAACCATACACAAGTGAGGAATAGGGGGTTTTAGGGTGCTACTTTGAGGTACAGTGCATCACGGACTGAAAGGGTTATTTCACCACATTTACTGGGTTTTATGCCTAGGAAAGGAGACAGAAGCCCTGCTACAGCTGGCCGGGCTAGTGAGAACAACTGTGGGCATTTGTCTTTCATAGTGGCTGTTTCTGCCAGTAAACTAATAGGAGCAGTGCTGCTCAGCCTCGGTACCCCACATTTTGGTATTTCTCAGTCATGGAAAGACTTGCACTTGTATCCTAGAGCTTTGCTCTTGTAGAGGGATCAAAGCCCTCTTGGGCCACAGTCCTGCAGAGAACTCTGTGCAGGGCAATCCCTGTGTCTGTGCAGAGCCATGTTTAAGTTAGTGAGACTCTGCACAGGGGTCCATCCATGCAGAATTCATTGCAGGATTGTGGTCTTGGATGCCAGTTTGGTGCTGAGAATAGCATTGGGCATAGCTGTTGTGACAATGCTGCCTGTGGAAGCTAGCTGAGGTCACTCAATTAGGGTGAACTGCAAACAGAACGGGGCAGACAAACCCCCAAAGCTGGTGGATATTCCAATACTTAGATTTACCAAGTCAGCCCAAAACAGCCTCTGTATTACCTCACTGGTTACTCCGAAATCCAAACAACACAGTTCCCTTAAAGTACCCAGCCTCAAGCCTCCATCCAGACACACATCAGATATGATGATGACTGAAAATCTCAGATAAAAGAAAAGATTCTTCCAATCTCAAAGGATCAGCCACACACCCAGGTCAAATTATAACTTAGATCTTACCCAAAATACATGCTATAGTCAATTCTTGTTAGCTAAACTAAAATTTATTTAAAAAGAAAAGAGATAGTGTTGATTAAAAGATCAATATACATACAGACTTGAATTCAATTCTTGAGGTTCAGTTACATAGCAAAGATGAGTTTGTAGTTGCCAAAAGTCCTTTTAGAAATAGTCCATAGGTTAGGATCCAATGTCCATGTTCAGGATGACTCCAGTCAGTGACTGGCGATCTCAGTCCTTATGGCTTAAGGTTTTCCCCTCTTGAAACCCAAAGCAGATCTGAGATGAAGACAGATCGTGTCCCAGGGATTTTATGCATTTCCAGCAGTCTTTGGGCCTGAGAAAACAATAGACTTAGCTTCCCTTCTCCCAAACATCATGGCAATTAGCACAAGATAATTTATCCGTTAAACAGTTCAGATATAGGTTACTACAACCTTCAAAGAGACATATAGACAATAATACTATTTCACTCAGGTGTCTTCCTAAATATTAATATTCCCTTTTTGATCTTTGAATCAAAGCCACAGCAATAGACAAGGCTTGTTTGCTTACATCACAAGACCTGAGCAAACATCTACCCTTCTACCTCTAACAATGCAGGCTTGCATTTCAAATCATTTCAAATTTACATATTTTCCTAACCAGTCTCTAAAGTTGGGTCAGGTCAGTCTGTGAGTTAATTAACTCTTTCTGGCCCTGTCACCTTTCAGTGAGATATTATATTAAGCTCATAATGTCACAGCTGTCAAGTTATGTTCTGCTTCATGTGGGACATTTTCTACAAATTACATAATAAGGTAATTTGCTTATAAGCATTAATAAGTTATGGTCAACACACCTTGCCCCAAGCAGTGGCAAGGGTAGGACATGAAGCTGCACAAGACTAGGTATCTGGGGTTGCGGTAGGTGCTTGAGTGTCTGAGGGGTATTGGGTGGGTCTCCACTGTGGCAGTTGCTGCTGCCGGGATTAGAGGGCTAATGGGAGGTACGGAGCCCTGGGATGCAGAGAACTCCAGGGGAGTATGTGGGGGCTGGGGAGTGAGTGAGTGAGTGAGTGCAGGAGCTGCTGGAGGCCAGGAGGCACCTCAAAGTAGAGGAGCAGTGAACAGCAGCCAGTGGGAGCCATGATTGGCCGAACCTGTGGATGTGGCAGATAATCAAACCGGCCCGGCCTGCCAAGGGCTTCCCTGGTGGGCCGTGTGCCAAGGGTTGCTGATCCCAGATCTACATGATACTTTCCAAACCCTGCATCTGTTTAAGTTTGGCTTATTGGAGGTTAGCTTAGATCTGTTAATAATCAATTTAAACTAAACCAGAGAGCACCTGTTTAACTAAATTGGTTTAGTTCAACAAGTGTGACATTCTTACCTTGAGAAGCACTTAATTAAATCACTGCAGCACTATCTGTAGACAAGCCACTCCTTTGGGCTGTGGACTTAAGTGAGTATTGAGAACTTTTAGGATCTTTGGCACAGACCTGTGATCATTGACTATATGTAAGGTTAAGATTTTGTCATTTTTTTTTTCTTTAATAGAAGTCACAGACAGGTCACAAGCAATGCACAAAAATCATGGAAGCCAGGACCTGTCCATGAATTTTACTAAAAATAATGTGGGGAGAGAGGGCTGGAGGGATGGGAAAGAGAGACAGCTGGAGCCCCGTTGGTGGGGGTGGGGGGGAAAGGACTGAGCCTCAACCCCACTGCCATGGGGGAGGTGCACAGCCTCAGCTTCAGCCCTGTCCAAAATAGTGGGGTGGGGGCACACAGCAGCAGCTCCAGCTCTGGCTACCACCAAAGCTGAGGCGATCTGCACATCCCCAGCTCTGGCACTGGCCAAAGCTGTGAGGGAAAGGGAGTGCACAGCCCAGGCTCTGGCAGCAGCCACAGGAGATGGAAGGGAGGCCACAGCCGTGGCTCCAGCCCCGGCCAAAGCCATAGGGCACACCACTGGCTCCAGCCCTGGCTGTAGCTGTAGGGGACAGAGGGGGCACACAGCTGAAGCCAAAGTCACAGGGGTCTGATAAAGTCATGGAATCCATGACTAAATCATATCCTTAACTATATCCAATAGAATTATTTACTCATGCTACTAGTGGTTTTTATTAATTGGGTATACTGCATGTAATTAACTGAGTATTGCACTATGTTGCAAACAGCCGATTTTAAAGATTTATCTTTTTGGACGTTATCTTGAGTCTTGGAGGCTCGTTCTGTAAGTTGTCAAGCCCTCTTAGTGCCCATTAATTTTAAAGGGAGTTGAACATATCCAGAACTTCCTAGGCGGTTTTCAGCACTTTACAGGATAAAGCTTATATAGTGTCAAAGATTTATGTTGGGAAGATCTGCCCTGAATGAAATGATCACTACTTATTGATAATCAGCATAATGAGTCCAATTCCTGTTGAAATCAGTGGAATCAGGATTGGGAATGCAAAATTTTGGCTGTCTACCTTGAAACCCATTAAAAAGATGACTTTGTCTGAAGTTAGATACAATTACTGTAGATGCAAAATACAGCTGTGTATTATAAATCATCCTGTCAGAAAGTTATCTTTACCTGGAAGAAAAAGCCTACTCTTTAATTGTGTCTAACTTGTATATTGTTAACAAATGACAAGTAGCCATGACAGTCACAGGATATTAAAGAGACAGAGTGGGTGAGAGTTTTTTTTTTTTAATTGAACCAACTTCTGTTGTTGAGAGACAAACATTCAAGCTTACAGAGCTCTTTTTCAAGTCTAAGGGTATGGCTCGACTTGCAGCCGTACAGCGGTGCCGCGCTCCCGCAGCAGCGCTTTGAAGTGCAAGTGTGGTCGTGGCGCCAGAGCTAGGAGAGAGCTCTCCCAGCGTTGCAGGTACTCCACCTCCCCATGGGGATTAGCTTGCAGCACTGGGAGCTGCACTTCCAGCGCTGGGATACTGTTTACATTGGCGCTTTGCAGCGCTGTAACTTGCTGCTCTCAGGGGTGTGTTTTTCACACCCCTGAGCGAGAAAGTTGCAGCGCTGTAAAGCGCCAGTGTAGCCAAGACCTAAGAAATGTTCTCAGAGTGTTACAGCTAAGTACAAGATGGAACTTTGCTTAGCATAAGTAGTTAACACGTTTTTCAAAGGACCATTCAAGGTGAAATGGTCTGTTAACACCTCTCCAGTCATAGGGAAGGAAAAAAGACTGGAAGGAGGGGTTTTAGTGAGTTACAGATTGTTGCAATAAGCCATGAATCCAATGTACCTCTGTTAGCCCAAGTTTTTGGTATCTTGCAAAGTTATGAATATAAACTCCCAGACCCATCTTTTGACAGTAGTATGCAGGTTTCCTTTGATGATCAGGACTGTGAGGTCAGATGTAGAATATCAGGGGTAGAAAGGACCTCAGGAGGTCATCTAGTCTAACCCCACACTTAAAGCAGGGCTAGTCCCCAGACAGATTTTTATCCCAGTTCCCTAAATGGTCCCCTCAAGGATTGTGAGCTCACAACCCTGTGTTTAGCAGGCCAATGCTCAAACCACTAAGCTATCTCTCCCATGATCACTTTGTAAAAGAGTTCACCCATAGGTGATATGGTGTTTTTGTCTTTTATCATTATGCTATGAGAGTTCTTTTGAGAGCATAGTGATTGTCTTGTTGCACCCACATGCAGTGGTGAGCTGGAGCCGGTTCCCACCCGTTCGCAGGAACCGGTTGTTAAATTTAGAAGTCCTTTTAGAATTGATTGTTCCAGGACAACCAGTTCTAAAAGAGCTTTTAAATTTAACACAAGCTTGGGCAGCTGTCTACCGCACCCCTGGCCCCAGCTCACATCCCCCTTCTCCCCTGAACACTCCGCCCTCCTTCTCCTCCCCCTCCCCTGCTTCCCGCAAATCAGATGTTCACAGGAAGCCTGAAACAAGCAGCAGGCAGGTAAGCTGGGGTGGGGGGCACGAGGAGGGCTCCAGGGAGGTATGGCACGGCACAGTCCGGCTCCGGCTGAGCAGCTCCCTCCGGCCTGGCCTTGGCCTGGCCCCGGCTGAGCGCCCCAGCCCGGTCCTAGCCAAGCACCCCCGGCTCTGGCCCCAGTGTCTCTGGCCCAGCTCAGGTCCCCCAGTGCCGGTCCCGGCCAAGCAGCTCGGGCCCCGCGGCGCTGGTCCTGGTCCCGGCCGAGCGGCTCCAGCCCGACCCGGGCCCCGCAGTGCCAGCCCCAGCTGAGCGGCTCTTGGCAGCATGGTAAGGGGGCAGGGAGCAGGAAGGGGGTGTTGGAAGAGGACAGGGGAGTTCGGAGGGTTGTGTGTGGGGGGTAGGAGTCGGGGCGGTCAGAGGGCAGAGAACAGGAGGATTGAATGGGGACAAGGGTCCCGGGGGGGCAGGAATGAGAGGAGGGGTTGGATGGGCGGCGAGGGGCAGTCAGGGACAGAGAGAAGGGGTGGTTGGATGAGTCGGGGTCCCGGGGGGGCATCAAGGAACATGGGGAGTTGAATGGGGCACAACCCTCCAGGAGGGGCACAACCCCCTCGTGGGGTGAGGAAGAGGGAACCTGTTGTTAATATTTTGGCAGTTCATCACTGCCCACATGGTGGTTATTGGGAGATTTAGTGCACTGGATGAGGTACACCACATGTGTACACCAATGAATCTTGATAGATGTGTTGTGACAGGGTATTGATCATTGTAGCAGTGGAGATATGTCTACTGGTTTTGCATCTGTTCTGGCAGGATCTAGTGCTGCTTTGAGTTGGTGTATCCTGGTCTGTGGGGAACTTACTTCTGATGATGAGCTTGGAAAGACTGGATGGTGGTTTGAAGGCCAGAAGAGGAGGTTCAGGAAAGATTTCTTTCAGGATGTGGTCCCCATCGAATATGGACTGAAGTTGTTCGATATTCCTTATGTGTTCCAGTGTGGGGTGATAGGTGACAACTAGAGGTGTACGGTGGGACGGGGCTTTATTTCTGTTTTGAAGCAGGTTCTCAGTGTATTTGGGTAACCCATTCCATGATGGGATCTGCTTCTCTGGAGTGTCCTTGTTTGTTGAAAGCAGTTTTAAGTGTGTTAAGGTGTATATTCTGGACTTTCTCCTCCGAGCATATTCTGTGTGCCTGGCTATAGATAAATATGTCAAGAAATCTATTGGTGTGGTTATTGGATCTGTGACGGTAGATGTGATTAGCCATGGGTTTCTTGTTTTTTTAATTGTCTGTAGGGTTCGATTGTTGAAGCCAATCATGGTGTCTAGGAAGCTGACATTAATATGGGAATGTTCTAGAGAATTTGTTGGATGGGGAGTGGCTGTTAAAATTGCAGTGGAAATCTATGAGGGAGTTATAAATCCCTTTCATTTGTGAGTGTCGTTTGCTTTCATTGTTGAATATATCATTTGGGATGTGATTTTTCTTAAGTAGCATATTACTAATAACTCTGTATAACATTACTGGGCTGGGCAAGGGTTTCTTGGCATGCACACACAATATATGCGCGCACACTCCCAGTGACCAAAATGTGTCGACTCCTGGCTCAGGAAATTAAGGAGTGTTTCTGTTTTTCCAGACTCTGGGGGTATGTCTACATTATAGTTGCTACAGCAGCACAGCTATGGTGCTGCGGCTCTGACACTGTAGCATAGACACTTCCTATATTGACAGAAGGGGGTTTCTGTTGCTATAGTTAATTCACCTCTCTGAGAGGTGATAGTTTGGTGGAGGGAAGAATTATTCTGTCAACCTAGCTGTGTCTACATCAGAGACTAGGTCTATTTAACCACATTGCACAGGGTACAACAATTTTCACAGCCCTGAGCAACATAGCTGGGTCAATCTAATTAAGTGTAGACCAGGCCTCGGAAAGAAATTGTGATTGTACATTGTGTGATAAACTGACTGCATACTCTTCCAGCAATACATTTGGTTTAATAAACCTGTGGCTGTTCACCAATAGATTGATACAAACTAAGACCCAGAAAGGTCAAAGGTGTCATAAAGAGTTTCCCTTCCTTTTAGTCTGGTTAGGTGCTCTTGTCTCCAGGAAATTTATTGAAATATCAAAGGTTTCTGCTGTGAAGATGCTGTGAAGATGCTTCTTAGAGAGCAGAGAAGGGTGTTTTTGGTTCATCTCCTTTGGCAGAAGGAAGACAACAGTAGCTTTTCCATGCAGGGGTTTTGGAGAGCAGGGATTGATGCTGCAGCATAAGCACAGTCTTTCAGATAGGACCTTTCCTGTCCTCTCAGTTGATGGAGATCTGCTATAGAAAAGTAGTTTATACTGTTTTTATTGTACAGTTGCAAAGAGGGGATTGGTTTCAATCTGCATACAATAATCTGTACATTTTAAAATAAGGTTTTAAAAGGACTTTAACAAAAGTGTAAGTTTAAAAAAATAGTTCTCTCGCTAGTCTCATATTTTTTACCTCTCCTAAGAAAGTCAGCAAGTCCTCTTTTTTTTCCCCTCCAGCCCTTTTTAAAGTCAATACTTCTCTTCACAGTAAATTGCTCTTCCTCTTGCTGGGGGACAGAACCATGCAAATAGCTTCCTCTGAGGCCAAAACCTGTGCTATTCTATGGGTTGACCAACAAGGCATAATCTTTTCTGGAACCTAAACTCTTCATATGAGAACTTCCTCAATATACTGATGTAAAGTATCAACTTTAACAAGAGACAGACTCTTAATTGGTCTTTCAACTTCTAAGGATGTAGGAGAACTGCCTGCAAGGCATATTTTTGCTAAGGCAGCTACAAGCATTTTATAACCACAATGAGAGATGCAGTGAACTGGTTATGCTGTGGCTCAGTATCACGCTGAAACCCATGTCTTCTGCATACTGTAGCAAAAAAAGAAGAGAGAGATTGTGGAGGGCAACATAAGTCAAAATCTTTATATACACTACTCTGATGGTCCTTGGGGTACTTACGGCTGTGAGTCACCTTGTTACCCCCTGCCTCCAGCATGAGGGAGATTTGTGCTTATTTGAGTGTCAGCTCCCTGACACCACCAGCCTGTTAGTCACCCAAGCACTCTCCTCTGGGCAACACTAGCTCTTACTTTGCCTTGCAGATTAGCAATAGGTGCACCCTAGTCCACAAGCTTCTTTGAAACATTTCCCTGTAGCGTTCAGCTGCTTATCCATAGAACTCTCACAGAAATACCGGGTCTGCTCTTCCAGAAGGAACAATGTACACACCAGCTTGTGTGACTCCAGGACCAGAACCTTGGTACTTTGATAATAAACATATTATTGTTTTCACTATAAACATATCTAAGATTCAAGTGCTCAAATAAATTTGTTAGTCTCTAAGGTGCCACAAGTAATCCTCATTCTTTTTATATAAAATAAAATCCATAATATGCTTTCTAGAGCCCAAACAGGTTAATCAATCATAATTTAATGGTGATCCCTGTAGTACGAAGCTGGACCATGGATTCTAAAGCACACTCACCCTAGAGCAAATGCACATACTCTTATTTATTGAAAGGAAAAACAAGCAGTCTTCTTTCCAAGTTTAATAATCAGGTTCTGATTCTTCTCTAAGTTATACTTGTATTGTTCCTAATTTGAGAGAGTGGATAATTAGGTGCTCAGAATATTGGCATGCTCTATCTCAGGTACATAAATAGCCTCCATTACCATAATATCTGAGCACCTCACAGTCTTTAACATATTTATCTTCCTTTTACAGATGGGAAATTAAGGCTAAAAGTGCATCCACAAAGGTACTTAAGCACCCAAGTCCCATGTTAGGTGCCACCACAATCCACAAAACACCCACTCAGCTGCCGCTTAAACCTGTAGGTGCCTAAATTCACTCTAGCTACCCTCCATGCTCCTCTCCATCCTTCCCTCCCCATTCCCATCACTGCTCTCTCCTGAATGGCCCCTGTCCTTTTCTTTTGTCTTCTCTTTTAGCTAATCTTTTCCTGCCTTCCCTCTTTGCCCCATTCCTGTCTTATAATAGATAAAGTAAAATAAATGAAAGCGTACCCCCAAAAGTTTAGAACAAACAAATCATGGAACTAACATGACATTTTCAAACCATCACACTTGAATGAGCTGGATGTTACATATCTTTATTACCTTTTATCTATCTATTTAGACTGAAAATTCTTCAAGGCAGGACCATCTTATAGATGCACATGGATGTATGTGTGCGCATGCAGTCCCTAACAGTGGGAATCCCAGTAATAATTGGGGTCTAATGGAATACAAATGAATAATCAAGTTCTATACCAGAAAAAAAGATACAGTACTGGTAGATCTCATCCAATACTCACAAATAAAACAGTCTGTGTATACTTAATTTCAGAGTTACTTTTCTTTAAATGGTTTGAATTTTATACAAATCTTTAGGATTTTAACAGTCTCATATGACCAACTGTACTACTAAAAACTTAGCCTTATAGATCCAAAGTAGCTTACGTTTGTTAATTGTAAGGACATTCAATAGGCTGTTTGATAAGGCTTTTGAGTAGGGCTGATGGTGTGGGGTTTAGATGAAGTGGGGTAGTGGCTAGTACATTAACATACTGTGTTATGCTGCTGAATGGATCTTAATATGGATTGTGAATTTAATTGTTGTCAGGGTGCCTAGAGACAGTCTATAGGCAGTGGTTGTGTATCAATAATGGAAATAAGCTAAATGGAATTTTTCTTATAAGATTCACTGTTGCATGCTAAACATGTATAAAATTCATTCATTTTAGTCTGTCAGCATTTCTCTCCAACTTTTGGATTGGACTTGGCACAACAGACTATTTTCTACCCTTAGTTATTTCAAAATTAAAAATGCTACCCATAATTCAATTATGCTATTGGTGGGATGTTAAGGCTCAGTCCTGTGAGGTGTTCAGTACCTTCACCTTTGGTAGCAATTGAGGAGAGTAAGCATTTTGCTGGTTTGATGCCCAAGTGAGAAAGAAATATAGTTTAATATAATTGACTTGGATATAGATATGCAATTAAACAGTGTTGGAATTGATTTGTGTTGAATATTTTATAGGGCAATTGATACACCACTAGGAAAGCACAATATGAATGCGAGGACAGGTGGCGGGCTGAAGATGATAGGTGGCATCAGCTTGCTGACAGAAGGCAAGAGGCAATGGTGAGGCTACTGGAGGAACAAACTGATATGCTCCAGTGTATGGCTGAGGTTCAGGAAAGGCAACATGAGCACAGAGAACCGCTACAGCCCCTGTGTAACCAACCACCCTCCTCCCCAAGTTCCATAGCCTCCTCACCGAGATGCCCAAGAACGTAGTGGGGGGCCCTTCGGGCACCCAACCACTTGACCCCAGAGGACTGCACAAGCAACAGAAAGCTGGCATTCAATAAGTTTTAAAGTGCAATGTGGTCTTGTCCTTCCCTCCTCTCCCCCCCACCTTGCACCCAGAGCTTCCCTCCTCCTCCACCCCTTCTGGGTAGTTATCCCCCTATTAGGCCAGGTCTACACTGCGACTTTAAATAGGTTTAATGGCCGATATACCGATTTAACGCTGTATCCGTTCACATGACGTCGTCATTAATATCGAGTTAAACGGCTCCTTAAATCGATTTCGGAACTCCTCCCAAACGAGAGGAGTAGTGCTAAATTCGATAGTGATAACTCGGATTAGGGTTCATGTGGACGGAAATCGACGTTATTGGCCTCCGGGCGGCATCCCAGAGTGCACCACTGACCGCTCTGGACAGCAATCTGAACTCGGATGCAGCGGGCAGGTAAACAGGAAAAGCCCCGCGAACTTTTGAATTACATTTCCTGCTTGCCCAGCGTGGAGCTCTGATCAGCACGGCTGGCGATGCAGTTTGAAATCGAAAAAGAGCTCCAGCATAGACCGTACGGGAGATACTAGGTCTGATCGCTGTATGGGGAGACAAATCTGTTGTATCCAGCTCCGTTACAGAACACGAAATGCCAAAGCGTTTGAATAAAAAACTCCAGGATACACAGCGCTGCGTGACAAGCGTAACGGGAAGCCAGAGACTCAAATGGACGCTCATGAAGGGAGGGAGGGGGTACTGAGGACTCCAGCTATCCCACAGTCCACAGCAGTCTCTGAAAATTATTTGCACTCTTGGCTGAGCTCCCAATGTCTGTAGGTTCAAACACAGTGTCTGGCGTGGTTCAGGGAACAGCTCCTCAGTTTATTTCCCCCCACCACCACGTGAAAAAAAAAAGGGAAAGATTGCTGTGCTATGGCGTTTGCTCAATGCACTCCGCGAAAAAGGCGCCAAAGGGTTGTCTGCTGCCTTCACAAAGGGAGGGGTGAGGCTGTACCCAGCACCACCCGGGGCAGTGTTTTCTGCCCCATCAGGCACTGTGCTCTCAACACGGAAGTGGGAACTATGGGATAGCTGAGGAACAGCTACCCACAGTGCACCGCTCCTGAAATCGATGGTAGCTTTGGACCATGGACGCAAACAATCGATTTCGGGATCCCACTGTGGACGCGCTAAACCGATTTTATTAGATCTGTTTTGTAATATCGGTTTAAGCTCATTCGAAATAATCGTGCAGTGTAGATGTACCCTAAGTGTGATGAATTAATAAAGAATGCATGAATGTGAAGCAAAAATGACTTTATTGCCTCTGCAAGTGGTGATGGAAGGGGGGAAGAGGAGGGTGGTTAGCTTACAGGGAAGTAGAGGGAACCAAGGGGACTGGGGGGGAGTTCCTCAAGGAGAAACAAACAGAACTTTCACACCATAGCCTGACCAGTCATGAAACTGGTTTTCAAAGCTTCTCTGATGCGTACCACGCCCTCCTGTACTCTGCTAACCATCCTGGTGTCTGCCTGCATGTAATCAGTGGCCAGGCAATTTACCTCAACCTCCCACCCCACCATAAACATCCGCCCCTTACTCACACAGATATTGTGGAGTGCACAACAAGCAGTAATAACAATGGAAATATTGGTTTCGCTGAGGTCTATCTGAATCAGTAAACTGCACCAGCGTGCTTTTAAACATCCAAATACACTTTCTACCACCATCTTTTGCCTTGTTTGAAATTTTTTCCCAAGTATTTAAGTCATTTTAAACTGAATCCTACTGTGGATTCTATACTACATTGATTTTTGACCTTTTTTCAAAATCTACTGACTTTCAAGTGATCACCTTCCTTTTTCATTTACCTTGTTATGTTTTAGAGGGTTAGTTATTTGTATAGCACCATGTGTGTGCATGGAGACTTACAGGGTCCCTTTTCCAATGTGGTTATCATCTAAATCAGACAGAATACAACAAATAACAATAGAAGACCATGGCACATGGAGTACGGAAGAAATAAAGGCATCAAAACACAGGGTTCATAAATGTAAGAAGGTTTAGAATTCAAAGTGTTGGCTTGATTCTTAAATATTGGTCCTTTACATACCAAGTTAGACAAGTATCTTTAACTAATATTAAATAAAATAATAATGAAAAGTGGTAAGAAATTATGGGGCTGGTTAAAGTCATGGGAGACAATGAATTGGCACAAGGATAAGAGCCCTATGGATCACAGAGGAAGAAAGGGATCAGTGGAAGGTAGCACTGATAGCAACTAGCAAGGCAGAATGAGCCACGAAAGGGCACACTGACAGAAAATTAATAGTGGCTCTTCAATTATGTCAAAGGCAAGAAAGAGGCATGAGGAAGTGACCCTTAGATGCGGTGGTAAGGAAGAGCTAACTAATGATTCCGAGGGCAGTTCCAGTGGAGTAGAAAGGGCAGGGTATACAGGAAGAAGACAGAGGTGGTGATAGAGAGGGAATAGGACTTCTGCCTTCAAATAATGTTTCCCCTAGCCTAAAGAAGGAAAGCAGTTAGAGGAGAGTGATTCCTAAGAGCAGAAAGAGGATTAATGGAGAACAAAGGTAAGGAAGCAGTAGGAAACAGGACCAAGTCAAGGGGCTGAAGACAGATAGAAACCTGATGAACAGAATTTAACATAAGTGTTAGCGGAAATAAAAAAAAAAAATCTAGAAAAGGGGAAGAGCTCCTCTGATCCTGACAATTTTACCTCTTACGAATTTGCCTAGAAAGTCAAAGACAGATAGTAGCCAAGGATTAAAGGTGTAGGATGGAGAGAGAAGAAATGAGATTGGTTAGCCAGAATAAGAGCAGAAATGAAGGAAGAGAAAAAGGACTTAGTGGAAATGCCAAGGTCTTGGGACTTCCTCCCCAAGTAGCAGAGTGAGAGCAGGAGTGGACATAAATAGATAAGGGGAGAACCAAGTCTGAACATATGGAGAGGGCAGAGTGATAGATAAAGAGAACAAAGTAGGTAAGTGTAGAAGAAAAAGGTAGAGCTGAGAGTAGTAACTATTAGACAGGGTAGAGGGCCTGGAGATTAAAAAAGAAAAGGGGGTAGACTGTAGCAGAGAAGTCTAGGGTTCCAAGATTGACAGTCACTGAAGGGATGAATGATAGGGAAAGAGGAGAAAGTGTGACAATCAGAAAGGAGAAACTGAAATGGAGAGGTTTGAGAATGCCAGATGAAAGGTGACAAACACAGCAAGTGAGAGAGTCAGAGAGCCAGGAGGAAGTGAGAGGAAAAATGGAGCCACTGGGGTCAGGTGGCTCAGAAGGCAGGTGAAAAGCTGGGTACTGCAGTGTAAGTATCAAAATAAGTGGCTTGGTTTTCTGAGGGGCTGAGCACCAACACTTTCTTGGTGAGAGCACCACCTCTGAAAATCATGCCATTTAAGCCCTCAGCCAAATTAATTCCTGCTGTAACTCCATTGACTGCAATGGAGTTATCCCAAAGATTAATGCAGCCCTTCGATACAACAGTGATGGGAGCTATATAAGTACTTAGACATTTAAATATCAGTGTATATAATATTAGGCACTGAAGTTTGAAGCTTTTGTCCTTAAACTCTCTGCCTCCCTTCTCCTGCCAGGAGGAGAGAGAAATACTTGCTCATCTTCATACAGCACTTTGTACTTTGACAGTTCGCCTGTCATCTGAGGGATAACTACAATGTGTATGCTAGCATTTTCTAGCACCCTCAACTCCACGCTGGTTTCCTATAACCTCTTATTTTTTAAATAGTGAAAAATTCATTTTGCTACAGGGGATTCGGAGTTTTTAGAACACAGATCCAAAACTTCAATTTATGTATGAAGAAACGAAACAGTCTTTCCTTTATAATGTTTTATTTATGCTTCAGACTAGGCATGGCTGCTTTTAGTATTCCAGTGCAACAAAGGACCTTTGAGAAAGACTTTTATCATTTGTAACAAACTTGTTCAAGAATCAAGACATTCTGGGACTGTGTTCCAGGAGGACTTTATGGGAGTTGATGATGTAACTTCAGGTTTTAAATTCCACCCCATCACAATCCAGAGCAAAATCCAGACTAGTAAGGGGTTGTGTCACCACCTGGCCTGAAATCTTGGGTGCCTCACAATGCTTTGCTGCTGCAGCTACCAACCTGCACTGCTCACAACCAGCAAGCAGGTCAGACCCTACGTATCTGTGCATGGCTGCAGCCTACCACCAACACTCCGGTCACACTCTGGCTTCCACCAGAGCTGGTTACTACTTGCAGGGTGACCCAAACACACTCCCAGTCCTGGATTTTCCCCCCCAAAATATGTTCTCTGTGCTGTCTAGACCTCTCCTGGACAGTTCAGCATTTATAGTTCCTTTGCCCTTCTAAGAGGTCCTTGTACAAAAATTTGCTACTTTTATTCCAGAGGGAATTCTGTGCCTAAAAATTCTACACCAAAAAAATAATTTGCACAATATTTTAAAATTTTGCACGTTATCTGTCAAATAAATGTGGCTTCAGAATGGCAATAAGAAGCACAAGTCCCTGGCTGCACTGAGGTAGGAGATCACCCTGAAGCACCCACCTCCCCTGGTACAGGGATGTGGCAGTGAGACTGCACCTGACCCTGATACTGTGCAAGGGCCAGGCCTGCCCCAGAAGCACCCTGGTGCCCTTCCCCTCTGCACCAGGCCAGGCACACCAGGTGTAGGTGGGCAGGCTCAGCCCAGCAGGATCTAAGTGTGGAGGGGCTTGGTGTGGGATGAGAGGTTTCTGTGTGGGCCAATTTGGGTGTGGATGGCTCAGTGGGAGATCTGGATGCACGGGTGTTCCAGGTGCAGGGGCAATGGGACTCTGGAGGGGATTGAGGTAAAGGTAGTTGGGGCTTAGCTGGTGGGGGTCTGGGTGTAGGGAGATGGGCTCGCGGGGGGGGGAATCTGGGCTGCTGGGGGGGATTGGGGCTTGATGGGGTGGGGGTCCAAGTACAGCTAGTTGGGGCTAAATGGGGTGGGAGTCTGGGTTTGGGGGATTCATCAGGGGGTCCAGGTATAAGGGCTTGGTAGAGTGAGGATTCAATTGGCCTGCTTAATGGGAAAGCTCCAGCTGCTGCCCAGGGGATGCCACATGTTGGGCTCCTGTTTTCCCCTGCGATTGCCCTATCCTCTTTTCTTCCCCCTGCCCCATCCCCTGTCCTATTCCAGCCCCCTACCCTCCTTACCCAGCCCCACCACAGACACTCACTGTTGCACAAAAAACAGGAAGGATTCCAGCCAGGGGTGAAAGTGAGCCACTGGTAAGAAGCTGGTACTGTCTCGTATGCAGCCCACATTAAAGCGCTGCCGCAGCATTTTAATGTCTCTGCCCCTTTTGTCTCCGCTGTCAGCGGCCCTGGCAGTAGGGTCTGTACCAGCAGGGCTGCCGATGGGGAGGTGGGGCACGATGGAAGGGGCTGCAATGTTAAAGTGCTGCTGTGGTGCTTTAACATTGTTGTCTCTTTTGACTCCCCTGGGCTGCCAACAGGGCAGGCAAAAAGACAGCTGCCCCTGGGCTGGAAATTTAAAAGGGTCTGGGACTCCCAGCCACCACCGCTGCTACCGTGGCAGCGGCTGGAGCCCTGGGCCCTTTTAAATCACCGCCGGAGCCCCAGGTAGTGGGGGCCAGGCAGTTCAGATGGGCTAGCTGGGGTACGCTGATTCCCCCTCCCAGTCCTACCCCTTCTGCCCAAGGCCCTGCCTTTTCCAGGGGCCAGCTCTGGCCCCTGTACTAGTAAGAATTTATTATTGCTTTCACCTCTGATTCCAGCACACAGAAGGGTAGCATGACTAGCACTAGGACCCAGGCGATGGTGTACAGCGGCAGAGTCCGCCACTTACAGTGAGGTAGCTCTGCACTTGCAGAAATGAGGAGGGGCAGTGGCAGGTAACGTGGTGTGCTCCCCCATGCCTTGCCTATGTTTGGGGGGCTAATCCCCCAAACCAGCACTCATGGTCATCCCCCCCCCCCCATCACCTCCCCCTGTAGGCTTCCATTTGCTTCCCCGCCATTTTCTGCAGGGAAGCACAGGCATTCTGTGGGTGAGGGGTGTGTTTTCTGTGGGCACACAGTCCTGCCAAATTTCCCCAGGATTATACTTTAATTGGAGTTACCAAACAATTCAGTTTAAACACAGCACTGGATTCATTTTGATTAAAGGATAAAAACAAGTTTATTTAATTACAAAGTTTTTAAGCACATACAAGTTTTAAAGTCAGAATGTTCACAAGAGAAATGAAGATAGGTACTAAAAAGTATTTTAAGACTTGACTTAAACTAGACAAGGCAAAATCCTTACCATATGTTCTCAGCAACATGGCTGGTCGGGTTCTCTCCCAAAATAAAATGGCTTCTTCCATTGTCTTGGGTGAGAGAAAGAGAATACATGGGGTGTATTTTGCCCATCACTTTTATAGTCCAGTCACCATTTTCCTGATGGTTCCCCTTATATTTAGTTCCTTCCAGCTGTGAGGATGGAGGGGTGAAGTCCCATGGTGAAAGAGGTTCCATATTGTTGTTTGCTAAAATGCAGCTTGATCTATACCTGCCTCCCTTCCATTGCCAAAGTACAGTCACTTGACCAGTCAATTGCCAATCAGCTTTGACACCCGGCTAGAGTTGTCAGCTTTTCCTTTGTCTTTGAGAAACAAGTTTACCCTCTCCCCAGACTTGTTTGATAAAGGTAGTTCAGTCATTTCAGCTTACATTCATGCTACACACATTTCACCATAATATTATCGACTAGTGAGTTGTCAGTTTTCAAATGATACCTCACAAGGCATATTTTGTACAAAGATAATTACGTTAGTGTGCAGAGTGTCAATACTGGGGTGCATTTGGTCACCCATCCCCAACTCCCTCAAAGATAAACAAACAAACCTATTTGAATTCATATAATCATAATATGTCATCATAACACTAGCTTTATTTTCATTCATTTGAACCTTCAATGAGCACACGACCCTAAATTTCTTAATTCCAAAGTATTTTACTCTTAGGGGGAAAAAAGATGCAAGCCAAATGGAACCAGATTTCTCCACCCTTCCTCACAGGACACTCATGGTGTAAAGTTTCTACTACATGAGTAAGGGGGACCAAATCTGGCCCTTAATGAGTTATTTTAATAAAAGCACATGACATTTATTTATTGGCAGTGTCAGTTTATGACCCCAATTAAGCTACCGTTAGCAGGTGACCCACAATTAATGGAAAAATGATTATTTCCTGTGGCCCAGTTTTATAAATGCATTATCGACAGGTTAGGCTAGATGACCCTTGTGGTCTCTTCTAGCCCTATGATTTACACATGGATTTTTACACTGGGAACAATTACGTACCCACACTGTCTAATGGAATAAGCTTCAATTACCATGACCTTTGGTCTACTAAACCTTTTGCTTCCATTGTTAATTATATGTGCATTGTAGTTAGCTTGGAAGAGGATAATTTGATTACTATTAAAGCCCATCTAGCTTGCTTTCTACTTATGAAGAAATGGAATTACTACATGGAGTAGAGAATTGTTAAACCAAAAAATCCTGGAAAGAAGTAAACATATGTAACAGTGAAAAAGGGAGACTAAAATTGGCCAACATACAACCTGAAATACTAAAGAAAGAGTTACCAAGCAAATAATGGTTAGGACAAGAAACAATATACTACAGAGTGAAAGATATGTACTAATGTATGTATAATTTGTGTTTGCTTTTCTTTTTTAAGTAAGTGAATGTGATGGTGTTGAAAGGACCCAGACTGACAGCCATTGAAAACAGAATCTACTGTAGATTAGAACAACTGCAACATGGATTGAAGCTGTGCCAGGTTCCCCCTACTGAGACAATATGCATCAGTTTTGATCTGGAGGAACCATCTAGGCGTCAGAGTGTAGTATGGGAGAAAGTGTGGTCTAGGGGATTGTACTGGGACTCGGGAGACTGTGGTTCTATTTCCAGCCCTACCACTGACCAGCAGTGTGACCTTGGGCAAATCTCTTCACCTCTGTGCCTTTGTTTCTCTCCCTCTTTTTGTCTATCTTGTCGATTTAGATTGTAAGCTCTTCCCAACTGGGACTCTCTCACTATGTTTACAGTGCCTAGCGCAATGTAGGCACTACTGTAATACAGATAATAATGGCAGTATCTAAGATGTTTCCATATTTGTCTTGTCTACAGATATTGCCAAATTAGTTAGTGCCAGTTGTTACAGGGATTTGTGTCATCTCTTGATGTGTGCCCATTAGGAACAAGGCAGAGATCACTAACTTATTTCATATAATAGCAGCAAAGAGTCCTGCGGCACCTTATAGACTAACACACGTATTGGAGCATGAGCTTTCGTGGGTGAATACCCACTTCATCGGATGCATATTTCATATAGGCATTTCACGTAGGCTGGCAGGATAAGAATTTGACATAACTACCTTTGTGGACTAGATTTCTCATAATAGTTGATAGAAAGATTTCAAACCACTTGGTGAATATTATACTTGATCCCATGAGTAACTACACTGCCCCATGCCAGCCTCATCCGTCTCAGCAACTAGAAGTACTACTAGGTTGCTGTGGAAAATTCAAAGGCTCTCAGTCGGAACAATAACCTCTTGGGTAATGGATGCTGACCCCTGCCAAGTGTCACAGATCTTCTACCTCATCCTGTGGTGGTGGTGCTGCTCCTCAGTTTGCCTTTCTGGTAACAATAGTTTAGTCCTCTGGCCAGACTGAATTATCCCCATTCCAGAGTAACAAAGGTCCAAAACAAACAGCCACTCTGGCACAGAGCCCAGGGAAACAAGCCACTTCTTGGTCAGGTTCTTTCTTTATGGGTATTTCTTCTAGGATCCAGTTCAACTCAGTAGCTGCTGTACAGAACGTAAGTGACAGACATAAAGGGTTTCCACCAAGTAATACCTGTCCAGATCCTCAGCTACCTGGTCCTAGACTCTCTGCCAGTTTATGGCAAGCTCCCCTGCTGGCTACAGTGGGAACTTTCTCCATTTGTCTACTAGAAGTGCTAACCCTGCTGGGCCCCTGGGAGGTAGCAAATCTTCACTCCAAACTCTGTAAGCTTTCAATGTTCAGGGCCACTTCTTCAACTGATGGGCGGGGGGGATAAATCTTCAAACAAAACCCCATAAACACACCAAAAATGAATGAACTCCCCTGCCTGAGATTTCTCTTTCCTATGTGCCTCAAGTCTCTAAAACACTTTTTAGTACAGCTCAGACTCCTTCTAGGGCCCATCCTGGAGAGATACCACAACTACTACTGCTGTACTCATATCCTTCTTTTTCTGTGTAGAAACCCACAACAGGTCTAGCTTCAACCTTATACTGAAAAAATGGAGGAGCTCTTTTATATCTGTCCACTTTCCCAGCAAGCATTACTTTCCAGCTTATACATCCCATTAGTCCATCTAAAATACAATCTCAGAATGCCTTGCTATTTGAACAAGATTGTGACAAGTCATAATCTGCCTCAATGTTCCTTTTGATGCAAAGGGGTTCTAGCCTTTTTTTTAAACCCTTTGCCATGTCATGTTACTGGGACAGAAATAAAGTCCATTTTCTTACTAGCTCTACTTTGTGGCATATGTTTATTAGGGGGTAGCAAAAGTAAATTAAATCTTTAGTTAAAAATTGAGCAAATGAAACCATCTGAATTCCTCCGTTTAGAAGGGAACTTGGCAGAGAACTAGAGGCAGGGGCAGATTAAAGTTTCCTGGGGTCCTGATCCAGAGCAAGTGGCCTGCCCCTTCTGTAGACTTGTCCACAGCCTCACCCCTTTCTGCCCCTTCCCTGGCGCCTGCCCCCATTCTCCCCACTGCAGCATTGCAACCCCTTTTGCTCCTTTCTGCCACCCCCATGTGGCCCTAGGACTGGAGAAGCTCTGTCCCCCAGGCCACAGCTCGGGGTGCGGACATCCATGAGCACAGTTCAAAAGGGCAAGGATGACTAAATTATCTTTTTGACCACCTCTAAAGCTCTTCTATTTATTATGTTGATTGTTGTTACAGGGTGCCAGCCAGAAGAGAGATGTAGTCCCCTAGCTACACGCTAACCAATTGCTAATGCTACTTATCACCCGTGATGGGGTATGTACCCAATGCACTAATGTGGACCTGAGAGGCCAGTTAAGATACCATGCTGCACCTGGAAAGGGAGTCAAGCTTAACTGATCATGAAGCCCAGCTGGGCAGGAGCAGAGTGATTAGTATGGGGAGAGGAAGTTTGTAGCAGAAAGAGAGTGACTACAGACTCTCTCTGGGAATAGAGGGAAGTGAGAAGGAAGCCTGGGGGTGGGGGAGAATAAACTCTGGGGTCCTAGCCAGACTAGCAGGCTGAGAAGAAACCTGGGCTACAGAAGAAGGAAAAACCCCCTAGGCAGTGGGCCCTGCCACTTTATCTCCTCAGAATGAAGGTATGCTCAGCTGACAAAAGAGTTTAGATTATAACAAGGAATTATTTGCAAAGTTCAGTAGCACCTCAGCACCTAGTACAATTCCAATAAACAAACAATAGTCAACAATTTGGGGACAAGTCTAGAAAGACTGGAGGAGAGTCTACCCTTTGCATACACTTTCTCCACTCTAAATGAGAAATATTGTGATTGGCATGCTTCAGCCTAAGTGCATGTCATATGTTCTCATTAACCATGTATAGTGGGTTCTTTCAAAAGACAATGAAATGGAAACGAGATAGTCAGATACCACAGTGATGAGTTTTGCATAAATCCTTATTAGATAAACACTTCCTACCCTTCATCATAATCCTTTCCAGTCCCTTATATCTAATTTGACTTAAATCCCTTTGCCATTCACCCATGAACTGGATCTTAATAAGAGGAGGCAAGTCTTATAGAATTCTGTAGAACCATCCTCTTGTACTATGTGAAAACTAGGAACATCTAAATAAGAGATACTTAATCACTGCTAGTGGTCTAGCAAAAAGAGGTCTCTCTTCCCCCCTTCTTTGTTTAACTCACTAGTCATTAAACGGTGAAGTGGGAAATGATCAAAAAAAAAAAAAAAAGAAAGGAGGAGATAAAGGATTTATCCACTTCATTATCTCCAGGATCAAGACACAGTCTGTTGAAGACAGAAGAGACATCCATTTGAGGTCTGAGCTGACCATTCTCTTCAGGTCCATTTGCCCTTATTCACTCTGAGTTCTTCTAGTGAGAGCCAGGCTGTAGCCACACAAATCTTCCACAAATCTTGCTTCTCTAGGAGGCCTAGAGCCTGCAGACACAGTCTACAAAGTGAGCAGGACTGGCGGAAAATGGGTGAGTTAGGACACCTGGAAGATACACTGAGTATCATTATTATTTATGTTTGTATTATCACAGTGCCCAGTCATGGACCAGATCCTCATTATGCTAGGCCCTTTATGAAACACCAGACAAAAAGACTCTAAAGAGCTTACAATGTAAGTATAAGACAAAAGAAAACAGATAGACACAGGCAAATGGGGGAAGGAACGACGAGACAATCTTGGTCAGTATGGTAGGCTGAGATCTCTGCACACTGGCAGAATAACCATTATTAATTTTTTTGTAGTCTTAATAGAGAAGGAGATTTTTAAAATGAGGGACTTGAAGGAAGAAAATGCATTAGTTTTGTTTATGGAGCTCCTCCCAAGCATGGGAAAAAGCAGAAAGGTGCTTGTCTGAAAATTTAACAGGTGGTGGATGGAAGCTGCCATCATGGGCTGATTGGAGCTGAGAGTCAACATCTCATTACTGAATCAGCACATGTACCAAGTTACCTTAATTGCCTCCTAGGGAGCCCTGGTCAGAGTTGGAAGACTCTCTTTCCGAGCAGTAGCACTTCTACTACCTGCTCTCCCTTGCATGAATGCTCTGTTAGTACGGGGCCGCAGGGGGGAAATAGATTGTACCCTAGTGTCTGCAGGAGCAAATCAAGCTCTCTGTTTTTAAAAGAGGTGAGACTGTATTGTCCTTCCACCTCAACAAGGCCCTACCTACCTCCTCCAAATATTGTGTAATGCTAATAGAACTATTTCCCTTGCCTCCATGAACTAAATCAGACAATAGTGCCTCTGTCTAAGTCTTCAGCTAAGTCTGCCCTTGGATACCCAAGGGAAGCGAGAAGGCTTTTCTCAACAGATAGAGCTGAGCATCTACACTCTCCTTCTGTATGTACTGATGCATGTGAGAGTGATTCTTCTAACCATCATCCTCCCATAGTTACTTGCTAATTAGTTGGCAGATACAACTTGCAGGCACCATCAAACATATAAAATAAGCAATTGTGGTCATCCAAATAATTTTTGTCACAAGAACTCTACCATGCCAGGGAAGGACTGGAAAGCATATCCACTCTTCTGCCTTATTTGAAACTTGGACAAAAACAGGAAGGAAATTTGACATGGAATAACCATTTGTTAACCAGATATTTAGGGGCAGATCCTCAGCTGGCATAAATTGTCATTATTCCATTGACTTTCAAAGCAATTAATGGATCAAGCCCCAGCTACCTCAAAGACTAGATTTTAATAAATGAACCAAGACAACTATGCTCTCTGTATCTATTGGGTGTCTGGGAAGTGGGCGGGCTTCAGCCCACTGCTAAAGGATCCCCCCCCAACCTAAGGGGAGGACCCACAGGACCACAGAAGCCCACTGAGTACGGGGGACAACTAATAAAAGAACAGGGACGAGAGTGCGGTCAGAGGGTCATAAGAAGGGAGCCTAACGGGGACACCGAGCAGAGAACCCCGGACAGCGCCCACTGCTCCTCGAAGGCGTCAAGGGAGCAAGCGCCCACTGCTCCTCGAAGGCGTCAAGTGGACGCCGCCCAGAGGAACTCCGCCCGGATACGTGAACGGACCAGGGACCAGAAACAAGCCCCACAGTCACCAGAGTCTCCATCGGCCAACCTCCGCTCCCTGGTCATGTAGATGGCTTTTTCAGCCAGGGCGAGGAGGAGGTTGACCAAGAGGTCCCGGGACTTCGTGGGGCCACGGATAGGGAGCGTGTAGAGAAGGAGGTCAGGGGAAAAGTGCAGCCAACTATGCTCTTTGTAGCAGGGTGGTCACTCGCTCCTGTCTGGGAAGGGTTAGAACCAGCCCTGCAGAGGGCTGGGGCCATGGAAAGAAAGAGCTGGATTGATTGGGGGAAGCAGCTGCAGCTGGGCCACACCCCAATCAGAGCCCAGCTGGCCCTATGAAGAGGCTGTGAGTCAGAAGCCCACACAGTCTTCCTCTGTCTGTAGAAGGAGAAGGGCCTGGCTGCAGGGAGCTAGACACAGGGCACCTGAGTGGAGCAAGGCTGGGCAGCTCCTACCTGGAAAGTCTCAGGCTGTGGCCTAGTATAAGGCCAAGAGGTACTGAGGGTTGCAGGGGGCAGCCCAGGGGTAGGCAAAGGCGGCGGCAGCAGCAGCAGGTCCAAACCCCTTTGCCAATGATGAGTGGCTGATACTGCAGTCTGCCCCAGTGAACAGGGGCTAGATGGAGACTGGGTAGTAGCCAATACTGAGGCAAGTCGGGATAGTGGGGTTGGGGGTTCCCCAGGGAGGGGAGACCCAGATTGGTGGGGTACTGCCAGGGGCAGCACCCAGTTAAAAGGGGCACTGGGGTCCTGGGAGGGACATGGGGGCCAGTAGCTGGAAGATGGATCACCGGGCTGCAGAGAGGGCTCTGGGCTGGACTGAACTAATTCCCAGAAGTCACCAGCAGGAGGTACCATGGGGTGAATCCGGTCCATCTACACCCTTCTAGAACAATGCAGATCACACACAACAGCATGCGAGAGCTAGGGACAAAGCCATTCTCTGATACTATGGAATGCACTTCCAGAGAAGATTAGGTAAATTCAGAGTCTGACCATTTTTAGAAAATGTTAGAAAGTCTTTTTCTTTGAGAAAGCCTTTCCATCATAAGTGACAACTAAAACATCTCTTTTATTCCCAACCCTCTACCAACCTCTGTCACTGAGGGGTTTTTCTTATAAGGGGAATTGGGTCCTGCCTCATCTCTGCCTGATCAGCTAAGGCCAGGTAATTATAAAAGGCAGCAAGTGGGTCAGATGCGTGTAGGACTCAATCCAAGTCCAGGCATTATATACGGTGTCTTTATTACAACCCCTTTGTGTGTAACACAGATAGCTGCTGATGAAATGCTGTAGTGTTAAGAAAGAAATTATTGGACTTTATCTTTAGGCAACAGTCGGAGGAAATAAAAATGGAAAAACTAAACAAATATATGGAGAATACTGGTAATTTAGTGGATGGGGGAAAAGCCCCAAATGCCTTGTTGAATATGATTAAAATAAGGATAAAGGAATTAAGAAAAAAGAAACACCTAAAAGAAATTAGCATATATAGTCACAGGAAAATGCATTATAGGGGGAATCCCTCCCCCATAAATGTGGAACTTTACAACATAATTAAAAGAGGAAAAGGAGAGCTAAATGTATTAAAATCAATATATATGTGATGATTTGGCAATGTTTTCTCCATTTTTTATGGATGGGTCTAAAGATGAGAAAACTGGGAGTGTGGGGACAGCGTTCTGTAGCATAAAGAAATCCATTTGACTAGCAAAATTTATAGCCTTATGATGGCCAAACTAGCAGGGATAATGTTGGCCAGTTAAAAGGGGCACTGGGGTCCTGGGAGGGACATGGGGGCCAGTAGCTGGAAGGTGGATCACTGGGCTGCAGAGAGGGCTCTGG
The DNA here is from genome assembly GCF_003597395.2 of Chelonoidis abingdonii. Classification (NCBI taxonomy): domain Eukaryota; kingdom Metazoa; phylum Chordata; order Testudines; family Testudinidae; genus Chelonoidis; species Chelonoidis abingdonii. The sequence continues at coordinate 83,376,739 of NC_133771.1, read as the reverse complement.
GCTGGATTGAGCTAATTCCCAGAAGTCACCAGCAGGAGGCGCCACAGGGGTGAGTCTGGCCTGTGTACCTTCCTCTAGAACAATGCAGATCACACACAACAGCATGCGAGAGCTAGGGACAAAGCCATTCTCTGATACTATAAGTAAACTGGAGTTAAAAACCTAATTTAAAAATAAACTAGGAGAGTAGTGGCACGAAATATGGACAGAAGAAACAGGGGGAGAAAAGTACTTGAAGTAGGCTCTAGAACTGAAAATGCTGACACACTGCAGGAACCAGAGGAAAAAAGTGAAGCAGCTTGACACCGATACTTGACACTGTGGCTTAAAGAATAATTTGACCTTAATTAATAAGCACCAAGATGGGCTGTGTGAAACATGCAAGATCAAAGAAACAGTTGATCACATCTTTTAGGAGTTTATATTGTGTAACATTAATAAGTGGATTTTGTACGACATTCATGCACCGTAAAGAGACAAAGTTTACACTAAAATCCCTGGGCAGAGCAACAGGAAAATGGAGTATCTATTGAGCAAGCAATGTTACAAGTTAAAAAAAAAAAATACTGGGAAAAGAGAGACAGTAACTATATGTCATGAAATCCTGCCCCTGATGATTGTAGACTTAGAATGTGAGTCTGCTACACCATACAATACAAGATTAATATGATGATGATGTGGATAGAGAGCTGTCAGAAGTGGGAGGCCCCTGAGTGGGGGGAAAACTGAAGGGAGAGAAAAAAGGTACAGGAAGCAGGTTGGTGTCTCTGGCAGGTACTGGAACAGGGTGACATACACACATCATAGACTGTTCTAATCTTGGTTGAATAGTCAGTGATGATGTGCCTAGGTTTGCCCAAATGAAAATTGAATTAGTAAAGCATGATAGATGGAGACCAGGTTTGAGCCCTTAAGTAGGTCTGTGGTGGGCTTTGCTGACAGCAGTAATACTTGTGGCTTTAGAAACCTAAAATCTATATCCTGCTTTGAGACAAATCTCTCTGAAGATCTATATGAAAACTGTGTACTGTTATGAACTAGATTCAACCTTGTTAGGGGTTGAGTTAAAACCTCATTAAAACTGATCTGTGAACATGCATTTTACTTAAAATGGTTGTAAAAGACAGTGAAAGGGCCACGTCTAAAAGAAGGCCTAATGAAGTCTGCCCAGAAACTAGGGCCATGTACTGAGAGGATTCCACTGGGTATTCTGATGTGTACGTGTGTGTGTGTGAGAGAGAGAGAGAGGAGACAAAGCTAAGCAAGGGTGAAGACATAGAAACAGACAGAACACGCACAGTCAGAGACAAAAAGCAAGAATGCCAAACAGCAATACTGGCGGTGAGCACAGTATATGACTTTAGAAAAAGCTACAGAGGTGTGTTTGGTTGGGGTTTTTGGGGGTGGGTAGAGGAGGGGGTGCTAGTGTTGGCTAATGAGACTTGGGGCTGCAAGCTAAGAAACTATTCTTTTGTTTCTGGTTCCTCCCATTTTGGAGAATCAGGACTTTAATGCAATCTTGTTTATGTACAGGAATGTACAATCAACAACCAAAAAAAGACAGTCATCCATTTCTATCCCCAGCTGGAATATCCCCATGGCCCTGAACTTTGACTAGCTGCTCCGGTTGCCAAGAGGGCAATAGTACTTTTGTTAACCAAGCTTTCAAGTGAGGGAGAAACACTCTAATTTTAAACCATTTGTACTTGAATAATTCTAAACAGGGTACTTTTATGCTTGTCAGGCTATCACTGACATATTCTACAGCTGGGATTGAGGGAAACAAGATAAAGATAAGAAAGACAGCAATTGTATAATGGACAAGTTTAAAGAACTATGGTAAATGTTTTGAATATTAATCACTACATAGAGCTGTCAGGGAAGTACCTCTGGATGCTCATGTAATAAGTAAATCATTTGTTATTGCATCCAAAACTTGCTACCTCATATGAGGGTCATTCATTGATTTGCAATTCATGTGTTATGGGCCATATACAGCAGAAATGGGGTGCAAAGCTGTGTAAAGTCAAGCTCTCCAACTTGTGTTGCCCAGGCTGGTCAGCAGTTCATTTGGCTGGTCTTCAGACCACTATTCCTTGGAAAGCGATTAAGGGCAGAGTCTTTGTCAGACTATGTCTCCCTCCTGCAAAAGACTAATTCAGATTCTCCAAAGCAAAACTCACTTTACACAGCCACAGAAACTATTTTTGGATAGTCAAAGTTAATCCGTCTCTCAACTAGAATATGATGGTATATTCTCTAACACCAGGCATTGAAGCTTTAGGCTGTTCTTATAACACTGGCCCTAATACTCTGATGGAGGCACATGTTGTGTCTTTGGCATGTCTGTGTCTGCAGTTGTTCTCACTCAGGGCTACATATTGGTTTAAATTTGTTATAGATACCCTAAATAAGTCCTTGGTTTGTAAGGCTACACTTGAATTTTTATCTGTATTTTAAGGCTTGATTCTTGATTCTGATGTACAGTCATATAAAGGGATATTATAGATCTGGTAAGAAGCCCCTTTTATTTGGAAGATCCCTTTCCATAGGCTTGTTTTGACTTCCCTACTTTGATCCTAGGAGAGAAGGATCATATGATATTGAAGGACACATAGATGGTATGGTTGGGAAGGGACCTCTTGGATCACCTAGAGATGACCAACATTGAATAGCGCAGGATCCATATAATTGTTCTGTAATATTATCAAGGGCATAAAACCAGGCGAGTGCAGTTCTATTGAAATCACTGAAGTTGTGCATGCTTATATTATCTCTGAATTTGACCAAAGGGAGTAGGAAAAAAAAACGTCTAGTAACTAGTAGAAAACATCTTGGAATCTTTCTGTGTATGGTATCGGATAACATAATAGCATAAGAGAATCTGAAATGTATGCCTCATCTATATGAGCTATCTTTTGTATATGTTTATAGAGGAGGATGCCTTCAATTTTAATTTTTTTAATAAGTACTGAAGTACATATTATAGGAAGCCGGGAGTAAGAGATCAGTGACAGAGAGAGGGAATTTTCTCTTCAGATTTAAGATTGGGGTAATCACGATTACATTACGACACTATACTGTAGAAGTTCACAATTCCTGAAGGATTAGCATCTGCATTTGTGCCTAGTAGGATATTAGATAATATGCTTAAAAGGGCGCTAGATAATGCTTATTAATAGATATGCATTTATCCAGTAAGGAAGAGATTCTGATTCTTTAATCATGCTGAGTAGTACTTTACTCCACAAGTGGTCTCATTAATTTCAGTGGGGCTTATAAAGTAAGGTACACCTCTACCCCTATATAACACTACCCAATATAATACAAATTTGGATATAATGTGGTAAAGCAGTGCTCTGGGAGGGCAGGGCTGCGCACTCCAGTGGATCAAATCAAGTTCAATATAATGCGGTTTCACCTATAACGCGGTAAGATGTTTTGCCTTGCAGAGACAGTGTTATATCGAGGTAGAGGTGTACTATTTAACCAGAGTAAGGTGACAGAACCTGTGCATATACCTTTGCTAACTAATACACATATAATTGTTTTGTGTGTGTATTAATTATTTAAGTGTGCTTTGCGGAAATCAGTTTTAGTTTAAAAATAGCTGAATTGTCCCCTTTTGTTAATGACCTGAAATTATGTCATAAGAATTGAAAATGCAACACTGTTTTGTCCTATTTTACGTGCTGATAGTTTTTAAGTGAAACTAGGGACAATTACTGTGGACTTCTTTTCCCTTTGCTGTGGAATAGAGGAAGAATTGCAGCAGAACTAGATTTCTCATCAGTATCCTGAAGGCTTGAGTTGAAATGTAAATGTAATGAAATGTAAATACAATATATATAGCAGGTTTATATAAGTTAATGCTAACATTTCTCTCTGCTCTATTTCAGAACATAAAATAACTCCTTTATGCCTAGCCAGGATTTCTGAACCATATTGCTCTCAGACAGGAATATCTACAGTCTAATCTATTGGTTTTTTTCCCAAAAAATATTCTATCATCATTGAAGTTTGTGACTAAATGGATTTAAATTATGAGCTACATATTTTTTCATTTTAAACTTCTCATTAAGACAACTTTTCTTACAATGTAGTTCTTTTTATATTCAATGACTTATTTGCATTATGTTCTGCTAAGAAATGTCTATACATATGCCTTCCCTATTACCTCTAGACATATTAATACAAAGATTTCAAGTAGTTCCAAAACAGACATAAGGAGGTGAACGCTGTTTACTCAGTAAGATTAGATCCAGATACCCTTATTCATGGTGGGTAGCAGGATGGATAAAAATAAACCCATTTAAAATTGTATTTGAAATTATGACAACCAATGTTAAGACCTAGATTTATTACAATCTATTAATCATTTAAAATAAAAAATGTTAAGCAGTTCATCTTTGCTGCCAAGTTTTAAAGAAAGTTAAACCACTAAAAGGGTAGTTACTGGCTAAGCATCTGGAACTAGAGTTTGTTGAAACAGCTTTTGACAGCAGTAGCCTCTTCTGCAGGTGCAGAGAATGTTTTCTTCACTTCATTTTATTCAAGTAGTTCAGTTCAATGACCAGTTCATTCAAAGTTAAGAAACCAATGGGAATTGAAAAAAAACACAGGAAAGTTTGTTTTCCTCTTCCGATTTAGGTATAAAAACTAAGTGTGAGAGGATGAAATCTACTAGTTCTAAAACCTTGAAGGACATGGAGACCAGAAACAATCAGCTTAATTCACTAACTACAGGTAAATAAGAAGAATTAAGCACTTTCACTACAAAATTTGTTTTGATGAACTTTTTCCCTTATTTACATAGCAAATTTAAGGCAGTTTTAGTTAACAATTAAACAATTTGAAATGCTGTTTTTGTGCATTTTTAACTGAATTTGAATTTCCATCCAAAAACAGCTTGACAAATCCCAGGTAAAAATAATAATCATCTAGTAAATAAGAAATGCATCATTCACTGTTGTCTAATGTAATAAAAATGTAAAAATTAAGAATATAAATAAATGTATGTTATACTATACACACACTCCTGCTTAACAAAACCAGCATCAAGTTTATATAAAGGCAATTTAGTTGCAATCCAACATGTTTTAAGGGTTACCCATCAATGAGAATCAATTTTTTTTTATTTTTAAGGAAAATTTCAAAAGCAGAGTAAGTAAATCAGAGTGCAATAGAGAACTTTTAACGTGCAGGAGCAGGGTCCACATGGACAATTAGTACACAGCAATCTAGTACAAGAGATTTTTCACCCCAGCTTGCTGTGAACTAAGGCTTGGTCTACACTACAGAGTTAGGTCAACATAAAGCAGCTTATGTTGACCTAGTTATGTCAATGTCTACACCAGAGCCTTGCTCCCACCAATGTAAGCATCCCAGTACACCAACATAATAACTCCACCTCCATGAAGGGCATAGGGCTTATGTTGATGTAGTTACAGTAGTGCAGTGTCTGTGTAGACACTGCAGGTTACTTACATTGGCAGATGGCGCCTCATTCTTGTCAATTTCAGGGCTGCATACATGGGTGGTGTTGACCTAGCCATTGGGGGAGGCTAGTCCCCCGCCCCTTGTGCCTGAGGCCCCTCTTCTGCCCCCCTCAGGAGTCCAGTGCAGCCACAGCACCCACAGCCTCGGTGCTCCAGGCAGCCAGGTAGTTCGGTCCAAGTGCCAGGTAGGCAGCACAGCCCCAGCGCCAGCCATCCTGGGTCCCTGCAGGAGGCAGGCTGGGCCAGGACAGAATGCTAGGAACTGGAGAAGGGGGCCTGCCTGGGGGGCAGAGCGTGGGCGGGTCCACACTAGGCTGTTTAGGGAGGCACAGCTTCCACCAGCCTATGATACTGGCTGCCCATGGCTCCATGGAACCCTGATATTGACAAGAAAGCTGCTTACTGCTCAGGCTGTCACCATGGGGCAGGTGGGGGGCTCCTGGGTCCCAGCCAGGTTATGTTTGCCCAGCTCCCCACTGGGAACCTGGATGCTGCCCAGGCCTGAGGTGCATAGCTTCTCGCTAGGAGCCTGGGTGGACACTCTGCTTCTGGTGGGGAGCGGTGAGCCAAGAGACTGGGGACGGGGGGGGGGCGGGGAAGAAGTTAGGATGTGCACCACTGACAGAAGGAGGGCAATGTGGACATGAACCACTGCAGTAATTACTGCAATGGCTGTAAGTCGACCTAACATAGGCCTACTTAAGTTTATAGTGTAGACATGCCTTGTATAAGCAAGTCCTAAAACGAACAAATGCAAAATAAGATTAAAATTGATTATTTAAATCAAGGCTTCATGCTTGCTGATTTAAATCATGATTAAAATTGATGATTTAAGTCAATCCACCATGATGGGTAGTACCTCTCTCCAAATGTAATCCCACTGGTTTCAGTCAGTCTATTTGAAGATTAAGGTAGTACCCTCTGTGAATAAGGGTATGAGAATCTAGCCTATAAGACTAATTGAGCATGAAGCAGAGTAGGCTTCTGGCCAAAAGGCTTGCTCACATTCCATTAGGCACTATATACAACCAAAAAAACACACGGACAAAATCTTATTGTGTTTAGCCTCTGTGATGGAATACACAAACCCCACTGGGCAACAAAGGGTTAGGGACCTACTCTGGGCTCAGCCAGCCCTGCCCAGCCATATCTGCAAGAGATGCACAGACTGGAGGAGGAGTTAAAAGGAAGCAGAATAGTTCACATGTGGGCAGGCCACGGAAGAGAGAGGATTCTAACTTACAGCTCCTGAGAAAAAGGCTGCCTTCCCTCAGCCCATCTCCCTCAACAATTGCCTGAAGGTCCCTCTCTGAGGGAAGGAAGGACTGGTTTCTGTTATACCTGGAGAAGGAAGGAGCTCCTCTTCTCACCCAGTTTGTGTTCATTCCTTATGATGTGTTTATGGCCCATCCCTGAAAGGGAGAGACTTGGAACTGACTTGGCTGGAGGGTGAAGGCTTGAGAGGACACAGCTGCTGTGTCAAGAGGGGGAGAGTTTTCATGCCATGCCTGGCTGCAGAGAGGTGCCATGTGGTGAACTGACCCTCTACACGGCCTCCTGTGATAGACTGTGAACTCTGGACAATAGCAGTGTGGTAGGAAGTGGTCCACAGAAGGCAGTCTGAAGGTGCTCCTACTTGTCAGACCCTCACTGGGCCTTGGGGTGGAGGCTTGGGCTCCCCTACCACCTAGTTCCTGCATGTTGAAGAGCCTAAACCCTGAGCACGAGGCAACAATTGCCATGAGCAAAAGCCATCACAGCCCCCAGTGAGCAAAATGGAGTTGACCTAAATGGGACTGAAGGGATTTAAAGAGGTTCATCTCTCACTGTGGAAGAGTCATGGTGCTGGTGAGGCAGAATGGATTGGAGCCATGATGACTTGGCAGCTCTCAGCCCTTCTGTTTCGCTGCTGCCATATGGTTGGGGTAGTGTGCATGTACCTCTTAAAGGGGGTCACCCCCTGCCCCCAAGAAGAGCCCCAGCTGGAGTGGGTTAGGTTTAGGTATGGGAGGAATGTAGCTATGATGGTCCAATAACTTCTAGCACTTCTAGCTGCCTCTGGTACTAAGCTGTGGCAAGAGGGGTGGTTGCTTCCCAGAGGGCTCACTTGTCATCATGAAGGAGTCATGGCTGATGGTGGACACAGCTGCTCTTCTCCTGTCACTGCTGCTGTTTATATTTAAATGGGTAGAACTAAAGTTTTGCATTCAGTCTTAAATTTCACATTTTCTTACTTTCGGTAGCTTCACTGTCTAACCTGAACAGTTATTTAACAAAGGGCTCTGTGGGGAGGGTGGGGGAGAAATCACAATTCTCTAAAAGGCATCAGTCAGCAAAAGCCAGCAGGAGTTTAGCAACAACATTAGTAAACTGTGCCCTTTAGATTTAACAGGCACCACTTGGCCAAAGGTCATCTTGTTCCTGTTAGTTCTCCAGGTTAGATATGCATTTCCTTTCCTCTGCATGTTATATGCCCTTGAAAGTGTGCACTTCAGAACATTTTAAAGGCAGTACAGGTCCATTTCTCCAGCCCCCTTCCTGTTCCCAGAAGAGTGTGGAGTTTTTGGGAAGTGGGGGATGAGTGGAGGGTTAGGTTTGGGGGGGGTTTAGTTTTAAAAAAAGGGGGCGGGTGGCTTAAAGCAACCTAAGTAGCTTAAACATCTAAAGCTGCTGAATTGAAAATGTTAACAAGCATTCAAAAACAACATTCTGCCCTCCTCCCTTCCTCTCCCCAAACAATTTGGTGTCTCAACAGAGGACTTAGAGCACTGACCAGGGGACAACTGGCCAACAGACTGATTTCAGGACTGTGGAATGACTTACTTCAAGAAGTAAGGGCCATTGCAAACATCACCACTTTCTGCGTCAAGGGCTAGGCACACTGCCTTGACCTTGCCATCGCTAATATAAACATCTAATAGCTACAATTTATTTATTTTATTTTTTTAAAAAGAGCAACTTCTATCAAAACAAGATAGTTCCCTGCACATGCTTCTCCTTCTGGGAAGAGGCTGAGAGAAAAACATGTGACAGATGTGTAGGCAAGTTGCTTAATGCCCTACTGGATGATATTCAGGTACTACAGTACATGATCTAAAAACGTATATAGACTACAACAGACTTTTTAGAGTTGTCCTAGTTCAAGGTGCAATTCATCACTTAAGATGTTCAGAACTTTAAAACCAGCAAGCTTAACTTAACACTAAACTTGGGGCCATCTGACTCCCTTCAAAAGCTCCCTGTACGAGTAAGGCAGTGGTATCCAAGCTTTTCCTGTTGTGCCATTCCCCTCCCCGTACCAGTAATATAATCTGTCTGTGCTCGCTCTCGCCTCCGCCCCCGTTACTGCAGAGCCAAGACTTCCTCAGCAGAGCTTGGGCTGAAGGTGGAATTGGGGATGGGGTGAGGAACTGTGGCTGGAGGCAGAGCTGGCCTGGGGACAAGAAGGAATGAGGGCAGAGCTGGGTTGGAGGTGGGGCCGGGTTTCACCTAGGGCCAGGGAGAGTTGTGGTTGGAGGGACAGCTGGGTAAGGGGGCGCTCCCTCCCTGTCCCCTATAGAATCTGGCCCCAGGTCCTGCTGTGCCCTCCCACTGCCCCCAAATGTTCCTCCACACACCCTATGGAGTGTGTGCCCCACAGTCTGGGGACCACTGGAGTAAGGTGTAAAGTTCTGCCACTAAAGTAATGTTGTTTTTGCTTGTGAGATTATAATCTGAGAGCAAAAGCTCTGCCCCTAAGAATGATACAGACTGAGAGACTAAGGCAAGGAATAAACACGATGAACTCAGATGCAAATAAATAAAATAAAAATTGCACTAGAATGGTCTGTAGATTTGCATAAACAGAAGATGCAAGTCTATATGTAACAATGTCATGTAGTGACAACATCATTATCACCAACCCTATCAAAAAATAATCAAATTCACTATTTAATATAGACTTGACAGTTCTGACCAGATTTTTCAGAACATTGGTATTTAACGTGAAATAATAATATTCAGATATTACCTTCATAAAAAGCACTTACAGATTCAGTCTCTCAGGTGGTTTTACCATGCAATCAAGCACAGTAACAAAATAGATGGTTGTGTTTTGGTTTACCTGTGGATAAAATTCTAGGTCTATTTAAAGGTGTTGTAAAGTCCTGCTGTTGTGCAAATATACCAAAGAGAGAAATCTGTGAAAACAGAGCAGGTTTCAGTTATCTATGTGAGTTAGACCACTCTCACATTTGGCATCATCTGTTATGAACAAGTGCATCAAATGTCTGGGTTTCAGCTTTTGTGCAGAATTTCATTATTGATTTCAGCTGTGACCTGAAATTTGCTTTGTTAATCTTCACAAGCAGGGATGTAAAGAATGCACTCACCTCCTGTGGCTGGGATTGGTAGAGCAGCTTGTTTGTCATTTAGCCCCCCATGCCAACAGCTGTTCCAGTCCTAGTCACTGCTTCCATCCACCCCTTCCAGGGTAACAACAGAAAGCTCCCCAAAACATTCTTCTGTCCCACCTTTGGGCAGTTCCTCAGCCCATCCTTGAGGCTCAGCCTGCAGCCTCATACTGGGCTCAACAGTCCTTAAGATGGGCTTGTATGCCCCTCCCCTGGTAGGACCCTGTATTGAGCTGTTAGGTCTACTTCTTCAGATGCACTGTGGTTTCTCTGAGCCACTTCCTGTGCTGATGGGCTTGCAGATCTACCCCAGGTATTGATCCCATGCCATAACCCAAGCCCAACCCCAGATATGCAGTACCTTCCCTCTTAACTTGGGTAAATTTGATTTTAAAGATTAACTTTAATAAAAATTTTAAATCTATTAGTTGGTTGGTGAGTTGACAAGCATCAATAGGTCTGTGATTCATTCCATCATTACCACTTACCAGCTGAATAGTACAAGGAAGCAGAACGAAACTATTTTTTAGGGAGTGTGGGGGAAAGGCTGTAACTCAGGAATTGCTTGGTCAAATGATCCCATTGTTGAATGGCTACACTCCTTTCTCTCTCTCTCCTCTTAGCTCTTTTTTTTCCTCTCATGATGATCATCCTCTAGTTCAAACAATTCTAACTCCTACCTTCTCTTCCTAGGTTTTTACATAGTGCTGCAAGGTAGACTTTTTTAAATTTATTGTATAGCTATCTCTCCAGCCTGCTATCAGAAAAATTAAAAGATTATAGTTCATTTTTAATAAACAATGCTATTTGCTTTAATAAACAATACTATTTGCATTGACTACCAAAGGCATTTCTAAACCAAAAGACTATCAATTTCAGTTTGTGCAGCATCCATCTCCTATGGGGCAGGTAGTTCCACATGAGTCCACCTGCATTTTCTTCTAAGTTACTTTGCAGTCCCAGCAGCAAGGGAAGACTTTTTTTTTTTAAACAACTTTTCCTGTTCAGTGATAGGGTTTTAATTCTTTCTCGTTGTGTAACTCTGGTGTCTCAAAAGCATCTTGATTGCTTTCCTCTCTCTTGTTACATTTCGCCTCTTACAGTAAAATGTGTTTTTTAAAATAAGATGTACAAAATATACAGTATTTGACAAATGTTTATGGAATGGATGTGAGCCAGTGTAAACTATTTAGAACATTACAGCCCTATACTTTGCAAGCTCTTCATTGGAGTTGGAAGCACTTAGATAATGTAACCATAATGATATTCCATATTAAAAATAAGCACTTCTGTTCCCATGTCCTTTGCGCAAAGCCTGAGGTTTGGTTGGGTAGTGGTGATGGTGGGGACAATGGAATCAGCTGCCAATATGTGAATATGGATGCTCTGCAAAGGTGCTATAGCTCCCCCTGGCTTGAAGCAGTAACAAGCCAAATACATGGTTTCTGCCTTCAGTACCCCCACTATAAAAATTGTTCCAGCACCACTGATGCTCTGTAGCCTCTGCTTGGAGTTTTGTAGCCAGTGGATCTGTAATTGCTGACTAACTGGACCTTCTCCCTGCCTGCCCCCAAACACTTCTCTGCACTGGTCCATCTGAAACTGGCACAAGGTCTGGCCCTGCTGCATACGGGTGGTGAGAAATTCCTCTGTGGGCTGGTTCATAGCCACTAACTCTTTGTTTGGTGGGGTCATGGCAGTGCCAGTTCACTGAGGAGCTCTTTTGGTCCCAAACCTGCTGGGTGGATTTCTCTCCCTCTGGAAGAAACCCCCTCAGATTACAAAATGTGATCAAATCCCAATAACTGTACTTTTCTATGAGCTGGCATCTAATACTAATTCAGCATCTAGTTCCATTAACAGAGGACTTTAAAATCAGCTTAAAATCAAATTTGGGTGAAATATGAAAATTACACTTTTCAGACACAATCATTCTCCCCAAGAACATGAACAGAGATGAATGTACAATATCGGACAATAAATGTTAGGCAGCAGTAGAAATGCACAATGGCTAAGGTGTCATTTATATCACAAATACTGACAATAAGATCTTAACTCAGATAACATATTAGATCAAATTGCAGTTACCAATATAACTCAACATGAATACAGTCTGTATTAATAGTTAATTGTGTTAGAAGGTCCCATTGACAACAGCATCAGATTGCATCAATTATACTTAAGATGGATATATAAATGTAATTGATTCCTTGTCAGAATAACAAATGACACTGAAAGAGCTGAATGTTGCATTTTCATATTATCAATATTATTGATATCAAGATTAAAGGTAGATTTTGAAGCACTATGAAAAAACATCTGGAATGACAAGGAATAATGTATGTACATCAATTGATCAAGCTCTTACAATAAGTAAGTATTCCAATTTCTGAGATTTCCAGTGTTAGATGTAGGGTAGCAATGTTGTACATTGCTGGACCTACTGATACGACACGATGGATGTGTGCATTGTATACATACATGAATCTGTTGCAATATTGGAATTTCTGATTATACGCATGTGATTATCATTATCCTTTACATTAGGACTATTTATTGTTCCCTTTCTGGAAAGATTTGAACTAGTTGCCTCAATTATTGGAAAAAATGTATCAAGTAATACAAGAAATGATATCCTAAAGGCCAAAGGGACAGAAGCAATACAGTTTCTTTTGGTGGATTTGCTTCATTCTTTGTCAAAGTAAATTCATTTGACTACCAGAAAGGAGATATCCTTCTCTTGAAAAAGGTATTTGGAAAACAGTTTATATTAGAGTTCTCCCAAACAGTGAATGAGCCAAAATGATCCCTCATGTAACATCACGAGTGTTCCATAAAAAGGTCAAACTCTAAGTGTTTTAAATTTACCCCTTGATGAAATATGGGCAACCACATTATCCCTTCCCACCGTATGAACTGGAATAAAATATAAACCCAAACCTCCTATTTTACTCATTTCAAAACCCTTAATACTATTTTTGTCATCCAAGGAGACTTGATTTTATCTTTCCTTTCAAGTACTACTGTCTTAATGGCTTGTCAGTACTTGAACATGCTAAACTCTGATCTGAATCTAAACTTTTAGAAGAGGGGAGGGATAGCACAGTGGTTTGAGTATTAATCTATTAAACCCAGAGTTGTGAGTTCAGCCCTACAGAGGGCCATTTAGGGATCTGGAGCAAAAATCTCTCCAGGGACTGGTCCTGATTTGAGTAGGGTTTGGGCTAGATGATCTCCTGAGGTTCCTTCCAGCCTTGATATTCTATGACTTAATCCATCTTGTTGTTAGCAACTTTTCTTCATTCAGTTACTTATTTTTGTTTTAATGAGACTTTCCAACTTGTGAAACACTGGTCTTAAAAAAAAAAAAATCTATGGGAGATAGAAGAGGATCAAGGTTCTGCTGAAAAAGTGTCAGTTGTGCTTTCCGACATGTTGAATCCATTATTATTTATAACGCAGTAGCACTTGAAGGCTTTAATTAGAATAATAGGCCATTCGTTGTGCTAAGCACTGTACAAATATGATCCCTGCCTGCAGAGAGGACAAAAGTCACAAAGATCTGATCCAAATTATCCTACCAAATGGCCTCCATCACAGTAGTATCTGAGCACCTCCCAAGTCTTTAGAAATAGAATATACATTTCTCTTTTTCTGCCTTCTCCAATGATAGTATAAATAGCTTAATGAGAGAGAACATGCATGCATACGTGTGTGTGTGTGTGAGAGAGAGAGACGAATGCACAGAGGGAAAACTAAGATCAAGAGCTGAGGTTTTAAAAAATAAAGAAATAAAAGAATTCCCAGTTAGGTCACAATCACTTGTACTGCAAATCTGTGTGGAATAAGACCTACTAGCTAGATCCAAGCTTACTAATTCTTTCAACTTTTCTTGAAATAACATACTTTTATATCTCTATGAAATAAAGGCTGATAAAAAATAAGTGCAACCTTGTTCATTGTTTTAATTGTCCTGATATTATTTTCTCTCTGCGAAGAAATGCAATGCCCTTTCTGTTCTCACTAGGATATTCAAGGTTATAGACAATGAACTCAGTGTTCCTGGGTATTACAGTATCTCTCACAGGACTAATAAATGACTTGATTTCATTTATTATGAAAGACAGAAATTTCAACAAACTTTTTAATGCCTGCATAATAACATCTTCAGATATCCTATTGGGTTGGATAGACATATTAATATATGTGTTTTTTCTCTGTGCTAGAGAGAAGACTGCTGATTGCATTCACTGTGTAAAAGACTTGGGCTTTTGATAAGCTGTGACTCTCTACCTTTCATTGATAGAACAACTTTTCCCTCTGGCACTTGGCAAGTCTATGAAACTCTGAAATATTGTTGATAAAATTTCAACATTTGTCACTTGACATTTGTCATTTGTACTCTCCAAAAAGCCTGCACCCTTCAGTCTGTCAGCAATCTAATCCACTCTAATATTTTTTTTTGATAAGTTCTTAACAAAGAAGAGCTTAAAATAATATTCAGGTATTCTGCCTCACTAAGAGTGTAAGAGCTCTATTTCCCTTTCTTATTCCTCAAATAAATGTATAATAAATACAAACAACTTTGTTCACAAAGCCTTCTAGGGCTTCATTCAAGCCTTTGCTCCAAAAACATCAACATTAGCAGGAAGACAGGGGTGGTGAATTCAGATCAGGCCAGGATCTTACTCTTCTGTCAGACCTGCATGATCAGCAGGAGCTGTTCTAGGGTACTAGATTAAGGCCTGGTCTACACTGGGGAGGGGCTTGATCTAAGTTACGTAACTTCAGCTACGTGAATAACATAGCTGAAGTCAACGGACTTAGATCGACTTACCATAGTGTCTTCACCACGGTGAGTCGACTGCTGCCTCTCTCCTGTCATCTCTGCCTGTGCCTCTCGTGGCGCTGGAGTACAGGAGTCGATGGAAGAGCGCTCGAGGGTTGATTTATTGCATCTAGACTAGATGCAATAAATGAACCCCCGCTGGATCGATCACTGCCTACCAATCCAGCAGATAGTGTAAACATACCCTAGGTGACTTACTGGGGCAGCAACAGACACATGGACTCTTCTGGGACTCTTAAGGTTTCACCAAACACCAGAAGAACTTTCTCTTCAGTGGCAGAAACACAAGGAGAAAGGCATGCCTTTGCAATTTTCAGTGCCTTAATCCTGTGAAGCTACAGGAGAGGATGGGGAATTATTGGTTAGAAGGGAGCAGGAAATATTCCTGATAGAAATGAGTTTTAAAGAGGGATTCAAAGGAAGAGAGCAGGCAGGGAGACAAGATAATGGGGATTTTTCCCAGGGCAGGAAGCACACAACACAAGGCACAAACCTAAAAGTGTAAGAAAGGTAAGAGAGAAGGGGTGTAGGGAAAGCAGGTGAGTAAGATGAAAGGAAGGAGAGGTAGTTGAGCAAAGTTATGAAGGATGCAAGTAGAGAAGTGATAAACTGAGAATCTGACTTGCAAAGCACAGGAAAAGGAACTTGACTGCCCTGCAAGCAGACCTTTTGGTTTCTTGCCAAAACTCAGACAGCAGCTCTGGTAGACTATAGCTCTGCGCTAACCAGACCTTTTTGGTTCTGACCTGCAAATGGGCATATTAAGCATCTGTTAGCTAAGGGGTTGGCAACCTTTCAGAAATGGTGTGCCGAGTCTTCATTTATTCACTCTAATTTAAAGTTTCATGTGCCAGCAGTACATGTTAATGTTTGTAGAAGGTCTCTTTCTATAAGTCTATAATATATAACTAAACTATTGCTGTATGTAAAGTAAATAAGGTTTTTAAAATGTTTAAGAAGATTCATTTAAAATTAAAGTAAAATGCAGAGCCCCCCAGACTGGTGGCCAGGACCTGGGCAGTGTGAGTGCCACTGAAAATCAGCTTGTGTGTCGCCTTCGGCACTTGTGCCATAGGTTGCCTACCCCTGCATTAGCTGCTCTGTATACGAGACTTAGTCCAAATTCTGTGTAGGAATACATATAGTCAAAGTGGTCAAAAACATCTTTGCTACATCTGCAAACGTTACATTAGTAAAAAATATGTAGCTTGTTTAAATATGGCCTTAACCAGTAAGACTAACATTACTACAATTCTAATAAATCACTTCAAAGGAAACATAAATAGATTGTCATCATCTGTGTCTTTCTTGAGTAAATTTTGGTACCAAGCAAGCATAGTCACCCAGTCAATGAGCCTGATCATTTCCCTTAGATCCATGTATGGAGGGGATCCTCTACTTGATGATCTGTCCATGCTCACTTGAGAGGGGAAGCAGAGTCAGCTGCACCCCTGCAGAACAGCTTGCCTTTCCCAGAGCCAGCACAGCATTTGGCATTGGATGCAGGCTCATCTGAACAGGTGAATGGGTGATGCAATCTGGGTTTGGGGGCAGGAATGCCTACTGAGGAATCTGCTCAGGAGATTATACATTCAGAAGCTGTGTTAATTCTGAGTGGAATCCCTTTGTACAGTGCAATTCTCCTTTAAAGGAAGCTCAAGAGGCAGTGGCTGGCAAGAAAAGCCCCAGTCAGCTGAGAGACAGCTGACAGGCAATAGGGGTAGAGCTGCAGCAGCCCAGGAAATTGTGCAAAAGGCTCAGACCTCCAGATGATGGTACTACAATTTTTTAGTGCTGACCCACCTGCTCTACTCCAGAGGCTGGGTAGATGCCAGCAACCCATCCTTCTATTCACAAAGAGAGTTGCTTGATCTTCTTCAAGACTGAGTTGGCATAAAGATGTAGAACTTGCAGGCATATGCACTCTTGCAATATAAAAGGCTTTAATTTAAAACAGGTAAGATCCTTAAATTCATAGTATTCTTTTGACTGGATCAGTATCCCCAAAGGGGTATTGTGGTCTGTGAAGACAATGAATCTTACCACTGAACCAAATATATAGCAGAGCTGTCAACCCTGAGAGTTTTCAGACCCTCGTACAGAGTCTGCTGGAAAATCTACAGGGAAAAGTGATTTGCTATCTTCCCTCCTCACTCACCTGCTGGAGAATGCAAACAATGAGAGGTAGCAAAGTCAGAGAGATTTCTTTCCCCTCAATGACCAACACAAGCTTTTGGGTAAAGGGAAGAGAGAATTAATACTATTTTCACAAGTGGAGAGAGAACATAAAGACCCATGCATCTGACGAAGTGGGCATTCACCCATGAAAGCTTATGCTACAATACGTCTGTTAGTCTATAAGGTGCCACAGGACTCTTTGCTGCTTTTACAGATCCAGACTAACATGGCTACCCCTCTGATACATAAAGACCCAGCAATTAAGGCCAGCTCTGCTTTCTTCTTCTCCCTACCTCATGTGAAGTGGGTCAGCTCCCCTCTGTTCCTCCCATTCTGGTCTTATCCTCCCTACGACCCAAGTTAAAACTGCCTGGGGGAGAAGGAGGTGGTGATGGTGGTAAAGAGCTGCCTCTCCCCCCTGAAAGATGGGAGGTTCAAGTGAAAAGTCTGGAGTTGCTTTTCATGCCTGGGAGGAGGGAAAAAACTGCCACAACTGCAGGAGGAGCCGTGGTGCTGGGGTGCAATGAGAAGATCAAAGGCTGAGGGTGGGGGCAGTGCAGAATTGATGGGGATTGGAACAGAGGTAAGGGCTGGGGAGAGTACAGAATGAATTGATTTGTTGCTGGGAGGTGCAGAATTGATTTAAGACAGTGAGTGGAGAGTTGATACAGGGTGTGTGTATGCAGAATTGATTGCTGTGGGCAGATATTGGGCTGGAGAGACACATAATTAATTAATTAGTAGTTCGGAGTTTCCAGTCAAGAATCCTTTTATGTAAATTTGTGTGATTTTATGCAAAGTAAAATCTACTCTTTTTTACACAGGATGTTGGTAGGTATGAATGGTTAAGTGATGTTTGTAAAGAACCAATGATGACTAATTCAAAGATACTTTTAATTGTCAATTTTCTTATTTTAATCTGCATGTTTTAAATACTATTTAATCTTCAGAGGCTTTCCTGGCTGGGCTATTTTCCTTAAACAAAATACAAACATGGAAGGAGGGGACATCCATGGAAATTATATCAGATTAATGTTTTATGAAGAGCCAAGTAAATTAAAAATCACAAACAGTTCCTTCCATCTTGTCCGCAAAAAACCCTGACACATACAGCAGTGCCTGGGAGAGTAGTGGCAGGGAACAGACTTTATCTGTTCACTGACTATACCTCCAGCAAGCTTTCTGCCTAACTGACTGCAGATCACAGACCAGTTATGTTTTTTAGAAAAACAACATCCTCTGTTTAAAAAGGTGTTAGCTAAGGATTTTAGATCACTGATGTAACCATCCAAGTACTCCTCACGCTAAATGAATGTCTCAAATTCTAAGCTCATTTTAAAATGGGTTCTACTATGCTCCTAAAACTGAAAAAAAATTCAGTCACAAATGTAACCTTTCTCAGACTATACTATAACTTAAATATCTGTGCCAGTCATGAAGCTTTTCTGCTTCATTCTTTGTGTGTTCTTGAAGCAGAATACATAAAAGTTTCCAGCATAAATCCAGAATAAAAAGAGAGGAGCAATCACTTAATCTTGTGATTTATTTAAAAAATCCCTTTAAAACTTAACAGAAGAGCTGAATCTTTAAATTCTATCCCATGACTTTATTAATAGTCCCTGTAGCATAGACATGGCCTTATTTAATCTCTACATTAAACCATTAGGACAGATTGCGAGATGCAATGGGCTTTGAGACCAGGAATACAATGATGACACCCAGCTCTCTTTAAAATCTAGTGCAGACAATGCTATTACTTACACTATGCCATTATCAGTCTGTCCCAGTGCCTGGAAAAAATGAACACATAGGTGAAAAGTAATTGGCTAAAGCAAAACTGGGGGAAGACAGAGCTGCTATATATTAATGCTGCTCCTGGACACCATACATGCCTTTTCCCATCTTCAGTTGGCCAGAAGCCTGTACCATTTGCTTGGGTGAGGAATACCACGTCCCAAATCACTGTGCACAGTTTGCTCAGTGCTTCCATGCTTGCTGGGAACAACAGCCCAGGCAGCTAATGGTGATGGAACAAAGTGGAATGGAGTTGCCAAATGTGGCAAAGTTCAGGAAGCAGAATCAAGTGAATGAGGGAAGAGAAGAGCCCTGCTGCATCCGCTGTACTGCAGGAAAGGGGGACTTGGTTCTACCTTCAAGTGAAACTGTGTGTGGACAGTGGTGGGACCCAGAAAATCCAGCCCAGAACATGGAGAGACCTTGTAACCCTTCTGCCAGGTAGTGTTGGCAGGAACAGGGTTGGGTTCTATATTGAGGGGTTCCTCTTAACATTACAAAACAGAAGAGGATTGAGCCCCAACCCAGCAATCTGGGAAAACTACATACCACCAAGAGGTACCTCTAAGAAGCACTCACAAGCACTTAATCAGTCTATAACAAAAGAAGACTTTTACTAAGAGCAGAAGGAAATAATAATTAATGTAGGAAAACACGTCAACAATTCAAAAGGATGCAAATCACAAGTAAACACCTGTCCCACAGCATCTTGGGCAGTGTCCTCTGCTCAGTTTCCCACCTTGTAGCTTGAATGTCTGATGGACTAATGTCCCTTTAACATGCCACTCTCCTTTCCTTCTGCTGCATCTTACTCACAGTTGGTTGTCCAAGGTCAGCAAAGTCTCAGAATTCACAAGGGTTCATCTCCCATCTGTGAAGGGGAGAGTCAAGCAATGCCTCTGCTGTTGCCATTGCGCACTCTGCTGCTGACTGGTGCCTCTGGCTGTGATGCTGTGTTCTGAGGTTCCGCACTTAGACCAGTTCTTAGTGATTTCACTAAGTAATGGGGGACCTCATTGCTGTTGCAGCCTCTCGTGTTTCCTTTCACTGCAATACTATCTCCACACCAGGTCTAAGGTTCACCCTCCCACCCCCAGACCTGCCCATCAGTGTTTTCAGCTCTAGTGATTTGAAACAAGGCCTCTAAGCTGATCCTGATCCGCTCCACCTTTAAGCACTGGAGGACGGGCAAGGGGTCAAATAGTATCTAAGGCTGTTTAAACAGATTCCTGATGCCCAGATAAGAACACCTGTGCCCACTCTCCTCTGACTTTTACTTGGATTTGCTTAGTAAGTGAGGTTCAAGCAGGATGAGCACTCAGTTAGGGCATATTAAGTATAGTTCTGCTTCCTTTAGTCATGCAATGAGGATAACATTTCATAATCCGTGTGCACAATACTAAATGGAATTTAAACCCAAAATGGATCACTTGGACAAAGCTGATCTGTTTGCTGTTCACCTAGGCATAGAACGTGTGTCTGTGCAAATATGGTCTGCTCCTGTGGTCTTTCTCCCCAGTTCAACAACAGATGGCAGGGAAGAGCTCATTCAGACCCT
Source organism: Chelonoidis abingdonii (assembly GCF_003597395.2). Lineage (NCBI taxonomy): Eukaryota > Metazoa > Chordata > Testudines > Testudinidae > Chelonoidis > Chelonoidis abingdonii. The sequence continues at coordinate 83,356,471 of NC_133771.1, read as the reverse complement.
GGCTTACAGGCACAACCTTGATGCTCTCCATAATTCACTTTGGCACCATGGATGTCCAAGCGCTGAGCCTCCTCTCAAATTCACAAAAACAACCAGTTTTCTTCCTGGCTCTGAGCATCTGTTTGAGTCCCAGGCTTTTTCTGCAGCACACTTACAGTGCAGGAAGAAAATCCAAGGCCTCCATCTCAAAATACCTAATACCCATCTGGGCTAGATGCTCAGTCACCTGATATCAGCGGAGTCTGGATCTGTATCACCCCAAAGCTGAACATGAGCTTGGGCAAACTAATAGCACAGTCATAGGAAGGTTTCTTTAGAGAAGTCATGATCACAGCTCCAGTTTGCACTAGAAAATAGAGAACACACCGAGTGCTGATGAAAAATGTGGGCAATGAAAGCTAAGGTTTGTGGGGCCCTCTTTGCATGTGTGAGAGACCCAAAAACAGGACTGCCAGGCATCGAAGTACAGAAACTTAACCAGAGATGCCACCTTGGTGGTGTCCAGTGCACTGTGGGACCACTAACTGAATTTGTGCAACTGCTGTTCCAGACTTTGATATTTACACTAGCACTGATGCATAGAAGACACACTCAAGGCAAGTGTAATCACAATAGTGCTGTGAATCCCTGTGCGCCACTGCAAGTTCTTTTTGAATGTGGCTTTGTTGTGCGTTACAATCAAGCTTCGGGACTGCAGCAGTGCTGGCAATACCAAAATTCTTTAGTAGAAATCCTTCCCAGGATGCTTTGGTTTGACAGCCCAGCCCAGCCCAGCCCAATAATGCCTCCTGACAGTTCTTAGAATCATGGAATCATAGAACTGGAAGGGACCTCGAGAGGTCATCTAGTCCAGTCCCTTGCACTCAAGGCAGAACTAAGTATTATCTAGACCATCCCTGACAGGTGTTTGTCTAACTTGCTCTTAAAAATCTCAGTGATGGAGATTCCACAGCCTCCCTAGGCAATTTATTCCAGTGCTTAACCACTCTGACAGTGAGAAAGTTTTTCCTAATGTCCAACCTAAACCGCCCTTGCTGCAACTTAAGCCCATTGCTTCTTGTCCTATCCTCAAAGGTTAAGAAAATGTTTTCTCCTTCCTCCTTGTAACAATCTTTTATGTACTTGAAAACTGTTATCATGTCCCCTCTGTCATCTCTTCTCCTGATTAATCAAACCCAATTTTTTTCAATCTTCCCTCATAGGTCACGTTTTCTAGACCTTTAATCATTTTTGTTGCTCTTCTCATGACTTTCTCCAATTTGTCCACATCTTTCCTGAAATGTGGTGCCCAGAATTGGACACAATACTCCAGTTGACGCCTAATCAGGGTGGAGTAGAGCAGAAAAATTATTTCTCCTGTCTTGCTGACAATACTCCTATTAATACATCTTGCGGCTTTGCACTGCATTAGTGTTCTTTCAATGCTGTGACCCTTGTTCATTAATTGAATTCATGTAAAAGTAAAATAACTGTATTTGGTGCCATTTTAATATGAAAGTTTGTTTTCTTTTTTATTTCAAATATGCAAGCTTTCAAGAGGTGCTCAAACCACTTAACAGCTAGAATTGATACTTTTCAAGGCATTTAATCCTCCTTTCTGGATGTATGTGTTAACCATAGAAAAAATTGTAAATTTAAACTCCATATTCAGCCCAGGAATTTTAAAATAAGAGCTGAAGTACTTAGAGGGGATAGACTATTTATCTTTCTGTGATTGTGTTGTTTCATCATATTTTAGACATATTTTTGGGCAAATAGTTGGAACACAATAATAACATACATTTAAATACTTAGGCTTTGAATAATATCAGGAAGTATTTTTCTTTTATTTTCAAATAAGTCCTTAAAGTCATAGATCCACATTCATCCATGAATATCTAAGGTGAGGTATCTGACCCCCATTATCTCACTGTCTGAGCACCTTATAGTCTTGAATGTATTCATCCTCCCAGCGCCCATGAGGTAAGGAAGAAGTGCTGTTGTCCCCATTTTACAGGGGCATGTCTTCACTAGACCTATTGTAACACCAACAGAACCTGTGTCTCCCCCATTATTAGGGTTGGAAGGGACCTCAGGAGATCAGCTAGTGCAACCCCTGCTCAAAGCAGGACCAATCCCCAACTGCCCCCCCCTCAAAGATTGAGTTCACAACCCTGGGTTTAGCAGGCCCATGCTCAAACCACTGAGCTATCCCTCCCCCCAAATAGGACGATCAAATGAACTCCTTAGACACAGACCACACCAGCAAGAACAAAATGGTGGGTTGTTGGTGGGTGAGATTAAACCTGGAACCTTTGGGGCTTAGTGCATAAGCCAAAAGCTGTATGGCTCTTAGCTAAAGCCATAGAGCAGACTCATTAAGTGCTCTCTCTCTAAGTGGTCTCAGTACCAGTAAATGGGACAGACCACCACACCCACGAGGTGTATGGGTTACATACTTCCCTTAGCTGAGGAAGCACATCCTGAGCCTGAGAGATTTCCCAGCTGAAATCCTGGATGAGCACCCTGTTGTAACACAAATAGACCTTGTCATCAGGATTGAACCTGGGCCTCTGGGGCTTAGTGCATGAACCTCTACTTCAAGAGCCAAAAGTCACATGGCTCTTAAATAAGGCTCTTAAGTAGAGCAGACACATTACTCTCTCTCTAAGTGGTCTCAGGGCCGCCTAGAAGATTCAGGGGGCCTGGGGCAAAGCAATTTTGGGGGCCTCTTCCATAAAAAAAGTTGCAATACTATAGAATACTATATTCTAATGGGGGCCCCTGTGGAGCCTGGGGCAAATTACCCCACTTGCTCCCCGGGCAGCCCTGAGTGGCCTCAGTGCCACTAGATGGGACAGAACACCACACCCAGGAGCTGTGTGGGTTACATTATGTTAGGTTGATTTACAGCCATCTCAGTAATTACTGCGGTGGCTGATGTCCACATTATCTTCCTTCTGTCGGTGGTGCATGTGTTTACCAGGAATGCTTCCACGACTGAAGAGGAGCAGTGTTTGGGGGCTGAGAGCCAGGGCTTTCAGCTCTGTGCAGCTCCCCACCATGAGCCCAGTTGCTCCCCACCGTTTCTTGTCTCCACACTCCCAGTCAGAAGAGTGGAAGGGGGCAGCTACCCAGGGCTTCTTGCCTCTGGTGGGGAGATCCGTGCCCAGCGTCCAATTGGCTGCAGTGGGGAGTGGGTAGCCTGGGGGGCAACAGGGCTCCTAGTGGGGAGTGGGGAGCCCAGGTGGCAGCCTAAGCTGGGAGTCTGGGTGGCAGCCTGGCTTGGAGCTGGGAGACCTGGCAGCAGCCCCGCTGGCAGCTGGCTTTCTTGTCAATTCCATGGCTCCCCTGGGATAGCCGTGAAATTGACAAGACAGTCAGCAGCCTATGTAAGGAATGCAGTGTCTAAACAGACACCATGTTGTCCTAACTACACCAATATAAGCCCTACGCTTCTTGTGGAGGTGGAGTTATTATATCAGTGTATTAAGCATAGGTGCAGGAGCTGGGGGTCCTGCCGGGGGTGCTGCCTGGCTTGAAGTGGTTTCCATTACATACAAGGTTTACAGTTTGGTTAAATGGCTTTCAGCACCCCCACTATGAAAACTGTTCCAGCACCGCTGGAGGTATGGCACTTATATCGGCGGGAGCAAGGGTGTAGTGTAGATACTGACATAGTCAGGTCGATATAAGGCAGCTCATGTCGACCTAACTCTGTAGTGTAGACCAAGCCTGAGTCTGATCTTTCATTTCAATTCTACCTTTTGTTTCTCTTGCTGAAGGCAGCCTTCAGAATTTAAACATCTGCTTTATTTGTATCTGTTATATGTAACGGAAAACTGAGCCTTAGAAAGTGTCAATTTCCCTTATTCATCATGAATGGGGTGTTTACTTTATAGTCTTGTCTGCACAATCAGCATCACAATTACCTTTTAAAAATGTTGTGAATAAATATGATACAAAAACTAGAAGCCATCTGATAACTTCATGGTATGTCTACATGACAAAATTATGTTGACCTAAGTTACATCAGCATACAGCCACCGCAGTAATTAAATTACTTTTGCATGTTCACACAATGCTCCTTGTGTTGTCCTCACCCGGAGTGATTGCACTGATTTAACTGTCATTGTGGGGCACTGTAGGATGATTTCTGAAAGGTAGCAACAGTTGATGTAAGTAATGCAGCGTCTACACTGACATGGCGTCGACCTAACTACATTAACATTGACTCTACATGCCCCAAGGAGTTGGAGTTATTTAATCAGTGTAGTGGGTGAGTTACATCAGTGGGAGCAACAGTTTAGTGTAGATGCTTACAGAGTTAGGTAAACATAAGCTGCCTCACATCGACCTAACTCTGTCGTGTAGACCAGGGCTAAGAGTTGACTTTAGTCTGGCTATAAACACCCAGAGTTTTGTTTGAGTCAGGATTGGATTGACACAGGATACCATAATTTTTCCTTTTTTAGACTGATCAAAAATGTAAATATAGTCAAATATTTAAAGTTGGGAACACAAAACTATGCACTTACAGTTGATCATTCTTAACTTCTTAAAATCAGTGTAAGCATGCTAATCAGTTATATGCAAGTACACAATTGACTAACAAACAGACCAGCTACTTTTGAATACTTCTAAGTAATTCTTTTGAGTCAACAAAATATGTGCTTTGTTAACAGCCATTTCATTTATCGTGTTTATATGTAGCCTTTCATTTATATTTCTATGTGTAATCATCAGGCTGCATCTGTAAATAACTTTGTTAGGACTTTCAAAATACCTTACATGCTACATAAATTTATTAAAAAAGGTATTATACTTTTTTTATAACTGTGAATATTTTTTAAAATTGCATTTACTCGTACAAAAATGGAGTGGACTTTTCAGCATTGCCAGTACATTTTATCTAACGGTGAATTACTTTTAACAGCATTTTTCAATATTAAAAATTACTACATCAGTTTACGTATGTTTGTGTGCCTCCACATCAGTTCTATATATTCTTTTTTAAACATGATTTTCCCATTTTTTACACTTTTATGTATATACAATACCTAGCTCAATGATACTTGATTGGATCCTCTATTTTCTACTGAAATACATGAAACAAATAATACATTTTGAAAGTATGTATTTTCATGTGTTCATGTGTTCTCTGCTTCTCCTGTCACTCTATTCTCTGTTGCATTATGGTTACTGTTATTAAATCCTGCTGGTTTAATCTCTGTAATAGCTCCCAAATCTGCCCTTAACTCTCCTTTTTCACTGCAGAAATCCTTTTCAAGTCAGTCATCAACATCATCTTCATACCTGACTAGTGCTGCCTCCTTCTCTTCGGTATTCTTAATGTTAATATCACTCAAGTTTTCCAATATCCTTTTGTGAAAATAATCTACTTAAAAAGAAGGGACCTACTCAAAGAATTTTAGCAGTTATCTTGGGGGCCTGATACTGTTTACACTTACATCAGTCTGACCTTTACTAGGAGTAGTTATACTGATTTCAGTTGGACTACTCATGGCAGTAAAGGTGTAGCTCATGCATATTTGCAGGGTTCAGCTCTACACTCAGAAATTGCATAATTCTGTGCAATTTCTTCTGGTGTCCACTATGATCTTTATTCAGTCACCTAATAGACAAATTAATTTCCTAGTCCACAACGCACAATCACCGGGGGACGCAGTCTTCTCGCAACAGCACCCAGCGCCACAAGCACCCTCCCGTCCTTGCGGACATGGGAAGGAAACCGAAGGGTGGGGGGGCACTAATATTTTGTGGGGTACAGGCACTACAGCGTTGGCTCAGTATCAGCCTCTGGACAGTTTGCTCCCGCTGCGCTTTCTCGGCCCCAGCCTCCAAAGCGAAGGGAGAGAGCAACGTCCGCGCCTGCACCTTCCTCACTCACTAACTCACTCGCACCCCCAACCCCTCTCCCACGCCGCTGAACCAGCTCCTACCGAGCTCACTGGCTCGGCTCCGGCCCCGCCCCCAGCTTCTAGCCACGCCCCCGCTCCTCCTCCTCCGCGCCCAGTGCTGCTGGCAACGCTGGCCGGCGGGGCTCTGTTGCGGGTACTGGCAGCCAGTTCAGTGCGGCGCCCTTTCGCTGGTGCGCACGCGCATAGGAGCGCGCATGCGCCGCGGCTCTGGGCCCGTGTGGGTGTGAGCCAGTGCAGAGGGCCGCGGGCTCCGCTCTGGCCGCAGGCAACCGGCGCCGCGATGGGCTGAGGCGGGTCAGCGGCTCTGGGCTGAGCGGGGCCCCCCGAGGATGGAGAGAGCCATGGAGCAGCTCAACCGTCTCACCAGGTCCCTGCGCCGCGCTCGCACCGTGGAGCTGCCCGAAGGTAAGAGGGGAGCGGGGGGTCCTCGGGCCAGCGCCACCCCCTGGCCAGGGGCGCCCGTGCCCGCTCAGCAGCGGGAGCTGCGTTCCCCGCCGGCGGCTCCCAGCGCAGGGTGACTCGCCGCAGTAGTTGCCTCGGGGCCGGCCCCGTTACTCCATAACCCTCCGCCTGGCAGCCCCCGCATCTGCGCCGGGCGTTTCCCTGCGGCGCCCCTCACCGCAGCCCGGCTTGCTCGGGGACTGGCTTCTGGCACGTCGCTATCAGTCAGGAGGGGCCTGCCGGCCATGATGCCCGTGCCAGCGTCTTCAAAACGTGGAACGTGTCCTGCCACCACCTCGGGCATCAATCTAGGGCTTGATGCTCCTGTGGGCCATAGCTTGGGGTCGCGAGCTAGGACCAGGGCAGAGCTCCAGTGAGAAGTCCGGGCCCCACCAGGCTACGTTGGGCCTGGGAAGGATGATTGGGATTCTGAAACCTGATCTGCACCTGAATTGTAGGTTAATTTAGGGGTGTGAAAAAGATGTAGTTCAGTTGACCCAGGGTAGACACCACTAAGTGTCTAGAACAGTTCTTCTGTTGACCTAGCTAGCACCTCGTGAGGGGATGGATTTACTACAAGTGGTGGAAAAAAATCTTCCCTTGATCTCTACCCTACAAGCAGGACCGTGGCGTAGCTGTAGCGCTAATGCCTGGGACCAACCTAACTAAGACAACATTGCATAGAACTGTTTATGTCAATTCAGAGTGCACCTGTGTATTGTCCACATAAAGTTGCAACAGTTTAACAAAGTCAGTATAACTGAAGGTTATATGATTTTATGTCAGCACAACTTCCTGTTCAGACCAAGCCTAAAAGGATTATTCAGTGTTTACTGCTGCTCTTCAGAAGCCAGAGGTTAACTCCTTTCCTCCTCAGTATTATTTATTTGCTTTACCATGGTAACTAAAAGCATGAGGGAAGACCTCCCACCCAGAGGCCTTGGCTACACTGGCACTTTACAGCACTGCAACTGGGGTGTGAAAAAACACCCCCCTGAGCGCTGCAAGATGCAGCGCTGTAAAGTGTCAGTGTAATCAGGGCGGCAGCGCTGGGAACGCGGCTCCCAGCGCTGCACACTACACCCATAAGGGATGTGGTTTACAAGCAGCGCTGGGAGAGCTCTCTCCCAGCGCTGCGGCTTTGACTACACTCACACTTCAAAGTGCTGCCGCGGCAGTGCTCCCGCAGCGCTGCCGGGGCAGCGCTTTGAAATGTCTAATGTAGCCAAGCCCAGAGTAGCCAGGATGCTTGAGGCAGGGCAAGGGGGAGGAAGAGGAAAAAAAAGAAATTCTTCCTCCTTTCCAGTAGGAAGAGAGAAGAATGGAGAGTCACTAGCCACAGAACAGTCTAAAACAAGCCCTTTACGGTAACATCAGTAACACAACTATGGAAATAAAGTGTAAATACAGGAAATCTAAAATATCCTTCACTTTTAAATTAACTTACATGATACTGAGACAATTCAGTAATGAGAACTTGGCAGCAATCAGAAGGATAAAAGTATAGACAAAAAAAATAAAATCTAAAAAATAAATCAACATACATTTTTCTTATTTAGAAAGAAGTTTGTTTTCACTTACAGTAATATCAGTACTACATCATAAAATATTTTAACATTTTCCATATAAACAGCAGTAGCTTTTCCTGTAGAATTGTTCAATTTATTTTAGTCATATGTATATCTAGGTCTATTGTAGAGTGTAAATAGTTTATTCATCTACAGTAACTTCTAAAAACAGACAATAACTATTGGATAAATTTACACACAAGATTTTATGGGAACTGAATAATCTAATTTCTGCACAGATAATGAAACTGCTGTCTACACACTAATGCCAATGGTTATGGCTGACCAGCACAGGTGAGTGTTTCTTCCTACAGGTTTGTGCATAAATTACTATTTTTTTAAATTACCTTATTTGTAAGGTTGCAAACATTAGTCTGTCTGTAACATCAGTCTAAATGGTAATAATAAACATCGTCCATAGTAGTAGTCTAAAACTAAATATTTTAAGGGCATAGAAAGCAACATGTTTAATAGAGCTGTATTTTTAAAGTAGTGTTGGCTCCAGGGTTTCTCTTGCTGAGCTGCCATCCAAGGTCACAAAGGCCAGGTCTGTACTACATATGTGCTTTGGTACAACTATGTTGCTTACTGGTGTGGATTTCACACCCCTATTAATGTGGTTATATTGACCGTAGTCCCTTGTGTAGACAGCAGTATGTCAGCGGCAGAGCTTTTCCTGTCGACATAGCTACTGCCTTTTGCAGAGGTGTTTTTTGCCTAGAGTGTCTTCTCCAGAAGCGCTACAGTGTCACATCTGCATTGATATAGTTGTGCTGATGCAAGTTTGTAGTGTAGACCTGCCCAGAGAGAGGATTTTTGCATAGCTGTGGCCCAGCCCGCTGAATACCCAACTTGCATATGATAAAGTATATACATAATGTACCTGAGAAATCTGGTTGACTCAGTCCTGGAAATGCCTGTGTGTGTGCTTAAGACGAGGAGTTTGAAGTGTGTACAGTGATGGAGAAGGAGCCAGTATATCATGAGTACTGGGAGAACAGAACAATGGTAGTTTCTTTGTGAATGAGGTGCATCACTAGGAGTTGATGTACTGTTGGTATTGAAACTCATAGTATCTTATCTGTAGAGGAGATTGTCCAGCATGTACTGATCAGACAAGACTGATGGCTGGGGGACTTCTTAAATGACACTTTAGGAAGTGAGGAAGCTGTTGGAATCTGTCTGAGGGATGTGTCAAGTGAGTTTGCTGCTACTTCCCTGCCCTTTCTGAGTTTTGTAGGCATGTAAGAAGTGCTGAAATTTGTTGATCTGATATCAGCATGGATGTTGTTCCTTCTCCACAATATGTTTATGCTGACACGTATACTAGAGTTTCAATTACGCAGCCTCCTGGATAGCACAAACAACTGCAAGTCACCAGGTTGTTTCAGCCTGAGCCTAGTTTGAAATGTGTGTATCTTTTAGTTAATTCCGTGATCCATCCAGACTTATAAAACCGTATGTCTTATGTGTCAGACTTCTTGCATAATAATGGAAATTCAGTCTAACAGTCTTCCTTAAATTTCATTATACTGGCACTTTTTCCATCTAAACTTGGTGTATGCATAGGGAACTTGCCAGAAATGTGGAAGGGAACATGTAGTGGAGTGGGGAGAAGTATAGGCATACATTTATTTATAATTGCCCAAAGCAAAGTCAGTATAGTGCTTATTACAGTAAAGAAATGTCTTGAACATCTTGTGCTAGTCTACATTAATGTTCATTCAAAATAACCACACAGTATGGCTTATTTGCTGATGTCAGTTTGAACTAGAAAGTGGAAGAGCAAGGGCATTGCAGTTTAGTATTCAGGTATTTTAACAGAGCTGTGGAGCCCTGCCTTGGTTATAGGCTGTAAGAGAGAAAAATAGTACACTGAGATAATTGTAAAACAGATAAAGTATTCAGTCATACAAACAAAATGTATGTTGTGATGCATATCTGAAAGTGGGTGAAACTATCTTTAGACTTTTTCCCCTAACACACAGTTTTATCTGCTTAAGGTCTGTTTCAGAGCTACTGTCAAATTCAAAATTTGATGTGAATTATGCATTTGGACGTGTGAAGAGGAGCTTGCTTCATATTGCGGCAAAGTAAGATTTGGCACTTTTGAGTAGTCGGGGAGATGACTTAAAGGATTACATTGCCACAGAAATCTAGAGCATTAAATTGGAAAAACCTTCAGTGCATATTTGTTGCTAATTTTTTTCCTAACCTTTCTTGACTTAATTACCAGAGTGCATATTTGCACTTTCAAGAATAACTTAACATAAAACCAGGCAGCTTACAATCAGGATTTCAAGTGGCCTTCCATATCCTGACAAGCTATTGTATAGGAAACATTAACTACTGATGGTTGCTTTTTCATCGTTTTTGAAATAAGACTGCTGTGGGAGGAATAAAGCCTTTTTATGGTTTGTTGGTTAAAGAGTTACCTCTGCAATTGCTAGCTGCCTGAGCTTTGCTGTTCCAGACTTGCTTTCTCCCTCTCTAGTAGACAGCTGGCTTTTTTTTGGAAGCATTCAGTCATTCCGTCTCATGGTAATTACATCATGGAAGTGGGAAGTACTCCACTACTGATCTGATGCTTTACTGTCATAATATGGTGGGCAGGTACTTCTCTGCTCAGTTATGAGCAGACAGGGAAGAATTTGAGGCTGTGTACTGAATATTTCTGATTCTTTTAGATCCAGGCTGATGTCCTTGCCTGTAAATATGAAATGCATGATGTCAAATTTATTTTGAACCTGTCAGGTAGTAAAAATAGGCTTGTCCCCGACCAACGCCTCCCTGTTCCTTGTCTCTTAATTGCTCCCTCCCAGGGCCACTCACCTCTCTCCACCCCCCGGGATCCCACCCCCCCATCCAGCCCCCCTGCTCCCTGTCCCCTGACTGCCCTGACCCCTATGCACACCCCTGGCCTTGACAGGCCCCCTGGGTCTCCCATGGCTGTCCAACCACCCCTCTTCCCTCTCCTCTTACCATGCCACCCAGAGCATCAGGCCTGGCAGCCGTAAGGGAGGGAGAATGGTTCGAGCATTGGCCTGCTAAACCCAGGGTTGTGAGTTCAATCCTTGAGGGGGCCATTTAGGGATCTGGGGCAAAAATCTGTCTGGGGATGTGTCCTGCTCTGAGCAGGGGGTTGGACTAGATGACTTTCTGAGGTCCCTTCCAACCCAATATTTTATAAGTAGTACACTTTAAGTAGCACATTCTTAGGGGGAGCAATTTAATACACTACACCCAGCCCCGCTCAGCCTGCTGATGGTCTGGAGTTCTCAAAATATGTTCTCGCACCCCTTCTAAAAAATTACGCTACAGTTAACTTGAAAACTTTACAGATTACTGTAATATACAAAGTTGTGTTACTAAATACATAGGTTTGATGAAACTAAATACATAGGTTTGATGAAACAAAATAGTTGTACTTATGTGCCTGTGCTTAGTTTGTGTTTGATTTACCTTCTAAAAAAAATCTTGTATGTCTCACACCCCCAGAAAGCGCATCTCGCACCCCCTGGAGGTGCATGCACCTCAGATTAAGAACCATTGCACTAAACTGATAAGATCTGCATTTTAATTTAATTTTAAATGAAGCTTCTTAAACATTTAAAAAACCTTGTTTACATACAACAGTAGTTTAGGTATATAATATAGACTTATAGAAAGAAACCTTCTAAAAACGTTAGTGTATTACTGGTACGCATAGCCTTAAATGAGAGTGAATAAATGAAGACTCAGCACACCACTTCTGAAAGGTTGCCGACCCCTGCTCTAAAGTTTTACATTGTTTTATTTTTGAATGCAGTTTTTTTTGTACGTAATTCTACATTTGTAAGTTCAACTTTCATTATAAAGAGGTTGCACTACAGTACTAGTATTAGGTGAATTGAAATATGCTTTTTGTTTTAAAGTTCAAATAATTGTAAGCAAAAATATAAAGTGAGCACTACACTTGGTATTCGGTGTTGTAATTGAAATCAATATATTATATTTAAATGGTATTCTGTTTAATAGTGCGATTAATTGAGATTAATTTTTTTAAAGCATGCTTTTAATATTTTTAATCACTTGACAGCCTTAATAATGACCAATTAAATTGCAAACAGAATATAAAGAGAAAGTTATGTAACAAAACTAATGGCAGACTCAGGTATTTAGATGGATCCTGTAACCCTCAGTCTTTGTTTTCTCTTTTTGCTGTGGTTACATTTGAATATCTACCTTCCTTCTGAAAACTAAACCTCTAACTTTTTTTTAAACAAGTAATTTTGTAATTAAAGTGTGTTAGAGGTTTGATGCTGCAAAAGAACAAATTGGCTAAGGGAAACAAACATAATACCAAGGATGGGGAAAGCCTATATCTTTGAGATTTCCTTGCACCTGCTTCTGCAATTTGGTCTTGAGTAAATTAAACTAAGATTAGTAACTGTTTCCCTGTAATGTTAACCAAATATTATATAATCAGTTCTCACTCCAGCAAAATGTCTTTTTTTTAGCTTTCAAGTTGTAAAAACCCTAGTGACATTAGAGCCAAAATTTTGTTCTGACTTCAACCTCTGGAAGTTAATGAAGTTGCATGATAGTGTAAGTTGTAGAATATCAGAGTTGGAAGGGACCTCAGGAGGTCATCTAGTCCAACCCCCTGCTTAAAGCAGGACTAATCTCCAGACAGATTTTTACCCCAGATCCCTAAATGGCCCCCTCAAGGACTGAACTCACAACCCTTGGTTTAGCAGGCCAGTGCTCAAACCACTGAGCTATCCCTCCCCCTAGTGCAGAATTTGACTCTTAAAAATGCTTGCTGTGGTTTACCATGAAAGTTTCACTTTACTGATTTTGCCATGTCCTTTCTTTCTTCCCATACCTCCATCCAAGCTGTGGATCAGTTGAATGTCTAGTTCTGCTTTTAAAAAAGGGAGCAAATCCTAACTACCAAGATATTTCGGGATGTACACCCCTTCATTTGGCAGCTAGAAATGGGTAAGAAAACTGTTACCTTCTCAAAGCATGCTGATTTTGCTGAACACAGATTATAGACCTGTTTTAAGAATCTTTATGATTTTGGTTTGCATACTGCTTAAATTATATATTTTGCACTTTTGAAAGTATAAATAAAACCACAGAATGTGTACTATGAATTTGTGGGATATTTATTTTTTAAAATTTTAGAATATTGATCTAAATACAACCAAGCAATAAACAAATTGCTATGACCACTTAAGCATTTTTGCTAATCATAGTTTAATAGTTGGAGATTTTATTTAGTGGCTAATAATAAAAACAAGTATTGCAATATTGTGAGTATGTAATACAACACATGACAACGAAGAAGGTAAATACATTAAAGGAGTAAAGCATGGACTGGATTATTCAGGATCTGCAAGACAAAGTTGAAGGGATTTCACTGTTAGGATTGATATTTAGATAAAGAAATTAACTGTGTTCCCTGAAGGAACATCATCTGCAAGACAAAGACGACTCAGGCCTTGTCTACACTACAGTTTTGTTGACAAAAGTGAGCTTTTGTTGAGTAAACTGTATAGGTGTACACACTGAAATGCTCCTCCTGCCAATGTAACTCCCCTGCTATGCCGACATAAGACAACCACCTCAACAAAAGACATAGGCCTTATGTTGACATAGTTAGGACGATGCATGTCTGTGCTGACAGTGCAGTCCTTCTGTCAGCTGTCACTCTTGTCTGCTGGGGGCATGAAATTGATAAGAATCAGGTTTCTGGCTCCTGAGCCCTGCTGCTTCCTAGTCTTCACTCCAAGCTGGCCTGCCACCTAGGCTCCACACTGGGAACCCTGAAGCACAGTAGCTGACTGGACTCCGGGTGTGGATCTCCTCGCCAGAGTTGAGAAGCCTGGGCGGCTTCCACGCCCGCCCCGCCCCCCCGCTCCTGGTACGTTTGGCCTGGCTCTCAGTCTCCCACACTGCCCCTCTTCAGTCGGTGGAAGTGCTCCTGGTGAGGATGTGCACCACTGACAGAAATAGGGTAATGTGGACATATAGCCACTGCATTAGTTACTGCGGTGGCTAAAGTCGACCTACCATAGGTCGACTTATCTTAGTGTAGGCATGTCCTACTAATACCATACATGTAATATTAGGCTAAGAGGGCTTGGCCTCGCTGCGCTCCTCTTATCTAGTAGGGATTTCTTTAGCCATCCTGCTGATGACTGGTTAAGTGTGGGGTTTTTTGGGTATCTTGAGAATAACACCACTTAAGAGCTCTGACTCGCTGCCTCTCCTCTGACCCTTTTCTCTGTGTACATGCATGTCTGTTGCTTCTTCACTCTCCACTTTTCTTGTCGTGTGATTGGCAGACACCCTCTTCAAGGGCCTGGGAAAGAATATACTTATAAGTTCCTTAGGGCAGCATATGTGAGTGATGTTATGCTAGTGCAGATGATGGGAAATGCAATTAACCATCAGTGAAGAAGTGGAACTGAAAATATGCTATGTCAAGTAAACAGTGAAATGAAGAAAAAAAAAGAAGAAAATACTTTTCAGTTATCTTAAGTGATGGTTTTAATGGTAATAGTTACAGATTTCCTCCTGAAAATTCTGACTCTTCAAGTTGTCCCTTTAAAGGTAGGCGCAATATTAGCAGGGATTCTAGGGCTGGATTATTTTGTTAAAAGAACAGATTATTGCTGTCAACAATTACGCTTTCTTGCAGTAAAGCAAAAATCCCCATGAAATTAACAAGATGTGCCTATCACCCTGACCACTTTGCTTTTTGAAGCCTGGGGACAGGAATGGGCTTCATAGCCCAAGCTCCAGCCTGAGCTGGAACTTGAAAGCACTGTCCCTGCACCTATCTGTAGTGCAACCCTGAATCTGTTGACCTGAGCTTGGACACATGCTGCTGAATGCTGTGTTGACATACCCAAAGGGACTAAGTGGCTTGCCTAAGGTAACACGTAAACTGTGGTGGAACAGGGAACTTAACCCAGATATTTTGAGCGTGATGTGCCAGTGGATCATCCATCCTTCCATATAGAGTAAAAGCCGTTTTATCTGGCACTTCACCAACTGGCAAGTTCTATGAACCGGTATATCTGATCTTCGTTGAAAGTCTGGTTTATAGTCTGGTTGGCATGGGACCGGCAGGGGTTGGGGCATGGGAGGGGGTGTGGAGCATGGGCTCTTGGGGGGTTTGGCATGGGAGAGGGTGCAGGGCACGGAGTGTTGGATTGGGGGCTGCTCACCTCAGTCGGGTCCTAGGCGGAGGCACAGCAGGCAGGTCTGTGTGCTGCATCCAGCCACAGGCACTGTCCCTATAGCTCCCATTGGCTATTGTTCCTGGAGAATGGGAGCTGTGAAGGCAGCACTCGGCACAGATCGGGGGCAGCGTGCAGAGCCACTTGCTGTGCCTCCGCCTAAGAGCACCTGAGACAGGTCACCGCTTGCAGGGAGTCACCCGAGGTGAGCACCCCCTGGATCTGTCACGCTGCACCTCTTCCCATGTCCCAAGCCCCCTCCTGCACCCAAATTGTTTCTCAGAGCCCGCACCACCTCATGCACCTAATGTCCCTCCCTCTTAAATTAACCAGCATTTTTTTTGCTTCTTGGCACCTCCCATTCTACCAACATGCCATATAAAACAGCTTTTACTGTATTTAGAAATGTTAGAACAGGACTATGAGGATTTACGCTCCTGGTAGCAGGGCAGTGTGGCCTAGTGGCCAGAGTCCATAGAATCACCCCTGGTTACAGGGCAGTACATCCTAATGGCCAGAGTCTCTCCCACTTTGCTGGGCCCCGGCCCTGACAGTGATGTAGGACCTTGCCACTGGCTCAGCGGGGGGGTCCTACCGAAACACACAGGCTTACCAGGGGCAAGGTACCAGTCTGTCACCCCCCCAGGGCACTTCCTACCGGCTTGAGAGTTGGGGTCTCCCACAAGTCCCTAGGTTCTCTGGGCTCCTCCCATAGTAGGGCTTCATGCTGGCCAGGAGAAGCTTCAGTTCCCAGCAACCTCCAGGGTAGTGGCTGGTCCTCTGTAGGAGCTTCCCAGTTAGGTCCTACCCCAGTGGCTGCCAGCCCAGATTGAGCTGAGTTCCCTCCTTTTATACTGCCAGAGCACTTGGAGCATGCCCAGTACGGCTGGGGTGGAACTTGTGCCGTCAGAGCTACTGGTCTGATGCTGCTAGGGCTAGTGCGGGGTGGGGCTGCCCCGTCGTAAGGACACTTAAGTATTCTGATATTTGTAACGTAGGAACCTGTCTAATCAACCACCATTCTCCCTCTCCCTCCTGTAAGCTAAAACTCTTGGCTGTGTGTGTCTTTTATGGCATTGGTGAGCATTTGCTTTTCTTTAAATATCAGTTAATGGTGTACTGTTTTGAAGAAAACTTGCATACTGCAGTTGATGCATGTGATGAATTAGTCTGAAAGGGGCATGGGGAAGATATTTGTTTTCTGCAGACCCTTTTTCTTTTTTTATGACTGGAGTTGCATATGTTCTTTCGTTTACAGACAGAAGAAATGTATGAGCAAGCTATTAGAATATAATGCAGATGTCAACATTTGTAATAATGAAGGTCTGACTGCAGTAAGTGCTATCCATTTTAGTTAAGTTACTGAAGTGCTTCTCCTGAAATGAATAAACCAGTGATATGCTAACTTTACTGAAAATACTCATAGCTTGTTCCTGCTAAGTGTTTGACTAGCTCTACAATCATTAAAACTGGAAGGGTCTCTGTTAATATATTAATTGTAAAGTATTGTGGAACTGTTAATTTACCAGTGACAAAATTATCAAAATATTTCTAAAACAGTAAAATCTTTTGTTCAAATAAAACACTTTCAGAAATGCAACTTTATATGCTCAAGGTTAATTTTTTGTTTTTTCCACCTGTTTCCTCAGTGACCAGGAAGTGATCATTTTTATACAGGATTTTAACTTTTTTCCATTCCTCTGTGCTGGTATTGTAGCAAACTGCTTTGACTTGAAATCAAGAAGGGTAAAGTTGTGGAACCACATGGTGTTATATTTGCAACTGCTAGTTTTGCTGGCCTGAACAATGAATGTGGACTTCTGATATCAAGGCAGAGGGCCCCTCCCTTAAACATTCTTGATTGTCTTAGCTGGCACCAATCGCTCTCTTCTTGTGTACCTCATGAGTGTCAAGAATCTAAATTTAACTCCCAGTCTGCTGGTTGTAGCTCCTATCAGTAGGATATTCAGGTAGACTACTGGTTACATTCCTCAGCAGCTACAGTGTTTGAGGATCCTTTCTTAAACACATTCTTGCAATCTACTCATGATCAAAGGGAGCTGCTGTGAATTCAGGCACAGATTTAGACTTCTAGATGCATATTTAGGCAGCTTTTTCTAGGATCCTATTTATGAAAATCTTGGCCACAGAGCCTTAGGTTTTGTACACTTGTGTTTATGAAATATATGTATGTATTGACTACTAAGAATATTAGTAATTTGATTGTTTTACTTAGATTCACTGGCTTGCTGTCAATGGGCGAACAGAACTACTTCATGATCTTGTACAGCATGTCAATAACGTAGATGTTGAAGATGCAATGGGACAGACAGCACTACACGTAGCTTGCCAAAATGGTCACAAGACAGTAAGTTCATGAAACTCATTTGAACGGACTGTAATTGTTAAAACCTTGGTAATACTTGTCTCTTTCAAAAAATAAAATATATATTCTTGAAACTATGGCTAGTCATACAGCTTTATGAAGGTTAAATGATAGGCATGTGAATAATTCTATCTTAATAATTCTTAACTACATGTACTCGTATAGGAATAAGTGGTTTATTCTTGTGTGGGTGATCCTGCAGTCTCCTTTGAGAGTATAAACAATTCAATGCACATCCCACATCTGTTCATACAGTTGATTAATCTATTATTGCATAGTTGATTGCAGATCTTGGTGTAGTGTTTAATATTCTTGAATATTTTTTTGTGCATTACTCACTATAATGTGTAGTATTTTGAGCCATGTTTGTCAGAATGATTACATATAGAAAAGCGTATATGGCAGCTTGGTTACTTTTAATCAGATACAGTTAAACGTTTGTACTCTATCTTGGGGATTGATTTTGCATTAGGATTAAGCATGTACATATAGAATAGATGTGTACAGATTTGAACCTTTTTTAAAAAAAAGTATTTTAAGATCATATGGACCAGTGATCCTGTTATCCAGTGATATAGACCACTTAGAGTAAGCAGTGGTCTCTGGACTATTTCCCAGCCCAATTGTCCATTCTACTGTGGTCAAAAAGTTATTCTCTGAACCATCAGAAAGGGCTCCTGATGGCAAGCTGTCAAGAGTTACAAGTTTCAAGACATCAGCTAGCAATCAGACTGATAATTATAGACACATCTACATCATGTGGATGGGATAGAGTTGAGGTTGTTCAAGTACGTTAGCTCAGCATTTGTTTTTTACTTAGTTTTCTCTTAATATATTTTTCAAAAGTACAATATTTTTTAACCTCAATTTACTGATTAAATATTTAACTTTAGTATAAGCTTTTTCGGAGGATCTGATTTCAGTGATCTTACAGAATGGCCAAACTCCTATAAAAGGCATTTTTATTAAAAAGCCAAGTCTTAGAAATAGAGACTAGAATATGTGAAAGCTTTTCAGGGTGTAACTGTCATAATCCTTTTCTTAATGTTTAGGTTTCTTGTTTTTGAGATGTATTACTGGAAATTAAATCTACTCGTATGACTGAAGAAAGATGCATAAAGCTAAACAGTTTCAAGCCAAGTGATATTTTTGTTAATTTCTTTCTAGTTTTGACACTACTTTTTTTTCCTCTTCCCAAAAGACAGTGCAGTGTTTATTAGACAGTGGTGCAGATATTAACAGGCCAAACGTGTCAGGAGCAACTCCGCTCTATTTTGCTTGCAGGTATGGTATATTTGACTTCCAAATACTGTACAAAATGTAAAATTTTAATTTTTAATACACAGAACTACACTAATTCAATGTATAGCAAAGAACTCAAATCAGCAAATATGAAAACTAAGAATGTATTTAGTCTGAACTCTGCCTCTTGCTGGAATGCTGTGTGGTATAGTATTTGAATATTTTGTCATAAGTTTTAGACATGCACATGTATATAAGATTAAATGTCTGTTAATATTGCAGGCTAAGCACCTTTCTACCAGGGTATACCCTAATAAACTAATAAGTCATAATTTTAGATTTAAAATAAGGAAGCTGTTCAAATAACCAATATTTAACCAGCTTTGCATGCTGGGTCAATATTCCAGGTGTACAATATATTCTTGGTATACAATTCTCAAACAACACTATGGGGGGAAAAAAATTCAGACAATCAAAAGTACTAGTCTTCATGGAAGGTTATATCCGTAGCAAGTTTAAGACTTCATTGTAAGACTAATTTTGTTCCAGTTCTGTTTTTAAAACAGTTGTTTCGTTTAAAAAAAAATGTTTGAGGGGGTGGCAAATTGAGCATGTGAAAAAGGCAGATTATAATGGAAATGGTTTGGAACCATTGCTGTAATGGATGCTAACCTATAATATGGTTAAACATGCCTTTATAAATCATGCTCTGTTTATAAACTAACCAACATAAAGTGAATCAGCTATCTGAACTAATTTGTCATAAAATACAAACCTATGCCCTAAAGTAGGGGTGGGCACACTTTTTGGGCCAAGGGCCACATCTGGGTGGGGAAATTGTATGCAGGGGCAGGTATTTGGGGTGCGGTAGGGAGTGCGGGGTGTGAGAGGGGGTGCGCTGTGCAGGAAGAGACTCAGGGCGAGGGATTGGGACAGAGGAGGGGTGCAGGGCGTATGTAGGGCTCAGGGAAGGGGATTGGGGTGCAAGAGGGGTGTGGAGTGCAGGAGGGAGCTCAGGGCAGGGGTGCAGGAGGGGTGCGGACTGTGGGAGGGGGGCTTAGGGCAGGTGGTTGGGGTGCAGGAGGGGTGTGGGGTACAGCAGGGGGCTCAAGGCAGGGGTTTGGGGTGCACAGGGGTTCAGCGTGCAGCAGGGAGCTCACGGCAGGGAGTTGGGGTGCGAGGTGTATGAGAAGGCTCAGGGCAGATAGTTGGTGCACAGGTGTGCGGGGTGCGGCGGAGGCTCAGGGCAGGGAGTTGGGATGCAGGAGGGGTACATGGTGCAGGCAGGGGGCTTAGGGAAGACGGGGGGTGGGGTGCAGGAGGGGTTCAGGCTCCGAGGTGGCAGCAGTGTGCACTGGGGCCAGGGCAGGTTCCCTAGGGAGGAGGGACCCCTAGGGGAGGTGAGGCTAAGGGCCTTGTGTGCACTGCTCTTGCTGTGCCTCCAGGTACCTTCCCCGAAGCTCCCATTGGCTGCGGTTCCCCATTCTTGGCCAATGGGAGCTGTGGGGGGCGGTGCTGGAGGCTGCACGGACATTAGGCTGGCTGCTGCTGAGAGTGGTGCGGGGCCCGTAGCACCCCGGTGATCAATCCCGTGAGCCGGATCCAAAGCCCTGAGGGGCCATAGTTTGCCCAGCCCTGTCCTAAAGACTTAGTATTGGAGTGAAATTTTGTTTTCTACATTTAATTCAATTTCCAGTAGCTCCTTAATTTTAATTGGATCCGTTCAGCTATTTGTTGAGACAGCTACAATTCTGTAATTCTGGTGCTTTGATTACAGGTTAAATAGTTCAACCTGTTGTGAAATTATAAATGTAAACAAAGTGAGAAATGGGCTGACATGGTGGCCTGCTAAGAGCTAAGTTGTGGGAGCCTGGTCTGCTGGTGGTCAGACATATGCTGGCACTTGGCAGTTGGGGAGAGGGGAAGGAGAGAATAAATAGAAGCTAGCTAATTGAAGGTCTCAGTTTAGGGATTGTCATTGATATTAGAAGAAGCAACTGAGTTGCTCCAGTGTAGAGGCATTTAAACCTTTCAGAAAAGAAAGGATTGTGTGGTGGGTTCAGTGGTGACTTCTAGAAATGAAAAATCCTTGGTTGAGAAACTTCCTGGTTCAGATAAAGTCAAGGGGAGAACCCCAAAATGTTAATTTTATATTTCAGTTGCATTCTAATCAGGGTGGATTTGATTTTAAATCAAATTGATTTAAATCATGATTTAAATCACTGAGGCAGGAAGACTTGATGTAATCATGGTTTTCTACATAAAAGTGCATTCTTATTGATTGTTATAACCTTAATACATATTCTTCACAACTCAGAGATCGATGTATAGTGTATACCTTCTAAAAACGAAACCTACATCTTTAAACAGTGATTTATTTTGAAAACTTTTCAGATTTAGTTTTACAGCTATATCAGAAAATGAATGATTGTTTGGTTATTTCATTTACCGAAGGTAACTGAAGCAGATATTTATGAAATCATTGGGAGGTGAACTATATCCAGTTCAACAGGTTAATTTTTAATATTTGGAGGATTTTCTTGCCATGCTGTGGTAGGAGGAGAACATTACCAGACAGACATTTAAATTTGTTTTATTTTAACTAAAACTATAACATTAAGTATTCTGGATTTTTTTTCTTCAACAACGAACATATAATATTTTAATAAAAGAAGCACATGTCCCTCACTTCTCACATTTATCTCCAGCCTTCTTCCACCCCCAAAAGATTTGTTCCACCCCCAAAAGTCTTCTATTCATTGAACTTCTTGAAACTTTGCACTTTTAGAGAGGTAAGGGATTGACTGTGTGCACACAGATTTGCAGAGGGACAATAGAGCTGAGGTCTGTTTGTTTGTTTTGTTAATAAACAAACATTTTTGCTGTTAACAAGCATGTTACCTCTGGAGACGCAATCTGCAGTTTGAGAACTGCAAAACTAAGCATCTCTGATGGTGCTCAATCTAGAAGATACCGAGTCTCATTGGGTAGATAGAAAGATTAACCTAAATAATCTATACAGATGTCTGTGGAATCCCTAATCAATGAACTATTGGAACTCATTTACAAAACTCTTCTGAAACATTAAATGCATACATTGTCTCATACTATAGAACTAGAATTTATAATCCCTAATTCCATGATGAGATCTTTGAGCTATAATATGTCTTAATTAAAACTGTCTTTAGATTGCTTTTTTCCTCAAAAGGCATTCTATCAAAAAAATTCGATTTAAATAAACAAAATCGGATTTAAAAAAAATCATTGATTTTTGTCCATTCTGATTCTAATATTATGTATGTCCCCAATAAGTCTGCAAAATATTTTCTTTGTTTAAGGGCATACAGGGGTTAAGACTATTTTTGGAATGAAATTCATGTAATACATTTACAGCCACATTACTTGGGCTTTTTAGGAGATGTTTAAGGGCTGAACAAATCTAGGGTCAGGGCATTGGAATGCAGTATAGAGCTTCTGTGGCTGGAGTAGTAATGGAAGCTCTCATGCAGGGTTTTAGGCCAATTGATTTTGAGGAGTAGTCAACTTAGTAATCCTGTCCTGTGCAACTGCTTCATTTGCAGAGGGTAAAGACCGTCCTTGATTGGTGTAGAAGCATTTGTGCCAGGTCTTCCTGGAGGGCTGAATTTCACCCATTCTGAAATAAAGCTACTGTAATTGATGGGTATATGCCTAAAAATCGAGCACTTGTAAAGGCTAACACCATTTTATAACATGCAGTATAGTATTCTGGTGACTATAGGAGCACTTATATCTAATTTTCCATTTCTCCTTTTAAAATTTAATTGGAAAATGAATTTTCTTAAGTGTAGCCATATGGAATGTGTGGCATAATTACTGCTTTTTGGTCTTTAATGGGTCACCACCAGCTGCAACAACAAAGTAGCTGATTATATGTTACATAAAGTAGTTATACTGTTTCCTTGACCCAGAGCTTTGACAATGAGATGTATTAGACTTTGAAATAGTCTCCCAAGGGAAGTAGTAAAGCCCATCACTGAATATTTTTATCTTGATTAGACAAAGAACTAAAAACTTACTGTAAAAAAACCCACACACATGCACCACATTATTGTGCTGTCAGGATGATGTACTGGATGACAGAATAGGTCTGTTTTGTCTTTCAAACTCCACTCATGCAAATATAGAGTATTTAACATTGCTGTATTTGATGAGTTTTTTTAATAACAGAACTTCTGTTTTCTTACCCTTACAGTCTATTGTAAGAACATGGTTAGTTATAGACATTATGTAAGTGATTCTTTTATTTAAAATGTATTGGATGAAAGCTTACTAGGCATCTGGAAACAATCATATAATCTTCTCTAAGTACACTTTTCCAATGTAAAAGTGGCATTAAAAATGCCTATATTTTTTCTTGTGCACTCAGGAACCATCAAATGGGCCTAGAGGCTACTTCTGGTCAGAGTGTTCCTGTATGAATATGCAAAAAATTCCAGCTCAGGCCAGTGCTTGTAATATACCTTTGCAATAGGCTGAAGAACAGCCACTTAACAGTGGTCCCTCTGACACAGAAGAGAGGTCTGTCAGGGTATGATTTCCCACTCTGAACCTTAGCGTCCAAAAGATGGGGTACCTGCATGAACCCCTCTAAGCTTAATTACTAGCTTAGAAATGATAGAGCTGCCATCACCCAAAAATATAGTGTTTTGGGACACTTTCTGGCCCCCAAAACCTTCCCTGGGGACCCCAAGACCCAAAACCCCTTGGGTCTCACAACAAAGGGAAATAAACCATT
>NC_133771.1:83236092-83332338 GCF_003597395.2 Chelonoidis abingdonii | reverse complement strand
CCCAGAGAAAACACAGAAAAACCCAAAAAGCACAAACAAAGGCTTCCCTCCACCGAGATTTGAAAGTATCTTGTCTCCTGATTGGTCCTCTGGTCAGGTGTTCCAGGTTTACTGAGCTAGTTAACCCTTTACAGGTAAAAGAGACATTAACCCTTAACCATCTGTTTATGACAGGGTCATCTTCCATTCTGTGCTTCTACTTATGGATTTCTGTAACGTAACTTTATGCATTTGGTCCCTAGTTTGTATTGGTTTGGGAATCAAAGTTTGTGAGGAACACCTATTGCACTGTTAGCATATAATGTAGACATATGTACCACTCATGGGCTAAATACTTTTTGGTAAACCTTCTCCTTTGTTTCATGTAGCCATGGTCAAAGAGACACTGCACAAATTCTTTTGATGAGAGGAGCCAAATACTTACCAGACAAAAATGGAGTTACACCACTGGATCTCTGTGTACAGGTATAAATTTGCTTTACATTCGCCAGTGTTTTGTGTGAAATTGATATGGAATGATTTTTTTTCCTCCTCCTTTATTTCTGCTATCTGAAAACAATAACTTCATCCCTAGAGGTCAGAGACCTCTTTTGAGGAGTTTCAGGGAAGCAGTTTCGCCTGACTCTTTTTTGGTTTGACTTCTTGGTTAGTTCAGAATAGCAAAACATGCCATTTTCTGTCTATTAATTCCATTAGAAAATGTTTTCTTCTTTTCCTGAGTAATTAGGAAGAATGTATATTCATGCTACAATCCAGATCAACCAAGATTAACTTCTTATTAGGGTAGGCATATAGAAGATTGATGCTTCTGTCACAAAATAGCTGCTCACAAGATTAGGGTCTTAAAAGAAGTAAACAGACAGCCGTTCGCTTAGTCTCTTCTTAAAGGCCACATTTATTCAGACCATAATTACATCATCTTGGGGTAACACATTCTCTTTTAGGTGTTCATGTGCAAACTGCTAAAACAGCTAAGAGCCGAAGGCCTCTGCATAAGAGTAACTTATTACTTCAGACGTTAACTTTTCAAGGAGATCAAGAAGATTTTGCTGCTGAGCCTTCAGTTTTTTAAAGGTATTGCAATCTCTGCATCAGGCCTGTATTTTAAAAAGGATGAGGATGTTATGACTTCCTGTTCCTACACATTTTCAGCTGCCATGCAAAACAAAATCTAGTTTTGTCAGAAGTCTATGAGTTTTTTTTATAGAATGTAAGTACATTAGTGAGTATCTTGTAACTCCAGTGACCTGTTTCTTTTTGTTTGGCAAGACAAAGGGTCAAGATTCAGGATATTAAATATACTATTTCCAAGTCATCTTTAAAAGTTAGGAAAGGTCTCTTAGGCAGTAGTTCTGCTATTCATGCTTCTGGAATCTTTTAAAGAAGGATGATTCTGAAAGATTTATTTAATAGATTAATCTGTAAAATATCTTGCTCAATTCACAACACTTTTAGCATCACCTTTGTGTCTAATAAGTCTAAGGGTTTTAATTACTGTCACTTTGGGCACAGTTTCCTCAGCGTCAGTACTCTGCTTTCCCTCAGTCTACATCTTTGCTAGCATTTATTTTGGTTCTACAAAAGCCTTAGAGAGTAACATACCTTTAATATAATTCCAAATCAGGTTTAACCTGTAAAGTGTCTTTAGTTTATCAATGATGAGATCAAACTGGAAGAACTCATATAACACCATTTAGCATATACAAGATTCTCTGTAAGTGGAAAATTTTGACGTTACTTAGAAAAATTAAACAAATACCTGGTTTGTTTCCAGCACAGTAGGTGGAATCTACACAGTGTAAGTTAGGAAATGGGTAAATGATACATTCCTATCCTAGAGACAGGAAAGAGTATTAAGGATGTTGCTGCCTCTAGGACAGTACTGAATAGAACATCTAGAGGCTTTAAGATGCTTTATAAGAACGGCCATGGCTCATCTAGTCTGGTATCCTGTCTTATGACAGTGGCAAATGCCAGACACTTCAGAGGGAAATGAACAGAACAATTATTGAATGATTTGTCCCCTGTCATCCAATCCCAGCATCTGGCTGTCAGAGGCTTCAGGACACCCACAGTCTGGGTTGCGTCCCTGACCATGTTGGCTAATAGCAACCTATCCTCCATGAATTTATCCAATTCTTTTTTTAACTCACTTATACTTTATATCCTTTTAAATACCACACTAGGCAATCCTTAGCATGTTCCTTTCCTATATATTTATCAAAACTGTATTTCCTAACCACTACTTTTTTTATATTGCTCACTACTAATACTTCTGCATTGGTAGCTCAACTCATTTGTGATGAGAAGGGAATGGTTACACTCCTTTGGTGCATTTAATTTTGAATACATCATTCTTCTCGCTCTCTCTGGCACTCCCCCCCCCCCCGCAATCTGAGAAACCACACTACAGAACTGAGACTTGTTTTAGCCTTTTATAACCGCCAGCCAGCTAATCTCTGCTGGAATTGTGTTCTGTGCTGAGTGAGCAGTGAAAGGAATGCCAGCTGGGGATTCCTCTAATATGTATAGCTTCTTATTTTGCATATTTTCTTCATCAACCAGCATGTTCTGGCATGACTCTAGTTTGATACCTGAAGTACTGTGCTCCATGGACTGACAGAAACTTGGGGTGTGTTTGTGCAAGTGCTCAGTTCTGGGGGGATTACACTTGGCTGACTTCTTCAGTGTTATTTACTGGTGCTTAAAGGAGGCCTTTCTAGTGGGTTTTGTTTGTAAAGATATTTCTGACACAGGACCTTGAAGATGTGCTGATGTGAAACTGTTGAGGAAACTGAGGGTTATAAAGACTTATATTAATATTCTAATACTTTTAAATATAATTGAAGCATAAGTGCTGTTGACTGGTAGGGAAAGCCAAAAGTCATCTAGGGTAGATTTCCTGAAACAAAATTGGAGATGTGATATAATTCAGAACTCCAGATTTTGGGAATCTTTTGGGAAGTTTATTTTTAAACCTAGTGTCTTGGGCACATCTAGTCATAATACTTTGATTTTTGTTTTGTTTTGTTCATTTTAATTAAAAAAGTTATGCATTGTTTATGTGATTATCCTATTGCCAGGATCTGTAAGATAAAAAAAAAAAAATTGTCCCATGAGCTTGTGGTTTGGGAAACTGTAGTTGAGGCATCTTAACCTTGTTTTGGGGAATTAGTTTTCTGGGTGCAACAAGCTAGAATAGCAATACTTACCAAATGTGAAAGCAGGAGCTAATTCCATTATGATTTGTGTATAAATCTATTGTTTTCAGCATTCTTCTTAATTACCGGTTAAAATTGCTGCTGGAATGTAAAGTTATTGTAGTTTCTCAAGGATTAAATTGAGTACTTTGAGAAGAGAAACTGATATTACTAATGATTTGATACATGAGTGGATTTTTTGTTAATACAGATAAATGAACATTCAACACCTAAAGTCCACTTTTTATTTAACTTTCAAGTCTTTACTTTGAGATTAGGACTTGAAGAGTCTTCTGCATTTGCTCCTTAGTATTGGATGGATTGCCTGGCTGTAAGTATAAATATAGCACTTGTTTTTAAAATTGTTTTATAATAGTTGCTTGCTTTTAAAAATGCTGTCTTACAGGGTGGGTATGGAGAGACTTGTGAAGTTTTAATACAACATCATCCTAGACTCTTCCAGGCAATTATTCAAATGACACAGAATGAAGAGCTACGGGAAAACATGGTAATACATATTTTCTATGTTGTGTCTACATGTGTCTGTCTCGCTCTCTCTCCAAGTCCCCATAGGCCTTACTCCCTCTGTCTACGTCTGTATCTTTCCCTACAATTTAAACATCTCAAACTTGATGTTTAAACCCAAATTCAGTGAAGTTGAACCCCACATTGTTACATTACAATGTGTGTTTAAACCTGAAATTTTTGTTTGTTTTTACGTGCAGCAGCTCAAATGACAACTGGAGACTTCCAGCAGTTCTGGGGCAGAACCCTTTAGACATGGAGAACTGGGGGGCGGGGGAGGCGTATGTATGTATATATTGTACAGAACTTCATGTTCTGATAAAGATGTACTGATTTAACATGAAAATGTACAATGAGGTAGTCCAGTGATTGTTAATATGTAGTAATTTCTACCATGGAGTGCTGGCCTGAAATTCAGTTTAGGTTACAAGTAAATGAGTTTAGATTCCATCTAGAGCCCTTTTAATGTGCTGTCATTATAACTTTGGCAGACTGGTCTGAACAGAATAAGAACTGGAAGAGTAGGCCTTTTGTAGATTCTTAGCAAAAAATCTTTGGTACAACACTATAAATGCACATTATACTTCAGAATGAGGCATATTCTCCTTAAATAATAGCTTCTGCAGATACACCCTAAAATGGGTATCTGAGGTATGCCCTGAATCATTTGGAAGATAATGATTATTCACCTCCTTCCCTCCCAGATTCTTATCTAATCTGTACCCACGGTTGATGGGTCTTGAAATAATTTCCAGCCCATTTCCTTCTCAATAGTTCTCTATCTTATTCCTTTTACTAGTATAAACAGGGTCAGCCTTAGGGAAAATGACACCCTGACGAATTTGTACTTTTGTGCCCTGCGGGCTCCCCATCCCCCTCATCTCTGTGCCCCGCTACCTCCCTGCAGTGCTTAATTTGTGTTGAAAGAGGTGCCAGAGGTCTGCCTCAGCACCAATTAAGTGCTGGCTGGACAACCTGATGGTGGCTGCTGGTCAGGTGCCCAGCTCTGAAGGCAAAGCCACAGCCAGCAGTAGTGCAGAGGTAAGAGTGTCATGGTATATGGTGTATTGCCATCCTTACTTCTGCACTGTTGCTGTGGCTTGTAGTGCCTGGTGCTCAGCCTGCAGCTCAAGGCGGGCTTTGTGCTGTCACATGGGGGCTGTATCTTAACAAAGCCCACAGCCCTTCTGCAACCGTCTGGCCACTCCTGGCTCACCAGGGGCACCATTTCAGATTTTGTAGGGTGGGCGGCAACTTCAAACGTGATTCCAGGGGCTACTTAGACATCTGAAAACTTTTTTTTTTTTTTTTTTTGTTTGCAGTTAATTACTTAGGAATTAGCTGACAGGAGCACTGTATCTAATTGCTATGTAAAGAAAAATATATACAAACTCAAACTAAAGCCACATTTTAAGTTTTATATGTAAATTTAGAACAATGAGGAGATAATGCAGCAAGATATTCCCAATCCCAAGCCTTGAGGAAACCATTCTGAAGCTTTAACACAGATATCAGAAACGCAAGTTTGATATTTTGGACATTATCTTTAGTGGAGATAAATAAAACTGCATTCTTTCTCTAACACACTCTGTGTTACTGCCATTATCTACTGTATTATAGCCAATTTTTTCACTCCATTAAAATGTATTTAATTTTAACATGTGATTAAGGATTCTTCTCTTTTAGTAAGAATGGGAATTCTCCTATTTTATTTTAGAACTTGTTCACGGATGATAATCGTGTATGTGACTCACTAACCTTTAACTCCTTCCTTGCTATGAGTATCATACTTTGAACTGCATTTATTTTCATACAAATTTTAAGTTGTTTTACTGATATAACGAAAAATAAGTGACCTTCGTCTGCACAGTGTCTAAGTTGTGTTTAGCTAATTTTTTTTCAGCTGGCTCTGCTAAAGTGAATAAAACTAAATTTACATTCTAAAGGGATACCGTTATTTGGTTGTACCACCTTAAATAATGAATTACAAAGCACAATATTGTGCTAATAAAAGAGGTGGTAATAATAATTACTCCAGCCAGGCATTTTACAACTCACTACTTTTAAGCATGAGAGAAATAAAATTATGAAATGTGCAGACCAGTAAAAAACCTAAAATAACAGTACTGTAATCCGTAACGAACTTTGAAAGAATAAAATTACAGAGAATATATGTGCATTGCACATTTCAACAGGAAGTACCAAGAAGTACCAACAATAATAATACAAGTATGTGTTGGGGGGAGAGTGTGTGTGTATGAAGTCCAGCAGCTCCCACTCATTACTAGGGCCCTACCAAATTCACAGCTCACTTTGGTCAATTTCACGGCCACAGGGGGCAGAAGCCTGGCGCTCAGGCAGGAGCTGTCGGGGGTGAAAGCCCTGAGTCCTGGCTGGAGCAGCGAGGAGTGGCAGCCCCCAGCCGAGGGCTCCGAGCCCAGGTGGGAGCCAAGGAGGTTTGGAGGGGCGTTCGGCAGCCCTGAGCCTGGCAGGAGTTCCAGGGGCTGAAGCTGTGGGGGTGGCAGCCCTCAACCCAGGTTCCTGAGCCTGGGCAAGAGCTGCAGGGAGTGGAAGCCCCGAGTCCCGTCTGGAGCCCGTCTGCCTCCAGCCCTAGCAGGAGCCGTTGTGGGAGGCAGGGGTGGCAGCCTCGAGTTTGGGCAGGCCAGCCTGGGCGCCCTGAGCTTGGACAAGAGCTGCAGGAGGGAGACAATCCCTAGCCCAGCTCTGGGGCTGCTGCAGTGCAGAAGTGAGGGAGCTGTGGAGGTGGGTCTGATCTCCCTCTGATAACAGCTGTGAAGGGGAAGGACAAGTCCTGTCCCTCCCCAGCCCAGCTGGTTTCAGGGAGATCAGATTTCACTGTGAAGGGCTTATTTCGTAGTCCCTGACAAGTTTTTCAGGTTGTGAAATTGGTAGGGCCCTACTTATGACCCAGAGGCAGCAGCACAGGCTCCTGCCGCCCACTGCAGCTCAATGGAAACTGGCTACATGGGTGGGGAGATGACACCCTAAAATCAGCCCCCCACCTGTGCTCTGAGATGACACCCTAAAATCAGCCCCCCACCTGTGCTCTGCACAGCAGACAGGAGGGTCTCAGGAGCAGGTTGGCCAGGGCAGCTCCAAGCTTAGGTGGAGGCAGGAGAAGTGGCGGCTGCAGATGGCCATGGAGCAGCAGGGGGAGCAGGGACAGGACACCGTACTCTGAAAGTGTCCCCCCTCAGCAAGGTGCCAGAGTCAGTCACTCAGCCCACCTTCCCACTCCAAAGTCGGGTCCTTAGAAAAAAGTAGCTGTGATGGATTATAGAAACCCCGTTTTGACCAGGAAAGGGTTAATAAGCTGCAGTGACCCCATTCAGCCTGGGTGTCAGGCTGGAAGGAGGAGCTGGAAGGAAGAAACACAGCTCGGCTGGATGCTGACCTGAAATAAGAGTACACTGGCAGCTACCACATCATGCAAGAAACCTGGCTAGGGTTGGAAACTAACTAGAGACTGTAAATGTGTCAGAAACTCCGTGCAGGAGGGTAGGCCTGACACAGACTGTTCATTTGAATGGTTACCAGAAATCCCCTGGTGTCAGGGCCAGCTTCAGACACCAGCCTACCAAGCACGTGCTTGGGACGGCACCTTGGGACTAAGCGGCATTCAGGGTTTGTTTTTGTTTTTTTTTGTAGGCGTGGCGCTCGGGGGAGGATGGCGCTTGGGCAGTGTGGTGCGGCGCTGGGGGGAAGCGGACTTAGGCGGCGCTGCGCTCGGTGGGGGCGGGCTTCAGCAGCACGGCGCTCAGGGGGGCGGGGACTGGGGCAACGCAACGCTCGGGGGGGCAGGGCAGTGCTCTTTGTTTTTGCTTGGGGCGGCAAAAATGTTAGAGCCGGCCCTGCCTGGTGTGCATGAAGGCAAGAAGCTGCAGCTGGGGTCTGTATGAAAAGAAGAGGGCTGAAAGCTGAGCTCAGCAGGGCTGAAGATTCTTTTGGGCTAGGTTTGAGGAAAATTTTTTTGGGGGGCGGCGGGGGCTGGGAATGGATGCAAGAATATGCATGAAGAGAAAGGAATAGGAAAAGTAACAAGGGATGACAGCAGGCATAAAAGGATGTAGTGAAGAGCACAGATAGAAGTTAGAAGATTTTTGTGACTGGGAAAACTTTCAAGGTCCTGGACAATGAGGAGTGAAAGGAGGAACTGAAGATAGAGAAGAGACTTTGAATGTTGCGAGATAAGTGGGCTTGGGAGAAGTAAAATTGTTTAGCAAGGAAGAGGAGAAAATGAATTTAAAGAACTGGTGGTTAGCACAATTTGGACTTTGGAGCTCATCACTATTTGAATAAGAATGGAGGTAGTGAAAGTTAGGTTGAGATTCAAAATTTGGGATCAGCCAGGCTATTGGTATAACATTATAGGGCAGTAAAGGAACAAATCAAGAAACTTAATCATATTGGCAGAGTGATGAAGCTTGTGCTGGACTTGAATTTGCATTCTTACAAAAAAAAAAAAAGGCACTTTGCTTAATGATGAATTTTATTAGTACTTTCAGAGCATTTATTCATGCTATATTCTCAAGTCCTATAATACAAAAACTAACTTCTAAAATATACATTTTTGAATAGATTTTCAGTTTAAAAGATCTTACTGAGTATTAGTGCTAATTATGAAATGGTTGGGCACATACAAATTACTGTTTCTATGGGGTTCGTGCCTCACCTAGCTATATGTTATGTTTTCGATTAATCTGTAATAGAACACTTAGTAATATCGCATGTTATCTACTTTATTTTACCATATCCAGTTGCGGCAAGTTCTAGAACACTTGTCCCAGCAGAGTGAAAACCAGTACCTTAAGATCCTAACAAGCCTTGCTGAAGTTGCTACAACAAATGGTCACAAACTACTGAGGTAAGTGTCAAAATATACAAGTAGGTCAGTAATAAAAAATAGTTTAAAGACTCTTGTTATATCAAGAACAGAATATTTATTTTCTCTTGATTTCTCACCTGGCTGGCAAGAAAACACATATCAGTCATACTTGATAGAAACATTTGAAGAAAGGCCAAGCTAGTGGGGCTTTCATAATGCATTTTAAAAGGTTCTTTAAAAGAAACAGTCCAGTTTTTTTTTAGTGGAGATCAGGTAGACATTATGGTTTCTGGGGCTCTGTAGTGCCAGATCTAGGATCTAGTGGAGTTTTCTGCCATCTCTTTTCAGTTGAAAGGGCAGATTAAGGTCAGGTCACTCACTCACTCATGCCCATCACCCCAATCGGGGTATGGGCTGCTAACTACAGATCTCCAGAGTCCTCTATCCTGGGCCATTTGCTCTAGCTGGTTCCAGGTATAGCCAATTTTCTTGCTATCAGCCTGAAGGTCGTGTCGCCAGGTGTTTCTTGGATGGCCTCTTTTCCGCTTGCCTTGGGGGTTCCACTGCAGTGCCTGTCTGGTCAGGTAGTAAGCTGCAAAGCATGGGGCTCTTAGTCATTCTTTGAGATTTTGGGTAAGTACATCTTTAGCATGGGTTTATTATGGGCTAATGCATTTTGTTTGGTTGTCAAGATCATCCAAATTCAACTGTTGGACAGATTCTGTAAGCTGTCTGCCAAGCTGTGAAAGCCATATACCACCTCCTGGCCCTTTCCTGCTACCTGTTTCCTAGTCATCTCATTTGTACCTTTTTAATCGTAGCTTGTGTACCTGTGTTGATGATACTCAACCATATGTTTTAAGAATCCTTAATGACTGTGTGATGAGTTAGACCCCCCTTTGGAATGCCCCCTCATGTACTAAGGTTTCACTAAGACTCTCCTCCTGCTCCACTAGCCAGAACTCCCTCTCCCTGGTTTGCTGAATTAGGCTCTCTGGCCTCTTGCAGCTCACATACAAGAGTAGGGCCACACGCAGCTGCAGACACAGACCAAAGTCAGATCTGTGTGTGAAGATTCACTCAGCACTCACGTGTACGCCCCTTTTGGGGAATAAACCTACAATAATAGTGTCTTGCATTGTATAGAAGGATCTGCACAGTGGAAACTCATAAAAAAATCTCCCTTTCCCTTAATGTGCAGAGAGAAATGCACAACTTCTTGCCCCACCTGCCACCTCCCCTTTAGAAATTGCACAAGCTGGGTTTAATAATAAACAAAACAAATTTATTAACTATAAAAGGCATATTTTAAGGGAGTATAAGATAACAAACAGAACAAAGCAAATAAAACAAAATATGCAAGCTAAGCTTAATACATTCAAGAAACAGGTTACAAAATGTAATTTCTTACCTTAAATGTTGTTTTAGGCAGGTTGCAAAGTTTCTGTAGCTTAGAGTTCCAGTTATACCTCTTTTCAGACTGGACCTCTGTCTCAGTCTGGACTCCCCCCTTGCCTTCCCTTCAAGTGTCTTTAGCTGTCTTTCTTCTTAGGCAGGCAGGCAATGGAGTAGAGTCCAGTTTGCCCACCTCCCCACCCTTCAATAAGATTTACATAAGGCCGGAATCTTTTGTTTCCCAAAACGCCCCCCGCCCCCTTCTTTTAGTGGAAAGTTACAAGACATCCAAGATAATGTTTAGTATCTGATGACAAGACCACCTCGCCTAGTAGTGTCACAGCTACATCCCAGGATGCTTCTCAGGAAGGGGAGAGATTAGTATCTTCAGTCTTGTTCTTTCTTCCTAATGGCCCATCAAAGCTGATGACCTGTTGTGTGATGGGCATCTTTCAAATACACACTCAGTTGCAATTGTTATAGTCCATATTCCTAACTTTAGATACAGAAATGATACATGCGTATGAACTGGATAATCACATTCAGTAAATCATAACCTTTCCAATGATCTCACAAGACCCGTCAAGCATAAAACATATCTTAGTGATGCCATATTAATATCATAACAATATTTCTATGGAGAATATGGGGTGTAATGTCACAGACCATGTCTTCCATTTTACAAAGTTTAGCTAAAATTGTTGCTTCATGTTCCTTCAGCTAATGCTGTCCTAACATAAGTGCTTCTGCAAGGCAGAATAGTGTGACTGTTTGGCTGTGTGGGTGTTTGAAAAGTGTGAATTGGGAGTGCTTTGTTCCAGGTGGGCCTTGAGTGGTTGATTGGAGAGCAGGCTTTGAGCCAGACCACCTGCTTCGAGCCAGCAGCCTTATAAAAAGGCAGCCAGTTGCAAACAGCGGACAGGCAAACAGAGGGAGTTTGCCTGGGAGTTCGCCTGTGGGGAGATCACACAGAGTGTTTTTGCTTTAGAGGCTCTTTTGAGCATTACATACAACATCTGAGGAGCCTTTTAGAAGGAAGACATGGATAGTGAGCAGTCAGCTGTTGTGACCTGCTCAGAATGTACCATGTTTGTCTTTCTCCCAGAAGACAGATGTGACTTTGTCTGTATGAAGTGCAAGCTGGTTTCCATATTGTAAGAGAAGGTTAGAGGACCGGAGAACCAAGTATTCACCCTGCGTTGCATCAGAGAAAATGAGGTTTTTTTGGATAGAAGTCAGTGTTTGGTTCTGGAAGCAAAACATGCTGATGAATCAGAGAGTGAGGTGCGGAATGAGGGAAGAGTATTGGCAGCAGGTGACCTCCAGAAGAAGAAAGAGGAGAACCTGTGTACCCCCAATGCAGATAGAGGTGCAAAACTGTTTTGAGGCTCTCCACAGGTACTACTACAGAGAAGGATTTGGAAGAGCCCTCTGAGGGAAGGTGTCAGAAGGAAATCCCATCAGCCAGGAAGCATGAGATGCATTGTCCTAGGGATGGGGGTTCCATGACCACCACTCTCAAGAGGAGACGGGTGGTGGTGGTTGGGGACTCCCTCCTAAGTGGGATTGAGTCTCCGATCTGGGCTGCAAATGAATGACTCCGTGTTCTGCTTGCCTGGAGCTAGAATCCAGAACGTGATGAAGTGTTTGCCAAGACTGATCAAGGCCTCGAACTGCTACCCTTCCTACTTGTCCATGTGGGCACCAGTGATACTGCCAAGAATGAAGAAGGATAAAGGAGTTTGAGGTGCAAGTCATGGTCTCGTCCATCCTCCCTGTTGAAGGAAAAGGCCCAGGTGTAGGGACTGTCGAATTGTGGAGGTGAATGCGTAGTTACGCAGGTGGTGTCGGAGAAAGGGATTTGAATTTTTCTACCATGGGATATTGTTCCGGGAAGAGGGATTGCTAGGAAGAGTTTTGATCCACCTAGTGAAGAGAGAGAAGAGCATCTTTGCAGGCAGGCTTGCTAACCTAGTGAGGAGGGTTTTAAACTAGGTTCACTTGGGGAATGGTGACCTAAGCACAGAGGTAGGTGGGGGAGTGGGATACCGGGAGGAAACACGAGGAGCGTACAAGACAAGAAGCCTCCTGATTCCTACTGAGAAAGTAGGGCAATCGGCTAGTTTTCTTAAGGTGCCTGTTGTGACAGGTTAAATCACAAAATCCCCCTCTTGGGAGTTGCCACCTGATGTGCCAGGACTACTTCTGCCGCTGTCGTCTTGCTCTGTCAGCTTAGGACTTCAGTGCCCTACCTGGTTTGAGCCAGGTCTGAATCACGTTCCCTAACAGCTGTAGGCTTACCTGAAAGCAGCTTACAGAAGTGTTCTTGTCTTTAACACTTGGATGTTCAACTCCCAATGGGGGTCTAAACCCAAATAAATCCATTTTACCCTGTATAAAGCTTATATAGGGTTAACTCATAAATTGTTTGCCCTCTATAACCCTGATAGAAAGAGATGCACAGCTGTTTGCCTCCCCAGGTATTAACACATACTCTGAGTTAATAAGTAAAAAGTGATTTTATTAAATACAGAAAGTAGGATTTAAGTGGTTCCAAGTAGTAACAGACAGAACAAAGTGAGTTACCAAGCCAAAAAAACAAAAACAAACCACGCAACTCTAAGCCTAATACTGTAATACAATTGAGTACAGATAATCTCATCCTGAAAGATGTTTCAGTATGTTTTTTTCACAGACTGGATGCCCTTCTTAGTCTGGGCACGATCCTTTCCCCTGGTACAGCCCTTGTTCCAGCTCAGGTGGTAGCTAGGGGATTCCTCATGCTGGCTCTCCTATGCAAAGTTAAGCCAGGAGTCACCTGGGCAAGTTACATGTCCGTGCACGACCGAGTTACTTACCAGCCAAGCCACATTCCTAGGAAAGCCTAGATGTGGATTGGTGTCTTCAAGTTCATTGTTGGCTTAATTATTTCTTGACTGGGCACTAACTGAAAATAGTCTTCTCAGGAAGCTGACCAACTGCTTCAGTACAGCCTACTTAGAATCAAACAAGTATGCAGGCAGTATTTATAATACAAAATGATACATGCATACAATAAGATTAATAGATTCAGTAGATCATAATCTTTACAGAGATGTTACATGGCATATGTAGCATAAAATGCGTTCTAGTTATGTTCTGTATATGTACATCCATGAGCATATTTCTGTAAAGCCTTATGGATGGCAGTGTCATGTACACAAGTGCAAGAAGCCTAGGAAAGAAGCTGGAAGAATTGGAAGTCCTACCACAATCTAGGAACTATGATGTGTTTGGAATAACAAACTGGTGGGGCAGTTCACATGACTGGAGCACTGTCATGGATGGGTATAAACTGTTCAGAAGGACAGGTATGGGAGGAAAGGTGGAGGAATTGCATTGTATGTAAAAAGAGCAGTATGATTGCTCAGAGCTCTAGTTTGAAACTGGAGAAAAGCCTGTTGAGAGTCTTTGGGTTAAGTTTAGAGGTGAGAGCAACAAGTCGTGGTGGGCATATGCTGTAGACCACCAGATCAGAAGAATGAGATAGACCAGGCTTTCTTTGGACAACTAACTGAAGTCTCCAGATCACAAGCCCTGGTTCTCATGGGGGACTTCAATCACCCTGACATCTGCTGGGAGACCAATACAGCAGTGCACAGACAATGCAGGAAGTTTTTGGAGAGTGGTGGGGACAACTTCCTGGTACAAGTGCTGAAGGAATTGACTATGGGCCGTGCTCCTTTTGGCCTGCTGCTTACAAATAGGGATGAATTGGTAGGGGAAGTAGAAGTGGTTGGCAGCCTAGGCAGCAGTGACCATGAGATGGTTGAGTTCAGGATCCTGAAGAAAGGAGACCCTGCACTTCAGAAAAGTCTTCAGTGGTGAAAGAACAGGTTAAGGACTATTCAGAAAAACTGAATGTGCACAAGTCCATGGGTCCAGATCTAATGCATGTAAGGGTGCTGAAGGAGTTGGCTGATGTGATTGCAGAGCCATTGGCTATTATCTTTAAAATTCATGGCGATCGGAGGAGGTCTCGGATGATTGGAAAAAGGCAACTATAGTGCCCATATTTATAAAAGAGAAACCGGGGAACTACAGACCAGTCAGCCTCATTTCAGTCCCTGGCAAAATCATGGAGCAGGTCCTCAGGGAATCCATTTTGAAGCACTTGGAAGAGAGGAAGGTGATCAGAAGCAGTCAGCATGGATTCATCAAGGGCAAGTCATGCCTGACCAACCCGATTGCCTTCTATGATGAGATAACTGGCTCTCTGGATATGGGGAAAGCAGTGGATGTGATCTATCTTGACTTTAGCAAATTTTTGATATGGTCGTCCACAGTATTCTTGCCAGCAAGTTAAGAAAATATGGATTGGATGAATGGACTATAAGGTGGATAGAAAGCTGGCTAGATTGTCGGGCTCAACGGGTAGTGATCAACGGCTTGATGTCTAGTTGGCATCCAGTATCAAGCAGAGTGCCCCAGGGGTTGGTCCTGGGGCTGGTTTTGTTCAGCGTCTTCATTAATGATCTGGATGATGTGGTTAATTGCACCTGCTGCAAGTTTGCAGATGACACTAAGATGAGAGGAGTGGTAGATACGATGGTGAGTAGGGATAGGGTCCAGAGTGACCTAGACAAATTGGAAGATTGGGCCAAAAGAAATCTGATGAGGTTCAACAAGGACAAGTGCAGAGTTCTACACTTAGGAAGGAAGAATCCTATGCACCCCTACAGGCTGGGGACTGACTGGCTAAGCAGCAGTTCTGCAGAAAAGGACCTGGGGATTACAGGGGACTAGAAGCTGGATACGAGTCAACACTGTGCCCTTGTTGCCAAGAAGGTCAATGGCATATTGGGCTGTATTAGTAGGAGCATTGCCAGCAGATCGAGGGAAGTGATTATTCCCCTCTATTCAGCACTGGTGAGGCCAAACCTGGAGTATTGCATCCAGTTTTGGTGCCCCCACTACAGAATGAATGTGGACAAATTGGAGAGAGCCCAATGGAGGGCAACAAAAATGATTAGGGGGCTGGGGCCCATGACTTACAAGGAGAGGCTGAGGAAACGGGTTATTTAGTCTGCAGAAGAGAAGAGTGAGGGGGGATATGATGGCAGCCTTCAGTTACCTGAAGGGGGGTTCCAAAGAGGACGGAGCTAGGCTGTTCTCAGTTGTAGCAGATGACAAAAGAAGCGGTGGTCTCAAGTTGCACTTGAATCTCTGTGCCTTGGTTCCCCGTATGTAAAATGGGAATAATACTTCTCCACCTCACAGTGTGTGCTGTTGCTTGTATAGTTATCCTTCTTTGTAACTAAGGGAGGCTAGTTTTGCAGGTGCAGCAATGTAAGTATCATCTTAATACTCAGCATATCTGGTATAGCTTTTCTGTAACATATACAGTAGATGTGGTGGGATACTTTTTGCAGAGAAGGACTGGATGGAACGCAATCCAGGGTTCATTAATACATCTCTACTCTGATAGAATGTGACCTGATAAAACACGAATTCGGATATAATGCGGTAAAGCGCCACCTGAGCCCCGCTGCGTTTATATCTGAATTCGTGTGGAGCCCCAAGCCCTTTAAAGCCCCACCCGAGCCCCACTGCCAGAGCTCCGGTGGTGAGTTAAAGGGCCCAGGGCTCTGGCTGCTGCGGGGAGCCCCAGGCCCTTTAAATCCCCGCCCGAGCCCTGCTGCCAGAGCTCCGGCGAGGATGTAAAGGGACTGGGGCTCCCTGCAGTGGCTGGTGCACCAGGCCCTTTAAATCACTGCCAGGGAAGCCAGTCCAGTCTGGCATGGCATACTGGCTCTTACTTGGCCATATCAGACCAAACACGATATAACTCAGTCTCACCTATAAGGCAGTGAGATTTTTTGGCACCCGAGGACCGTGTTATATCGGGATAGAGATGTACTAGTTTAGGGAAAATGTTATTTTATTTCTCCTTTTGGGCTGGTGTAAACGGGTTGGGACTCACCACCTGGCGCCTCCTGCTGGTAACTCTGGGAATTAGCTCGCTTCCAGTGGAGCGCCCCCTCCTGGTAGTGTTCTGTCCGTTTTCCTGCCCTCGGTTGGCGTCTCTGGACCCACATCGCTCCTTGCTCAGTGGCGTCCTCTTCGAGGCCACTGCCCTCCGGCAGTGCCCCTTAGTCCATGTGCACCCCCTTGCAGGGATCGATAATCAGCAGTCCCACATTCCAGCCTTCATGTGCAACCACACGCCCTCAAAGTCTAATCCCTCTTGGCAGGGATCTGGCATGGTCTGTAATGGCCACTCCCTACGGCCAGTGGCTGGATGTGCTGCAAGGAGGAAGGGGGGGACCCAGGCCTGCCCTCTACTCTGGATCCTGGCCCAGGGACCCTCCGGTGTCAGCCTTGCTGTCCTCCTCCTTTTCCTCCTCAGTCTGTTTCCCTGGGCCACTTCCCCTACGGCCCCTTGCACCCGCTAGGCCCTTCCCCTCAGGGCCTGCAGCCTGGCAGCTATGGGCTAGTGCCTTCTGGCCTCCCTGAGCCTGCCCAGCACTGCGCTGTCCACGGTGCTAGTCTCCCCCTTGGAGACTGACCTTTCCCTTTCAAAGGCCTGGGACAGACTGACTGCTCTGGGCAGCCTTTATATACCTCTGAGCCTGGCCCTGATTGGCTGTCTACAATCTGGGCCCTGACTGGCTCCCCATAAGCCCTTTTCTAATTGGCTCCCGGGCTGCACAGGCTCCCTGGCCTGCCCCAGCCCATTCTCCCAGGGAGTGGGGCAGTCCGCCCCACTACAGCTGGTCATATACTTAGGAAGCATTCTCAGCCTGGGAAGCAAAGGATTGGAATCAAATTCTAATGTGGAAAAGATTAACACTAGGCCATTGGCTGATGCACATGGGTGGATTAAGTTTTTGTCTCATTATTTAAATTAAAATTCTGTGTTCAGAAACGTTGGTGGCTAGATAAGAATCTCCCAAATGATAAATGTGTGGCTGTGACCAAGGTCTTAGGTGATCACAATTTTGAACCTGTAACTTGTTTTTCTTTTTCCTTTTTTTAAAATTTAACTGGGGGAAAATGCAGCCTTTTCTATCACGTTGTAATACTATTCCTTGTTAATCCTGGCTTACGAAAAGCTCTCTGGTCAAAGATCAAACAGCAGGAAAGAAGTGAACTCTACATATCACTTTTCCAAAAAAGTGTTAATTTAAATCCTCAAATATTTTAGTAGTAACTTTTTTATTTAAAAAAGACAGTCTTTAAAAAATGCAGTTTCCCCCCTTCTTTGCTTCGTTTTTTAGTGGATGAACTCTTTGAACCCATCAAAATCAGAACAGGTGCTGTCTTTTTCTAGTACAGTGCTTCATATGCTGTTGGCACTCTAATGTTGCTTGAACCAGTTTTACACGGGGTTTGGTCTGGTTTAGGTTATTGTTTAAAAATGGTTATGCTACCTTCTGTGACAGACAGGCAAACCATGTTTTAAGAAATATTGAAAACTGGCTTATATGACCTTTTAATACCCAATGTTTATATACTATGTATAGGCTATTGCAGCAGATCTAGGCCGTTTCCTCACTGACAGATCTTTAATGAATATTATAATACTGTTGGAGCATTATTGTGGTATGGCGTTATTTGGTATGTTGCATAGATTGGAACAACTTATGCTATAACATTAATATTGACTAGTTCAGTAACCTAGTCAGGGTACTATAACAACACCCTTCAAGATAGTAGGTGAGCAGGTATATGGTTTCTTATAGCCATGTCACCACACACGTCTCAAAAACTAGAAGGTTTAATTTATTGTAGGGGTTTTCAACCTTTTTCTTTGTGAGGTTCCCCCCTACCCCCAACATGGTAAAAAAAATTCCATGGCCCACTTGTGCCTCAACAGTTTTTCTGCATATAAAAGGGCAGGGTCAGTGTTGGGTAGCAAGCAGGGCAGTTGCTTGGGCCCCCACGCCACAGGGGGCCCCATGAAACTAAATTGCTCAGGACTGGTTGGCAGGGCTTGGGGCCCCTGGGCTTCAGCCCCATGTGGTGGGGCTTCGGCTTTCTGCCCTGGGCCCTAGCAAGTGTAATGTTGGCCCTCCTTGGTGGACTCCTTGAAACTTGCTTGTGGACCCTTGGTTGAGAACCACTGATTTATTGTATTTAAAGTCAGAGTTGACACTCAGCAATTGTATTTTAATATGCTAGATAGTAAGTTTAACTCCTTGAAGTTGTTTAAAACTGTGTTATGGTGTCTTTAGATTTTTCATAGAGGACGAGCATCCTTTTTACCAGGCTTGAAAAATTCTTGAAGCTTGGTTGTACAGCTTGTTAACAGAAAGCAATCTGAACATGGTTGAGTCTATGGTGTTTAATGAATTCACTGATATCTAGATTATATATTAATAATTACACTAATGGTGCAAGGATACTGGTCTACAGTTGAAGTTCTGTCCAATCTAGTCACACAAGTATTAAACTTTTTATTTATTTAGTAAGTGTGACTTTTTTGAATATTATTACATAAGTTACATTATTACAGTATTACTTGAGACAAAATACTAGCTAGCATGCTGTTCATCACTTAACTTATTTTAGTGGAAGCAATGAAAACATTTTTCTTTTGAGTCAGCTTGGTTTATGATTAGTGGTGTGCTAAGACCTTACTGTTGTAGATAGCATCTCTTACCCATGCTTCAGAAGTGGTGTAGGTATATACAAACATTAACAAAATGTACCCTAAAAGTTTGTATTTGCTATTTGTAATTTAGCTATTATTGCAAAATATTTGGAATTTAAATATGGTTAGAAATCAGTAAAAATTACAGCATGTGTTCTTTGACCTTTTGGGCTAGGGAATAGGTCCATCATTTGTTAGCCATATGTGTTGGAGAAGCATTAAATCCACAAACATTGGGCTGTGTTTACCCCTTTATATACTGAATCATTTAATTTAGGGAAAAATACTTAAATCAATATTTTTTTCCCCCAGCTTGTCAAGTAACTATGAAGCTCAAATGAAGAGTCTCTTAAGGATCGTGAGGATATTTTGTCATGTCTTTCGCATTGGCCCATCCTCTCCCAATAATGGAAATGATATGGGCTACAATGGAAATAAAACTCCAAGAAGTCAGGTGTTCAAGGTCAGAAAAGTATATGACGTTGTTAGGAAGATAGACGTTAAAGAGATGAATTTCACAAAGCATGCATTCATTAATCAGACATCTCATGAACAGGAAGTAAGTTTGGTTGGTACCCCTATCTGTTTTTAAACTAGGCCCACCTCTTTACTTTTTGTGTAATCAGGTTTTTACATTACATTTTTTACTGACCTACATCTTACCTATTCTTTTTCTCTTCTTAATGTCTCCTATTAATAATCTAATATCATTTATAAGATATTTTAAATGCTTTAATTATCAGTCTGTGTGTGTTATGGTAGATCTTAGGTTTTTATTTCTGTTTTAGGTTTAGCAGTATAGCTTGTAATCTCAATGCTATAACATTAGGAAATATACTAGAATGCATTAATATAAATCCAAAATATGATGATTAGAGGTTTATAAGGTTTCTATCACTTCTTTTATCTGATTTCTCAAAATAGATTAAATTAATTTAATCTGTTTCTGTTTTTACTTTCATCACCAAGTCTTTTCTGAAGTAACCTTGTTTAAGAACTTTCAACCAATAACTTTATTATTGAATACTTTAAAGTTAATTGGCTTTATAGTATCTTGAAACATCTGCACAAAGCTCTGTTAATGAAAAGTCTCACTTCTGAATGTATATTTTTCATATATATGATACTTCAGTAGAAAATTGTGTAACTTGCTATTTTGTAAAGCATTCCATTTTTGCTATCCTCTAAATTCCTTCTTTTCAAAACACATTGTTACATTTTCTTCAACATGAAAATCACATTAGCATTGAGGTAGGTAGGTAGGTATGTATACTGAGAGATGAATATATTGGTAGAAACAAAGTAGCCCCAAAAAAGAATACTCAAAATTCAAACCTTGTAATTCTTCATTTTGTTGAATAGTGTGTCCTACTGGAAGGAGGGGAGAAAATATACAAATGTAAAAAGCCTCTGTTTCAGATATTGTCTA
This sequence comes from Chelonoidis abingdonii, assembly GCF_003597395.2. NCBI lineage: Eukaryota > Metazoa > Chordata > Testudines > Testudinidae > Chelonoidis > Chelonoidis abingdonii. Next base: position 83,312,308 of record NC_133771.1, on the reverse strand, counting down.
ATTCTTGATGGTAAAATAGTCTGTCCTTTTCTCAGTGACTCTACTGGGAAATATGAAATCTACTGCAGAAGAAATATTGCTAATATAACTCACGCTTTTTCCTAAAACTGAAATATTACAGTTGAATTACTTGATACGCAGGTGAACATCACTAAACTCTATTCATACAGTGCCCTTCTTTATTGTCAACAAAGATTTTAATGGCAGAGTGCTGTGGGGAAGATTTGCATTACTAAAATCACATTGCTTTCTCAAAATACACTGGTAATGGTTTTTTTACGCTATAAAGCAAACTTATATTTTCAAATACATGAGCTTAGTATATTTAACTATGTACTGTACTAACATGGCTTTAAATCTTAACTTGCTAATTTGCAAAAGTGAGAATTGCATGATGGGTCTCAGTTTGTTTTGTTTTTTAGTGAATTTTTTTCTGCGTTTAGAAATCTTAAAATTTTGAAGAAAGGATTCTGCCTTCGCTTCTGATGGCTTTTCTGTTTGGGTATTTTAGCACAGATTAATTTTCACTTTCAGGTGTTAACCCTCATCTCCAGGTGTATATTTTACTTGACTAGCAATGGCTAGGGCTAGTTTAAAAGTCTTCAGTGGCATATTACAAGTAGTATGCTCCTTTTGGACTCACAATATTCAGGTAGCTTAGCTGGTGGGGCCAGACAGTATTTGGCTCCCAGAAGACATGTTTTCCTCTTTAATCCTTCTTTAGGTGTGTAGTGGTCCTGGTCACTTTAATCCTTTGGGAAGAAAGAAATGTCATACTGTGTCTGCCAGTTAGCAGTGGTTACTGTTTCAAGTGGAGGCTGCTTTAGACCTGTGAATTGTACCAAACAATGTGTCCGTATATTTAATACATTTTAAAATATACATCTTGGGTGTTGTAGTGGTCCTACTGAAGTCAATGGTAAAACTGACTCCTGTTGTAACTTCAATGGGGCCAAAATCAATTGATACATATCAAGTACAAGCTTCTGAAATAACCACAGTGAGTAGCAAAAGGTACTACCACAAGTCAAAATATAAATCCATTTAAAGGTGAAGCAAGCACAATATCAAATCATATTAAAATGTCTTTCATAGTACCCTCAAAATTGCTAAATTTAGGCTTTAGCTTGTAAGCTTTTTAAAGGCAAAGGTCCTTAACTTAAAACTGTAAAGCCAGTGGCAGAACTCTATCTAGGGTTCCAGTTAATCTTAACTTTCATGACTGCCTTTATGAAAGGAGTAGTCTTATGTAGCTGGCTTTCAAACCATTGGGGCTTTGCTTTTAATTGCACCCAGAAGTGAGAAGAACGAGTGCAAAGGATGAATGCTATGCACTCATTTGAACCAGTGCAGAATTCTGAGAACAGATGTTTTATGAGAACAGTGTTCCCTCTTGTAGGCAGGTGGATGTATTCTTCACTAGGTGAAGTCACTGGGTGCCCGTCAAGGAAAGAGCAACTCTAGAAACTTTCTTTCTTGAAATGCGGTGCCCAGAACTGGACACAATATTCCAGTTGAGGCCTAACCAGTGCAGAGTAGTGTGGAAGAATGACTTCTTGTGTCTTGCTCACAACACACCTGTTAATGCATCCCAGAATCATGTTTGCTTTTTTTGTAACAACATCACACTGTTGACTCATATTTAGCTTGTGGTCCACTATAACCCCTAGATCCCTTTGTGCCGTACTCCTTCGTAGACAGCCTCTTCCCATTCTGTATGTGTGAAACTGATTGATTGTTCCTTCCTAAGTGGAGCACTTTGCATTTGTCTTTGTTAAACTTCATCCGGTTTACCTCAGACCATTTCTCCAATTTGTCCAGATTGTTTTGAATTATGACCCTATCCTCCAAAGCAGTTGCAATCCCTCCCAGTTTGGTATCATCTGCAAACTTAATCAGCATACTTTCTATGCCAATATCTAAGTCATTGATGAAGATGTTGAACAGAGCTGGTCCCAAAACAGACCCCTGCAGAACCCCACTTGTTATACCTTTCCAGCAGGATTGGGAACCCTTAATAACTACTCTCTGAGTAAGGTTATCCAGCCAGTTATGCACCCACCTTACAGTAGCCCCATCTAAATGGTATTTGCCTAGTTTATTGATAAGACTATCATGCGAGACCGTATCAAGTGCATTACTAAAGTCTAGGTATACCATATCCATCGCTTCTCCCTTATCCACAAGACTCGTTATCCTATCAGAGAAAGCTATCAGAATGATTTGACATGATTTGTTCTTTACAAATCCATGCTGGCTATTCTCTATTACCTTACCACCTTCCAAGTGTTTGCAAAGGATGGATCTAGACAGTTCTCAGTGGTACCAGATGACAGAACAAGGAGTAATGGTCTCGAGTTGCAGTGGGGGAGGTTTAGGTTGGATATTAGGAACAACTTTTTCATTAGGAGGGTAGTGAAGCGCTGTAATGGTTACCTAGGGAGATGGTGGAATCTTCTTTCTTAGATGTTTTTAAGGTCAGGCTTGACAAAGCCTTGGCTGGGATGATTTAGTTGAAGATTGGTCCTGGTTTGAGAGGGGGTTGGACTAGATGACCTCCTGTGGTCCCTTCCAACCCTGATATTCTATGATTCTATGATTTATTATATTTTAAAATAATTTTCAGAAGTGCCTAAAGTTCCGGGCACCTCTTCTTTAAACCAAGGGTGGGCAAACTTTTTGGCCTGAGGGTCACATCTGGGTATGGAAATTTATACGGCGGACCATGAATGCTCCTGAAATTAGGGTTTGGAGTGCAGGAGGGGGTGTGGGCTCCAGGAGGGGGTGCAGGCTTTGGGGTGGGACCAGAAATGAGGAGTTCAGGATGTGAAAGGGGGCTCCAGGCTGGGGCAGGGGTTTGGAGTGCAGGAGGGGGTGTGGGCTCCAGGAGGGGGTGCAGGCTTTGGGGTGGGACCAGAAATGAGGAGTTCAGGATGTGAAAGGGGGCTCCAGGCTGGGGCAGGGGTTTGGAGTGCAGGAGGGGGTGTGGGCTCCAGGAGGGGGTGCAGGCTTTGGGGTGGGACCAGAAATGAGGAGTTCAGGATGTGAAAGGGGGCTCCAGGCTGGGGCAGGGGTTTGGAGTGCAGGAGGGGGTGTGGGCTCCAGGAGGGGGTGCAGGCTTTGGGGTGGGACCAGAAATGAGGAGTTCAGGATGTGAAAGGGGGCTCCAGGCTGGGGCAGGGGTTTGGAGTGCAGGAGGGGGTGTGGGCTCCAGGAGGGGGTGCAGGCTTTGGGGTGGGACCAGAAATGAGGAGTTCAGGATGTGAAAGGGGGCTCCAGGCTGGGGCAGGGGTTTGGAGTGCAGGAGGGGGTGTGGGCTCCAGGAGGGGGTGCAGGCTTTGGGGTGGGACCAGAAATGAGGAGTTCAGGATGTGAAAGGGGGCTCCAGGCTGGGGCAGGGGTTTGGAGTGCAGGAGGGGGTGTGGGCTCCAGGAGGGGGTGCAGGCTTTGGGGTGGGACCAGAAATGAGGAGTTCAGGATGTGAAAGGGGGCTCCAGGCTGGGGCAGGGGTTTGGAGTGCAGGAGGGGGTGTGGGCTCCAGGAGGGGGTGCAGGCTTTGGGGTGGGACCAGAAATGAGGAGTTCAGGATGTGAAAGGGGGCTCCAGGCTGGGGCAGGGGTTTGGAGTGCAGGAGGGGGTGTGGGCTCCAGGAGGGGGTGCAGGCTTTGGGGTGGGACCAGAAATGAGGAGTTCAGGATGTGAAAGGGGGCTCCAGGCTGGGGCAGGGGTTTGGAGTGCAGGAGGGGGTGTGGGCTCCAGGAGGGGGTGCAGGCTTTGGGGTGGGACCAGAAATGAGGAGTTCAGGATGTGAAAGGGGGCTCCAGGCTGGGGCAGGGGTTTGGAGTGCAGGAGGGGGTGTGGGCTCCAGGAGGGGGTGCAGGCTTTGGGGTGGGACCAGAAATGAGGAGTTCAGGATGTGAAAGGGGGCTCCAGGCTGGGGCAGGGGTTTGGAGTGCAGGAGGGGGTGTGGGCTCCAGGAGGGGGTGCAGGCTTTGGGGTGGGACCAGAAATGAGGAGTTCAGGATGTGAAAGGGGGCTCCAGGCTGGGGCAGGGGTTTGGAGTGCAGGAGGGGGTGTGGGCTCCAGGAGGGGGTGCAGGCTTTGGGGTGGGACCAGAAATGAGGAGTTCAGGATGTGAAAGGGGGCTCCAGGCTGGGGCAGGGGTTTGGAGTGCAGGAGGGGGTGTGGGCTCCAGGAGGGGGTGCAGGCTTTGGGGTGGGACCAGAAATGAGGAGTTCAGGATGTGAAAGGGGGCTCCAGGCTGGGGCAGGGGTTTGGAGTGCAGGAGGGGGTGTGGGCTCCAGGAGGGGGTGCAGGCTTTGGGGTGGGACCAGAAATGAGGAGTTCAGGATGTGAAAGGGGGCTCCAGGCTGGGGCAGGGGTTTGGAGTGCAGGAGGGGGTGTGGGCTCCAGGAGGGGGTGCAGGCTTTGGGGTGGGACCAGAAATGAGGAGTTCAGGATGTGAAAGGGGGCTCCAGGCTGGGGCAGGGGTTTGGAGTGCAGGAGGGGGTGAGCGCTCTGGGTTGGGGCTGAGGATGAGCGGTTTGGGGTGCAGGAGTGTGTTCCAGGCTGGGACTGAGGGATTCGGAGGCTGAGAGGGGGTTAAGGGCTGGGGCAGGGGGTTGGGGTGTGGGAAGGGTCATGGGTGCAGGCTCTGGGCGGCACTTAACTCAAGCTGCTTCCGGAACCAGCACCATGGCCTACATGGAGGGGTGGCCAGGCAGCTCTGCCCGCTGCCCTGTCTGCAGGTGCTGCCCCTTCTGCAGGCACTGTCCCTGCAGCAGGAGCACAAGGGGCAGATTAAAAGGTTCAACAGGCTGGACGTTGCCCATGGGCCGTAGTTTTCCAACCCCTGCTTTAAACACTTAAATAAAAAAAAATGGTCACAGTAATCTGGCATGGAGAGGTGTAAAGAGTTTGGATAGACCCTGAGCATGGGCTGACATGGAAAAAGCTCACACTTTGAGGGAAGAGAATAGCTGTGTGATCTTACTGGAGGCATAGTTAAGATTCCATCCTTAACTCACTACAACAGACCCAGCCAAGCTTCATTTAAGAGATTCCAAAGGTACTAAAAGTGGATGTATTACCTGTGTCATGCAGATGATAGAATGCACTAGGAGTCAGCCTCTCTTCATAGGTGAAGAAATCACTAGCTAATTAAAACTCACTTCTTGATTATACTGTACTTTGGCTGTGCAAAGAAATTCTTTGGTATATATATATTTTGTTTAGAAACCCAAGAGTGAAGGAAATCCCTTTTAACTCAAATTAAGTCTACCTGTGAGAAGTCCGTTTTCTGTTTACTTGGACCAGGTTCTAGTCTTCTCCCTGTTATATTCCATTGAATACCTCAAATTATTTCAGATTCAAGACTGAAGTAATGGTCCCACATCACACTGCAGCTCTAATTTGTCAGTGACAGGCATGGATGGCTACTTTGAGGTAGTCATTAGAAAAGGATCAGAACTTCTTGTTCTACATTGTGTGTTCAAACTCACTGTAGATTACCTTTGCTATCTTGTAAACTGGAGGCAATAATTGGTCCAATAGGACCCTAAAAGAGCAAACTATCTGTGGAAAAAATCATGCAGGCACTACTACTGCTTATTCTAAATGTTTTCCCCTGCAAGCATGCTTCTGTCTTACATTGCTTAAGTCATAGCCAGTTTGCTTTTATCTGGGTCTAACACTGGGAGAATTTTAAGACTGTAGAACTCAATAAACTTGGCTAGTAATTCCAATAAATCCTAATGTGATCTGCACACTTCTAGATTTACAAATTAACTCTATTCCAGGATACTTTGACTTGAGTCATGTCCCTGAGAGTGGGCATCTTCTAAACCTGAGATCAAATACAAAAAACATGGCAGTGACCTCTTTCCTGGTCCGAATTCAGTTCAATTTGGACTTAGTTCATCTTATTTCAGCTAGGTACTAACACAGTGCAATCCAATTAAGTGGTGGTAGTATATGCAAGGTCAGATGCTTCATTCATGGGTGAAATATAGATTATGATGGTCTTATTGATTAAGCATTAAACAGCCCAAAGTTGATGATGCTGTTGACTAATTTCCCTGTGTATCCAAAGCAATATCCTTTAAGAGATCACTGGGATAAATAAACGTTAGATATGCTATGCCTGAATTGTGGCTTTGTATTCTTTAGGCTTCAGTGCCTGTATTAAGTGTTTAATTTATCTTGTTCTACTGATTTTTTTTTTCAAAGTCTTTGATTTTTTTCTGGTGAACTTCTTTTCATAATCTCCCTGTCCTAATCAGAGAAGCCTGTAACATTTGATTCTCTCATTTCTAGTGTCAAATTATGATTTTTTTGTTGTCATGTGGCTATTGCTTTTATGGACTGGTGGTTCCCTGCTCTAAACCTTTTTAAAACTAAAACATTTGTCCGTTGGCTGGAAGGTATTGCTGTATACTGTAGCATGAAACTGGGTTTGATTTCTGGCATTGCAGGTCAGTAGAGCAGTGGCTCTCAACCTTTCCAGATTACTGTGCCCCTTTCAGGAATCTGATTTGTCTTTCGTACCCACAAGTTTCAGTTCACTTCAACTACTTGCTTACAAATCTGATATAGAAATACAAAAGTGTCACAGCATGGTATTATTGAAAAAAACACTCTAGTAGAGAATGAAAGTGCTGCACAGGCAACATGAATAGGTTTAAGGGAAGGGATTGTGCCATGTGTTACTGAACAGTAGCCTTTCTGGACACACACACAATAAAAATTACGCGATTCAAAGGATGTTTGATGTGTGTGCTAGAATCATAGAAATGTAAGGCTGGAAGGGGCCTTGAGAGGTTGTCACGGAGTGTGGGGGAGTCCGGCCCTGCATCCCTCTTCCTGGGACTCTCAGTGACTCTCAGCCAGCCAGTAAAACAGAAGGTTTATTGGACAACAGGAATGCAGGTTACAGCAGAGCTTGCAGGCACAGTCAGGACCCCTCAATCAAGTCCTTCTGGGCTTTCAGGGTGCTTGGATCTCAGCTTAGGATACCCTGAATTCCGCCCACGCAGCCCCAAACCCAAACTGACAACTACTTCCCTCCTGCCAGCCCCTTCCTTTGTCTTCCTTCCCGGGCAAAGGTGTTGACCTCTCCCCTCCCTTACCTAGCTCAGGTTACAGTCTCCGGTATAGTCCATCCCCTAAAGTCCTGCCCTGCTCTCCCATTCCCCACACAGACAGCCCCTACTCCACCACAGAGGTCAAGTACAGCCCTCTGTGCAAGGAGAAAATGGAGATCAGTTACTCTTTCCTGATTCATATTGGATATAGAATAGAATTAAATTCATTCTTGTCATTATAGAATGAAGTGTAAGGTCTGTAGTTTTAAAAGCAAACTAAGTTGGTTTCTTGGTGACAACTTCAGCTAAGTCATCCTGCTTAGGCATGGTCATTAATGCCAGCATAAAATGTAGACCACTTCGGGAAGTGTGTGTGAGGATTCACATTTGGTAAGTCATAATGTTGAAATAGGAAAACAGGAACTGAAACTGCCTTGACCACAGCTCTGAATACAGTCTGAATGAATTTTGGGTCAGACCTCCAGGAATACCAATTTGGTGCCTGCAGAGCATAATGGAACAGAGAATTAAAAATAGGAGTCCTAAGAAATCAAGAAGGATGTTTGACAAGCATCTGAACAAGCATCTGAAATACTTAGGAGAAAGCATGCTTTAGAAATGCAAGGCTAATCGAGGAAATGCCTACCTACCTTTGTCTTTCAGAGTATATATGTTATGCATACAGCTACTTTTTAATCTGACTTCTATGTAATTCAGTAAATCTTGTTTTTTAATTAAAACATTTAAGTCTTACATTGTTTTGTGGTAAAGTCAGTCATGCATCCTTGGAGGGAAGCTAACCTTCTGACCTCTTGTGAGAAGTAATTGAGGTAAAAATGACACCTATATTGAAGCACTCAGTTGAGATGACCCCCAAAAAGTGTCGTACGGATACTGTTTTGTCAGCACGGGTGCAACGAAAACAGATATCAGTAAGTGGCAGGAACAGAGTACTGAAGTTATAAGGGGAGAGGTCCAGATCCCACTTCGCAATTACAACAGAACCCTGTTTATCTGACTCTCCCTTAACAGGCTCTCCACATTTACCAGACAACCAGGATTCCAGGACCAGAAATGGGCAATTTCTCCTGTGGCCGTTAGATGGTGCTGCAGCATCACATTTTCCCATTTTTCTGGTTTTTCCAGAATTTTGATTATCTGATCTGGTCTTGGTTCCAGTTAGACCAGATAAATGGGGTTCTATTGTACCTCTGCAATAATGCTTTTTAAGAGGGAGAAAGGATGAAATGATGATACCTGTGTGCGTACAAAAGCTGCCTTTCTTATTCCATACTCTTCAGTTACACCTCTAGTGAACTGTGGTCTTAAACAAAATAGATACTAAATATCTTGTCCTGTTTTTTTTTAAAAAAATTATACTGCTCTATGAATAGCTTTGCAAAATAGTGAATGAGATTGGTGTTTAAAGGGCAGTGGGGAGACTTGCATAATTATTACCAATAAACTTGTTTCTAGCCAGTGAAATTAATCATATTAGCAATATGAACTCTGAGACGTTCATGATACTAGCAGAACTACTCCATAAAAATATTAATTTTGGTCCTGCTGTGGCAAACTTTATGTTGATGGTCAGAGTCTGCTTGCATAGAGCCTCGTTTGGAGCAGTTTGCTTGATCTAGATATAAAAAAAGAACAGACTTGTTCAGACTTCTAACATTTCAAATAGTATACGCAGGATTGTTAGAACATGAATTTCATCTCTGTCTCACTGTCTGACCATAGCAGTTAAGATAGCGCTACCTCTGGTCAGTAGTATGTACATAGCAACTGCTGGACTAACATGTTATGTGTGAGTTATAAATTAAAGTTGGTGTAAAACACAAGGTGATCATATATTTCTTCTTTATCTACTACGTGATTCCCTCCCCCCCCCCCTTCTCCTTGGTTTTATGTGGGTTTTTTAGATTACTGTATGGCTATGTGAAAAGATTTTACATGAAGAACAAATACTTGACTGTATCTGAGATGAGCTTTATTAGAATTTAATTTAGCAGCATCACCATTTGCATGGAAGTTGTGCTGTACTTGTCTTTGTTTATGGTGCGATCTTATTTCTAATATTCACAAATACGTCCAATTACATTTTTGTCATTTCCTTATCCGTTGCAGCCGCTGGAATTACTCTGGCACTCATTAGATGAATGGCTAGTTCTAATAGCTACAGAACTGATGAAAAGCAAGAGAGACTCTGCCAACATTACATCCATTTTACTAAAGCAGAAAGGGCCAAATCAGCAGGATGCTACTCTTAAGCCTGCCTTTGACACTGCAGGAACTGAGAGCAGAGAAAAACTATCTACTGACACAGGGGATTGTAAAGCATATGATGTTGCCAGGAAGCAGGAAGCTTGTGCAGATTGCCAGGATGTTATCTCGGTGACAGCAAACAGGTTGAGTGCTGTCATTCAAGCGTTTTATATGTGCTGCTCCTGTCAGATGCCTCAAGGGTAAGGAGGATTTTGCTCATTATCTAAAATTTTATTTTTTAAAATTAGTCTGATTTCTTGTGAAAATATGCATGCTGACATATTTAACGACAATCAAGGGATTGCTCTGTGCTTCTTTCATTTGTTCAAGTACGTTGTTATTTTTCATAACGCTTCTAAACAATGCAGCACACCTTCCTTTTCTTAGTGTTGCTGCTGTCTCATGAAAACTCTCGCTGCAATTCTGCTCACATTGAGTATCTTGATCAGTTTTTGCTTTTTTTGTCTTGTGTGTGATAGTTGTGGGAAAACATGATCTTCTGGGGTTCAGCTACTTCCACTTTATATTCCACATATGAAGTCATCCCTAGTTTCACATAATTGTATTCATAACTGCTACTATAGTTTCGATATCAGAAAAATCAGAACTGTCACTTCATGCAAAAATAAGCACCAGCGGCAGAACTCATCTGACTTGATGTCACAGAGAATTGTAATGGGATACAAAACTTTTCACCTCTAGGTCATGCCCATTATGAATTCAGTCCCAGGTTAGCAGACACTAAAAAGCTGTTACCATATGACATCTGTTCTAATGGCCCAGGTGAAATAGATTGGTGGTCTCAGTCCAATACCTAGTGAGTAGACAAGTGTCTCCATTATAACTGAACTCTTCTTGTTAATCTATTTGACATAAAGGACTGAACTTGTCTTGGTAATACGCTACTTGCCCTATAAGCATAACACTGTTGGTGTTCGTGGGATAGTGTGAGAGAGCTTGTACTGCTGCTCCCTCCAGTTTTTCTAAGCCTAAAGTATTTCATTGTATAGTATTGTTCATGCAACTCTTTTTTCACAAACTCAGATCTCAAAGAAAATGCTTCTGCTTTCATAAAAATACTTAGCAGTAGGAGTAATAAAGCTTCTGGTTTAACTCTAAAAGATTAGATTTGAATCCAGAGGATATTCCCAACAGAGCAAAATTAATTGAAGGCTGATCAGTTGTAGCTGAAAGTTTTCTGGCACGTTGGGCAACATGTCCTTTTTTTTGTTTTTAAAGTTGAGAAGGGAGTCAAACTTTTAGTCTCCAACTCTTTCTAAATGTTGAGTGTATTTTGGAAAATAGATTAAAGAAAACTAGAAAAATAGGTTAAAAATAGGGTCCCCCTCTAAGTGAGGATTATAATTGCACAAAAATTTTAACCACTCAATGGTTAGCACAATTCTGAATGTAGATATAGAGTAAGCTTAAAAACATACAAACTTTTAAAAGCATTTGATATATTTAAAAGTAACTTCCTCTTAACTGCCAAGATCTGAAGTTTCAGAACCATTCTTGTACAAGAACTGATAAACCAGAAGCGTAAAGCTGTGTAAAAGATGCAGTTCCCTAAAATGTTTGACGTATTTCATGTCATCACCTCTTGCTGGAGAAATACAGGTTTCTGAGTTCAGGTGTGGGCAAGTGAAAGGTAATGATCATATTGATATCTTTTGGCTTGGTCTATATACAGACAGATGTCAGTATAACTACGTTGGTCACGGGTTTGGAAAATCCACATCCCTGGGTAATGCAGTTATGCTGACCTAACTCCCTGTGTAGACAGTGCTATGTCAACAGGAGGGCTTCTCCTGTCAACATAGCTACAGCCTCTCAGGGAGGTGGAATACCACCGGGGGCATAGGTAGTGTTTCCACTAAATGCTACAGTGGTGTAGTTGCAGCGCTTGTGTGTAGATAAGTTCTTAGTATCTGTGTTCGTATTAAATGTTTTTGTTCACCTTCAGATGGTAATACCTTTTTAAGATCTAGGTTAAACAGTTAAAAGCTCCACTAAAAACATGTTATGTTAACATGCTCTGTATATTTAAATATAAACTCAAGCTGTTAGGTGCTCTTAACGTTATAGTAGTAACGTTATTCACCCACGAAAGCTCATGCTCCAAAACGTCTGTTAGTCTGTAAGGTGCCACAGGATTCTCTGCTGCTTCTACAGTAGAAAGGGTGTATGCTGAATTGTATCATCCAATGCATGTGTTCCCACCTGTATCATGAAAGAAGCAAAAGTCCTGCAGAAAATGCATGTGATAATGCAGTGAGGCTGTAACACAAACCATATGCCCAGGAGAGCAGTTACTAGTCAGGCTGCATGGCCAGGCTTTGACACTTGACTCTTCTTGCCTTTTTGATTGCTTTACATTGCATCCTCAGAGGTGTTGGTATACTAGAAGATTAAAACTAATTAATTATATACTTGAAAAATCCTGTATCGCAGCATGATACCAGGATTACATGTAATTTTAAGTAATAAATAAATAAATAAATCCTAAGGTTTGTTGTACAATCTTAAATTCTGCATTCGTTTTATTTTCATTGAATAAAATTATTCACAACTGAATACATTTGATTTGTATTACAGGATGACGTCACCTCGTTTTATAGAATTTGTCTGCAAACATGACAATGTTCTTAAGTGCTTTGTTAACCGGTAGGCCTTCAAAAATTTAATTTTTTTATTTGACTAAAAATGTTAGTTACAAATTCATATTTAATTGTGATTCAGAGGTGTTTGTTGCTGGGTACAATCCTGATCCGGCATGCATTCATACACATCTAACTATGCCCATTAGTAGGCCCGTTGAACTCTGTGGAAGTACTCCTGTGCATAAATGATATATGCCCACAAGCATTGCAGGAATGAAGTTTAAATGAGTATGTACCTAAGCAACTCTTCTGTATGTTTCGTATCCCAAAACTTGTCAAGAAGGAACTAGAACCAGGGCTGGCTTTATGACCCGCAGGGCCCAATTGGAGTACTCGGCGGCAGTCCAGGGCTTCAGCGGCAATTAGGCTATTGGGGGGGGTGTGTGTGTCCGCTCTGGATTTTCCGTGGCACCGAAGGACCCCCCCCCCCCACCGCTGAAATGCCGGTGAAGACCCCCAGAGCGGGGCCCTCTTCAGCGCGGGGCCCGATTCCGGGGAATCAGGTAAATCGGCTTAAAGCCGGCCCTGACTAGAACTATTGGTCTGTAAGTAGGTGTCCTCTCCCACCCTGCTCCAAACATAGTCCACTACAGGTCAAAATTACGCTCCTTCTCCCAAGGTTTTGGTTTACTCACCAAAGGAATGCTGAATGAAGCATACAGCCTAGTTTGTCTTCTCCTTATGCTTGGCTGCTTCCAAAGTTCCTCTGAGGATTGCTCAGTCTACCCCCTTGTCCTCTCTCTAGAGAGCCTCTTGAGGTGAGTTGAGGTAATGCAAGCCTCCCACAAAGTGAGGCAGGAAAACACACTTTATGCAATGTCAGTGTTTCTTGAAAATATCCTATAGTCATTTTTGTTTTGTTAGACTTTTTAAAATACCTTTTCAGGTATGCTCAGTTCTGTCATGAGATTTTGGTTAGATCTGTGCACCTGCAACTAGTAAACTTCCAACCTAAAATTTTTTTTTTTCAGAAACCCCAAAATAATTTTTGACCACTTTCATTTTCTCCTTGAGTGTCCTGAACTGATGTCAAGGTTCATGCACATCATAAAAGCGCAGGTAAATGTTAAGCACTTCTTATTTACATCTTTAATACTTTTTTACAACACTTTTTTTTCATTTGCACATCCATAAATTACTGATTAATTCTAAAATGTGAAGGTTAACTACCTCTAGTATTTGAGCTTAAACAAATAGATTGTGATATTTGCCAGGGTGAACTTTTTATCTTCTATCTTTTCCATTTAAAATATAACTGAATTACTTTGAGGACAATTGTGACCAACTGTTTCTGGCCTATAGCTGCACAATAATTAGTCTGAGTCTTCAATGTATGATTCTGCTATAGCTGCTCACTTCAGTCAGATATCATGTTGCCAGGACATTCTCTTGCTGTCTGTAGTATAACTCCTACCACCTGTCACATGCCATCTGAGGTTAAAACACTTGGGTGTTATTGCAATTGGCTGCTTGCTTTTTTGTGTTCCAGAGAGTTAAGTAAAAAGGCAGGAAACAAAACCCAGTGTATTGCTGCTGCACACAAGGCCACACATGTGAGCATTGGCTGCAATGTGATCATTATCCAAGTCTGCACTAGTACTGCTGGTGGGTGGCTCGTGGGCAGCACTTTGTTTCATTCAGTCTTCAGCAAATTACACAAGAGAGCCCCTTTACTTCTGCAGATAGTCTGGTGATTTCCTGATATTCTCTGTAGTCCTGCTTATTAGAAAGACCTATGATAAGAAACCATTTTGTTGGTCCTTTAGACCAATTTCTCTAAAGATTTGCTCAAATCCTAAGAAGACATGTAGGCTAGCTCTGGGCCATGCTGCCTGAATAGCAAAAATCTCTTTAAAGAAATTCTGTATTTTGAGAGTTATCAAGGTCTGGACAGGATTCCCCTCTCCTCCATAGTCCACAAAGCAAAACATTTTACTTTAAGTACTTAGAGTTTATGAACCCACCTCTGTTGCCATGCGACTAACTTTTCAGGGTAGAGTGTGAGGGTTGTGCTAGCTGTCAGTCCTCTGGATAATTTTCAGTTCTGTTCCATATTGTACTCAGCCAAGCCCCGTGTGCTGGTATCCTATCCACTAAAGCAAGTAAAGGCATATTCTGCTTCCCCCGAGGGGGGAGGCGTAGCTCAGTGGCTGGGGGGAGAGATAGCTCAGTGGCTTGAGCATTGGCCTGCAAAACCCAGGGTTGTGAGTTCAGTCCTTGAGGGGGCCACTTAGGGATCTGGGGCAAAAATTGATCCTGCTAGTGAAGCAGTGGGCTGGACTCAATGACCTTTCGAGGTCCCTTCCAGTTGTAGGAGATTGGTAAATCTCCACTTATTACCTTACCTTATAATCAGTGAGCAGTGAGCACACCATTTGTCTGGCCTTGTTCTAAGCAAAATCCTATAACAGTCACCACAATTGTTTGAATGTCATGAGTCAAACAAGATGGAACTACCTTTCTGGTGAGATTTGCTGAAAAAGATGCCATTTTGTATGGATTTCTAGGGAATCCTGGCTGTTTCCATTTCCATAGGTCTAATTTGCTATTGAATTAGAGCTCTCAAAAGTACTTTGAATTACTGTAAATCATACCTTTCATTATTGCTGTTATTTTAATGACAGTATTGACTTTTCCGTCAAGGGAATTATACTTGTTTTTTTGTTTGTATCTTAGAACAGTGTCTCCTTTTAGTTTTGAGATAAACCTGCAATGGTGGATAAAACCCCAGATGAATAAGGATTTAAAATATTCAATTTCTGAGTCAGTGATTCTCATGGTCTCTGGAGTATCAGAGGACTCTACAATAAAACATTCTGAGAATCCAACAGTGGGGGTTTTTGGGTGTTGTGAGGGGAAGTGGGTCCATGAGACTTTTTCGTTTATTAAATGGAGGAAACAGAGAATCATTGCCCTAAATGAGGAAAACCTCTTTCATCAAACAGCTTCTTAAAAACCAGAGCAGTTTCAGATGAAGGCCCTGTCTCTGCTACATAATTTAAATAAGTTTGTAACCACTTAGTGGCATGGTTGGCCATAAACATGATTTGTCTCCGCAACTCACTGTTCGCAGTCAGCTGCCACAGTTGATAACCTGAAAACCAACAGTGTGGTGTTCTGCCAGAAACCTAGTTTGCCACATGATTGTCTTCCTGTAATCAGTTCTGGATTTTTTCTGTTATCCTGTGTATAAAGGACCTCTAAGCTTGGCGGTATAACTGGTTAGGCCAGTCCTCCTTCCCTGAACACGTAATCCACAATGCTGCTTCTGGCATTTTCTCTAAGCATTCTGTCTGCTGAGATGTGTGAGATAGCTGCCCACATTTCCCAGAATGCACTGATGCAGATAAAATACAGTTGTGCATGTGCACTTACTATGCTAACTATGGTTGTGAGATAGAAATGATGTACTGAAAGATAAATATATAACTCGGTCACATAGGTGTCATGAACTGGTTACAAAAGCATGGCTGTACTTGTAGTATGGTCATGGCCTAACTTGGGTCAAAACCAAACCAGATATAATGAATTTCTCTCAGAACTGAAGAAAATAAGTGACTTAAATCAAAACAAAACAAAACAAAAAAAACCCCAAACCATAATGAGTTTGCTTACTTTTACAAAAGACCTTTTCCATCATCCTATTCAGTGAAGTCATATTATTGTCAGGTACTATTGATTATGGCCTCATTAGCATAGAGGATCAATGAGGAATAAGAATGAAAGCATATGTTTGTGTAAATATGCTAAATAGACAATGTGGAGGATAGTTTCAAAGAAAACATTATTCATGAGAATTCATTATTGAATTTAAAAGTGAGCTAATTGATTGCTAATGTATTCAATTACAGATCTAACTTTCAAAGCGTCTAGACATAAGCATTTGAATTGTTAAGTGTCGTCTTTTCCAAATGTAAAAATGAGCTATACAAAATGTTTGTGTATTCTTTTAGCAGGATTAGTGCTTGATTTTGCTTTTATTCCTGTTGTGACATCTTGTTGAAATATCTGCTAATTATGCTTTAATGAAGTCCCTCACTGAAGCTTAATATTTAGAGTGAATTTAACAGAATGCTTTTATTACTAGCCTTGAGAATGATTGACTAATATATTCGGCATTTTTTACCTGTTTTTGTTTTGTAGCCCTTTAAAGATCGTTGTGAGTGGTTCTATGAACATTTGCACTCTGGACAACCAGATTCAGACATGGTGCACAGACCAGTCAATGAAAATGACATCCTGTTGGTTCACAGAGGTATTACACTACAAGGAGGAGGAGTGCATGTATAAAGTGCGTAATATTTTTGTCATTCTTTTAAGATATAAAATTAACTAGTGTTTCATATTTAGATTCTATTTTTAGGAGTAGCTGTGAAGTTGTGTCTAAAGCAAATTGTGCAAAGCTGAAGCAGGGGATTGCTGTGCGATTCCATGGCGAAGAAGGCATGGTAGGTAAAACCTTCATAAACAATTTTTGATATGCATATAAATATAATTTATACCAAATCTAACCAAAATTTGAATCTAAATGAAGTTTTAACAGTACTCTTATACTTCTGTTTAAGAAATATATTTGGTTACTCATTTTGTTAAATCATCTGTAAAATTAAATTTCTTTTTGCTGTATTTTTATCCTTTTGACATGTAGGGTCAAGGTGTGGTACGTGAGTGGTTTGATATCTTATCCAATGAGATAGTTAACCCAGATTATGCACTGTTCACCCAGTCAGCTGATGGTATGTTGGTATCTCTTGTTCTTCTAACTTTAAATTTTGCATCAGCAAATGTTCATAATCTAAGGAAAAGGTCCGATAAGTTATTCATAATGTAAACTGTTATCAATTAAGGTATAATGGACAGAAAAAGTCCTTTGCTAATAAGTAATATGCACTGTCCATTAACTACAATTGAGAACTAAGCAACTTTTATAAGCTGACATGTTGCAGACTGACTTGCAAATATTGCTCTTTCTTTGGCATGGGTGGACAAATCCTATTTTAGCTCCTTTTGAGTTCCCAGTTTAATTTTCCTTTCATTTTCCTGGTAGCAAGAAGACATACCTCATGCATCAGCAGCAGGAGGGTGCTGTCTTTCACCTTGCAGTTACTTGTATGTCTGGGCTGGTGCAGGCAGGATATGGGGAGTTTTTTTCATCCCTTCTTGACATCAGCCCCACAACTGGTTTCTGCAGTGAAAACAGCTGTTTATCTCCCTGGAATTGCTTTTCAGTGCCTGACTTCAGTACCCAAGAGACAAGAACAGATCATCTAGCTGCAAAGCTTTTCTCAGAAGTAGAGATTGTCTCACTCACACCTTCTACCAGTTTTTTAGGAAACTGCAAAGAGAACTCAGCCAGCAAATGTTGCATCCTGAAAGCTGGGAAAAAAGGTTTAGGAAGCTGTGTGAGAGAGACTGAACCTTCTGTCACTAGGTTTTAAATAAATGCAAAGAAGTCGTTAGGCTATAATCCTGGAAACACTTCAAGTATGTTCACAAATTTAGCCATGTGAATAGCCATGGAACTGCTTATGTAAGTAAAATGATGTCTGTGCATAAGCATTGTCGGGATTGGGGCCTATATGTAGTAATTCATTATTACCCTTATGATGAGGGGATAATTCAGTCATCCTTAATTGTCTATTGAAATTCCATTTTAACCCATTTCTTTCCTGAATCACTTCAGTCCTGCTGAATGTAGTACAGAAATTACAATCTGAATTAGAATATGTTTTAAAAAACAAACACCCCCCCCCCCCAACAGAACAAATTTTTACTTCAGTGTTTCAGATAATCAAACAAGTAGATTAATTACTTAGGTAGAAGAAAAATAGCTTTGAAACAGACCACAAGTGAGTACAGCTACACTTAAGCAAGTTGTTTGGCTCTGATTATAGTCTATTGAACAATGCACTCTAATTCTAAAAATCTGGAGAACTTGCTTCAACTTTTTGTTATGTAGAAAGATACTGAGAACTTGAAATTATACAATTAAATCTTAATTATCCAAAGGAACATTTTCTCCTACTTTTTCATAGTGTCAGACTTTGCCTATTGTAAGGTGTGTCCAAGTTTTGGCTATGCATGTTTTATATTTGCTCTGGATGGTCTTTGTACTTTAATTCCAAACCAGCAAGAATGTAAATATTTCTGAAAAATATTCAAATTTTTGTCTATTCAGTGGATTGAGGTGAAGAAGGTAAACACACTGTGGCCCTGGGAAATGTAATTTTTGTTGGAAATGTTAAGAATGTATATGTGCAGTAAGAAATATCTATGTTTCAGTTTTAATAAGTTGTAGAAAGTAATTACAAGTTTTATCCTGGTTTTGCCTTTTGATTTTGGTCACACCAAGAAAATAGATCTATCAGAGAAGAGGGTAATGTAGGTGTGTGTTTTTTGTTCTTGTCCTACGAACAAATTACAATTGTTAAATTTATTTGAGAGGTTCAAATTACAGTAAAAATATATAGGCTGCAGTTGTAAGATACGGGCTAAAACTATGACTAAATATAATAGCACCCTTTGTTTCGTAGGAACAACCTTCCAGCCAAACAGCAACTCTTCTGTAAATCCTGATCACTTGAACTACTTTCGATTTGCTGGACAGATCTTGGGTTTAGCTCTGAATCACAGGCAGCTGGTCAACATTTACTTCACAAGGTCATTCTACAAGCATATTCTTGGTATGGTTCTATTAAAATCCTGTTTTAGACAACTAATTCATTTCAGTAAATGATATAAATGATGTGGCTTGGTGGTACTGTTACTTATGCACTAGGCTTTCATCTTTGGTGACCTATGGTAGAGAATGGTGGATGTGAAAGTAAGTCTTTGTGTGTGTGTACATCAGGGTTACAGCACAATACAGCATGACTGGCATTCTCTGAAGAAAGGCTTAGACTGGAATAGTAAAGTTGTTGAAAATGGAAATACACTGGGTACTTCTGTGTGGGGAAACTTAGTAGAGCAACTTTTGCACTATATCAACTGGAGCAAATAGCTAGTCCTTCACACTTATTAACCAATATATGAAGCTCACTTGTGGATGTTTCTTAAGAAAAAATGACAGTGCCACTGCTATAACCCCTTTAAAGTGTAAATATATAAACTAGTGGCCATTGCCACTTTGTATTTGATTGTCTTTTAAAAAACATTCTTAGTTCAGAGACAAGTAGTACAGGCATTATGGCCAGCAGGTTCGTTAGTTTTATCACGTGCTAACACTCTGTTTGATATTTAAATGGTAGGTTCATTCTAAACCTTGTTTTCCATGGTTTGTAATTTCTCAGATATGTCCTGATCTGAAATTACTTATGTTCCCCAGTCTAGAAGTATGTGACCTTTCAGGAATTCTGACAAAAATGTCTTCATAGTGAGTCCCTGAACTAATTCAAATATTTGGAGTTTTAACATAAAACTCTATCCTTCAGTGAGGGTGCTTGGTTTGATAACTTTGAAAAAAATTGACTAAGAAGTTTTTCCAGCATTGCAAATTTATCGAGGAAACTTGCTGGATCTAGGGGGGAAAGCTACTACTCCACTCTTATCATAAACACCCACATGCACACTCAGGTTCTGATCACATAGCAACAAAGAAAATCTGTATTTTTACGACCACCAATATTAACAATTCCTTCCCTTGACAAATGTGTTACTTCTCAGTAGTGGCTCATTGGTGCTGCTACAGTAGCCTTCTCAGCCTTTTTCCTTTTCAGCGGAACTATTTTTGAATCATCATTTAGAATGTAATGTAAGTTTGTGTCCTTTCTGTAGATTCCTAGAGGATAGTTTAAAAACTCTAATAGAAAGGAGATTATTCTTGCTGAAGTTTTCAAGGAATTTCATACCAATTTCTATAGTACCCTTTTGGTTTCACCCACCTTAAATTCTGTGGGATTTTTCCATGAGAGTCTCATAACTGCCATAGCTACCTGTCCAGCAAAATCTCGAGTCTTTCTCCATTGGGAGAAGCCTAGTGTCTCAAAGGTTGCCCCAGATGCAACAGTACTGTTCCAGTCCCCAGAAAGGTGCTGGAGTTTGCTCTTTCTTCTTTAGGAATGGAGACACTAAGAACTACTGGTGTCTTTGGCTCACCCCTGAGGAACAAGAACATATCTGCTGGTCTTTGAGAACCTCTGTGCAGTACTCTGATGGAGATATGTTGCCCTTGGCATTTGTGGAATATGTTGTCTCTGGCATCGAGCTGCAGAATAGCCAGAAAACCAGAGTCCTTTGGAGAGTGCATGAGAAGTCCCACATGAGGGTGACTTCATTTCCTTACCATACATATGAGGGTGCACCCCCTAAGTGCCTCAGGTCTTTTGCTGCTGCCACTGCCACAGAATGCTAATGGAACTTACCTTCTATAGATAGGTCTTCCTCTATCCTACCTTAATATCTTCTTGTAATTAGTTAACTTAGAGTAGTATAAGGTAGTTTATTGTAAATCGCCCTCCCCTTGTCCCATATACCTTTACCAACGCTGTGTTGGGCCATGAGGTCTCATAAGGGCATCAAGAGATGTCCCTTCTGCCCAGTGATCATACCAGAGACAGGTGCTTTCATCTGGTGCTTGCTCTGTCTGGGCGAGACCCACTCAGTAACCGAAGGTACAATTTGCTGCCGCTTCCCTCCCTGCTCTAGAAGGCAGAGTCATTTCAGGCTCTAGGCTCATCTAGCTTCTCAGTGTGCCTACAGCCTTGATAGCCTTGGCTAATTGATGGTGCAGAGACCCCAGCCTCAGCGCAGGTCTTCCTGTGCAGGACCCATGATGAGTTTTACTGCTCTGGCCTCAGCGCCAGCTTTTTATCATGGGCTTGAGACCAGAATCTCTTCGGCCCCATGCTGGGAATGAATCTTTCACCTAGCACCAAAGATCAAGTTGGCACCATCTTAAAGATTTCCTTAGCCCCAGTGCTAACACAGGAAGTGCCCATCTTGCCACCTGCTCCTCGCATGATGATTTGGCACTATTCTATTCATCTACTGATGCCTCTGCCACAGCTCTGCAAGGGCATTCAGAGGTCCATTCAGGTAAAAAGAAGAAGCAGCAGCACATCTCCTCATGAGGCACAAAAAAGAGAGAAAAGGAGTTCTCTCTCTTGTATTCACTGACACACAAGTACCTCAAAGATTCTCAAATGGCATTTCTTTTCCATGTCCCTGTGGAGCCAAACATCTCAGCACCAATTAACTTGGACTTCTAACCAGTTCAGATCCCAATAATACTTTGAATCTTTCTGTGTCTGAATCTACTAGCCACCCTACAACATGCTTTTCCACTGCTTGACTCTGCACTGAAACTTAATCCTCCAGTCCCAACCCACAGGTGCCTCTGAATATCTAACCCTTTTGGAGATGAACTTTACACAGTCCCCAGAATTGATCTCAGGGCACTGGACCTCTGCTCTTGTCTTAGGTCGAGAAGTCATGGAAATCTACCATAGGCTTTCTTCAGCTACTCATGTGGCTGTGCATACAGGACTCTGAAGACCCTTTTGGAGGCTGAGACCAGTCCTGGCACTGACTGCGACACTAGTTCCAATGCCCCATCTGGCACCAGGCCCCCACTTGGCATTGATACCCTTATAGTACCTATCATTCACCCAGTGCCAAAACAACCTTCCTCATCAGCACTGATGCTGCCACTGAATCCAGTAGATGTGCAGGAGGACCTGCCTATATCTAAGGAATGGGATGAGACTCCTTCAGGATAAACCATCTGAGTCCCCTTTGGAGGAACATACAGGTGGTACATTCCCTGAAGACCAAATTGGTGCTTCATCTGTTTACATTCCTGACAATCATACTGTTTTTCAGGGGCTACTGGAAAGAATGGCAGATACATGTCAGCTGCAAATGGGTCATGGCACCAGAGAGATCCAATCCCCTGTTTGACATATTACAGGTACAGACTAGTGAGATGTAGTCTCTGCCTCTTATTCTTTGGTGGGCTGAGGATGACAGAACTATTTGGCTATCTCCTTTTTCTTCCTTGGCTGTGTCCAGGTGAGCAGACAGGATGTACACTCTGGCAAACAATGGACATCAAACAACTTTTTCCAGCCAGTTCCCTGGAGGTGTCTGCAGCATTAGAGAAAGTTAGAGGCGGCAAAGTGTCTCTTTCCACTTCTGATTGAGGGGTGTAAGCTGGGTGCTTTTGGCAGGAGAGCCTACATGTCTAGACCTCCCAAATGGCTGACTACTAAACTATCTTGTCCATCTGCAGTTACACTTTGGGGTGCCATGGGCCTCATCTTGGAATCTCAACTGGAGGAATAGAAGGAAGTGGCTAAGACCTTGGTCTCATGGAGTTGTAAGCTCACAAGACACTCTTAAGACCAGCATATGATGCTTCAGACACAAATGCAAGGAAAATGGCTTAGTTTCTCCTCTTACAGCTTCTGGTGCATGATTATTTTGGATCAGTGGATAGTGGACGCCATTGATGGTGGATACTCCATCCAGTTCTGCAACAGGCCGTTTCACCATTTTCTCCCATCTCATGAGAGAGTCCTATTGAAAGAGGTGGATTCGGTCCTCAAGAAGGGAACCATAAAGGAGTTTCCATAGGAATACTGAGGGAGAGGATTTTAACACTATCATTTCCTGATTCCCAAGAAGAGCTAATCTCTGAGGTCTATTCTGGATCTCACAAACCTCAGTAGATACATAAGAAGAACATCTTTTCCATTTCCTTGATTCCCAGGGTCACATAAGGAAGATCACGTTGGACAGAGCAAACATCATAATAATAGCTGCAACATGGTCTTGTCAGCACTTGTATCCAGATCTCCTGCTGCTGGCCATGGTGTTGCTTTTTCATTGGCCTCTGTCTCCAGACTTCTTATCTCAACAGCAAGGAAGGATTCTTCATCCTAGCATAGAGACACTCCACTTGGTAGCTTAGAGGTTAGAGAACCTGGGACTAATGTGAACAGTTCCTGCTCTCAAAGACCTCAAGCCATTCTCTTACAGCTTTCACTTTGAAATGTTATAAATAAAAATGGCAACTGTTGTCTGGGTGGCTGACAAAGGACTCGCTAGATCTCAAGCTGAAGTTCCTTCAATCTTTGAGTACATTTTACACTTAGTCTAAGGACTTAGTAGTCTTAGCCTCTCCCTGAAGGTCCACGTGGCAAAAATATCTGCTTATCAGAATGTTTTGTTAAGGACAAACCATTCTTTCACTTTGCAGGTTCCTTAAGGGCATATTAAATATTCTACCTCCTCGCCAATTAGAGAGTCCATGTCGACACGGGATCTAAATCTTGTGCTAGTAAAGCTAATGGGACCCTCCTTATGAGCCTCTCGCTCAGGCTTCTCCCAAGCATATATCAATCAAAATGGCCTTTCTGATAGCAGAGGTAATTGGTAGGAAGATGAGCATGTGAGCTTAGTGCTTGGATCACCACTCCACCCTGTGCTGTGCTCATAAAGGACAAAATCATCCTGAGGACGCATCCCAGCTTCATGCTTAAGGTAGTCTCAGATTTCCATCTATCTGTTTCCTTTGTAACACCTCATTCCCACCCAGGGGAAGGAAGTCTCAATACACTAGATATAAGAGGCTACTGTGCTTTACTTGAAAAAAAACAAACAAACAAACCCTAAACCCTTTGATTATTTAAATAGGTTATTTGTAGTATGTAGGAGAAGCTATTACCAGACACACTCACAAGACTATGTTACTATGTTCCATATATCGTCTTAGCTAGGAAAACAGTACCTTGTTTGAAGACCCATTCCACAACCGCCACCTTGGTGTCAGTGGCCCATCTTAGGCTGGCTTCCCCTGGTGGAGACTTGCAAAGAAACTGTTTGAGAATTCAATGTATGCTTTCACCAGATGCTTCTCCTTAGACTTAGCATCATACTCCAGTGTCTGGTTTTGTGCAGCTGTTATATGGTCCATATTTAGCTAAGAACTCCTCACCCACTATTTACCTGGTTGAGCCATGCTTGCTAAACTCCCATAGGTGAGAAGCATATAGGCTGGTAACTAGTGTGGTTGGAGAATTAGCTCTCTGTATTCATGCTACTGGGCCTCCTTCCTCTTTGCCATGGAGTAACATCAGGACACTGTAGTTTGGAAGAAGGAACTGGGGCAATTCCTTATGTAGCGTAGGGTGGCAATGTCACTGATACACGAGAACTCTCGTGCACCTGCCAGTGGAGGTGGTTTTGCAAAGTAGCTTGACACCAGGGGTGCCACATTGCAGTGAACTGTACAGAGGTAGCTCTTGAACACTTACTGGTAAGTAATCTTTCACATTACTGTGCAGGCAGAGAAGAAAGCTGGAACTAAATGTGAAAGAAATTTCTTTGGCTCTGGCTGTGACTGTGTGATAGGCCAGGAGTGACCAGGGCTGAGACTGGAGGAGCTGTTGATCTTCCCTCTTTCTCCATGGTTTTACAATGGGGGAAGATATGGAAGGATCAGATTAGCAGTGTGCTTGCAAAATGCATGCTGTAATTGGATGTGTATTTGGGAAAGGGGATAAAAATAGGAAATTCTAAAACTTATTTCTGTACTTAGCTGAGGCTGTATAACAACTTTTGCTTTTTAGCCTCTTTCCAGATTTGCTTTTATAATGTAAATTGCTTTAGAGTTTCACAACTTAAGTTTTTTTTTCTAAAAGTAATTTGTAGCTGGACCACAGTTGTTGCCGAAAGAGCAGCAGGTCTCATCTCATAGGAAATGGGATAAAAAAGAAATCTAAAAAGCAGAGGAAATTAATTTATTCTGAGTATATAAAAGACCTCCATAACTACTTCCTTAGTATTTTTTTTCCAGCTACAAACTGCTTTTTAGTGAAAAGAGACATTTTTTTAAAATACAAAAGCAACTGGTTTTATAAAACTTACTGGTTGTAAACACCTGTTGGACTGGTGTATTTTCATGAGGCGAATGGTTGAAAGCCTTGGGCTTCACAGTGAGACTTGAGTCAGTGTCCCAGGAATGTGCACTTGTTATAGCTTATTGACTAAATGGTGCGTGACTTCGGTTCACCGGGAGAGTCTATATCAAAGGACATGTTTTGCTTTCTATGTCTGTGTCCAAAATACAGAAGATACGGCGAGTTTAAATTCTGCTGTGTATCGTGACTATAAATCTGTTTTTCATCCCTGCATTATTTCAGTCCCTCTCTAGAGGGCAATCTTGTCCCATAGAACAAGCAGGCTGAGGCAAACTGAATATTTGGATTTTGATTTTTATTTTCTCAGGTATTCCTGTAAATTATCAGGATGTGGCATCAATTGATCCAGAGTATGCAAAGAACTTGCAGTGGATTTTAGATAATGATATCAGTGATCTTGGGCTGGAACTGACCTTCTCTGTCGAGACTGATGTGTTTGGAGCAATGGAAGAAGTGCCTTTGAAACCAGGGGGTGCAAGTATTCTTGTTACACAAGACAACAAAGTGAGTGTTCAGGTTTATCCAGAAGTTACTGATAAGAACAATTTAACTGACCTGTGAGTGAGTAGAAGCATAAATTATGTACCTAAAGTAATCATACCCACAATATTAAAACGTAGCTGGCAAATGGTCCCCATTTCTATATGTCAGTAAATTGGACTCTTCTGAAGAAAGTTCTTTAAACAGCTCTCGGAAATTGTCTGTCTCCTCTTTTGTTGGAGTTTTTATGAAGAAAAACAAGGTAGAACTCAAATGAAGGACTCTTTAGAAGTGACATCATACTATACTGCACATTGTCAAGCTCTTGGTGGAGGGTGGGGGTGTGGGAGGAGGGGAAGTATTAACAAGGAACACCTGTGTGCCTTTCAAAAATACAGCTGTAGGTAATGTTGCTTAAGTGTTGCAAAATTCACTGTTAAACATGGCCTGTTCACTAAACAGTGGAGTATTTAAGGTGTGTTTGGGACAGAGAAGTGCAAAGCACCCAAAACTCGATTTGAAGTCAGTAGGAATTGTGCTGCTCAGCTTCGCAGACAGTTTTTGGTCTTAACGTTATCATTGAATAAAACACGATGCAAATTCATTCACTAAACAGAAAGGAATAGGATTTTGAAATAAACTTATTAGGCCTTTCATCTTTCAACAATTCCAGGCTTACTTTATGAGCCATAAACAAAGTTTAACAATATAACATTTTGATCTATGTAAAGCAGAAGCTGACAGAATTATAACTGGGTTAAAATCTGTGTGCTAGCGCAGGTGGGCCTAATACTTAAACACAGTACTAAAGCAAAGTCTGTTTCTGTTCTCTGTGTTAAATATTTTGTAAACAACTTGCTGCTGCTTGTGCTACAGAAAAACTAAACCTAAATTAAATATGTACTGTGTACCCTGTGGCTATAAACCTCTGAAAATTGAATGATATAGTGAAATCTAAAGAGAATTTCTTGGGAAAAGATATAAAGTAATGTAGACTTCTTCTAAAATTTAGTACTGTGATTTATGTTTCATGCTCTGCCTCCATGAAGAAAGTCATTAGTCTGTGGTGTGTAATTACCATAACAAGGGTTAAAATAGTACCCTTTGCCCAGCCTCTTTTTAAAAATTTAGTTCTAAATTATGACATAACTTACCTTTTTATTGAATTTTGTCCTTCATTCAATAGCTCAGTGTATGCTTCATACAGTCTTTAATGTTCAGTATCTGGTAATATGCCTTCATGCTACTGACACTTCAGAAATTTACCATTTGTGTTTTCTTCTTTAATCTTTCCATATGTATTAAATGGTTGTGTCGTGGTGGGTCTGTTACCAGTATAAGCACACTGCGTATGAATAGATTTTAAAAGAAAACTGTACTCAGTTTATTCAGTATAGTGGTCTGAAAGTTTTTCCATGAGAAGCATTTCCAACCATGTATAAATTGTTTAGTATATATGAAAATAGTTTTACTCAGTTTTATTTGTGACATTGAGAGTCTGGGAGTCCAGCATATAATCCTTTTCAGTGTTAAGCAAACGAGCA
This sequence comes from Chelonoidis abingdonii, assembly GCF_003597395.2. Classification (NCBI taxonomy): domain Eukaryota; kingdom Metazoa; phylum Chordata; order Testudines; family Testudinidae; genus Chelonoidis; species Chelonoidis abingdonii. Next base: position 83,285,351 of record NC_133771.1, on the reverse strand, counting down.
TCAATATAGTTGGTATTAAAACTTTAACACTTTGTAGAAGAGTCAAGCAGACATTGTTCCAATCAAATTCTGTACTTCCTTTGCACTGGTTCTGACTTCAGCATACTATGTGTATTATATGTATACATAAATTGCATGTATTTATCTAGCTTTTTGTTGGTAAGATATTTGGCTGTTATATTGGCAAATGACCACTTGGTGTCATCATTTATTTTAAAATTTTGTTGTTTCTGGAACTTTGACAGTGAATCCTTACATGCATAATCTTCCTTTCTATCATTCAGATAACTAACAAGCATTTTATGAGACTGATTCTCCACTGTCTTGTGCCATTTAGCGTTGGTTTTCCACCCCCTTTTCACAGGTGTAAATAACTACACAATGCAAGTCAGTGGAGATTTGGCCCCTTTATTAATATTATAAATGAATGGAGTCAGGGAACAAATACACTGTTGCTTTGTTCCAATCTCTTTTAAATTCTTGTAGTATAATATATATAATATATATTCTTAGTTTAATATATCCCACAATAATTTGTGGTTTCAGTGTTGCCATTATAAAGTCTATCGTCAGTTTACAATGCTCTTTTCAATTTGAACGAAGTTGGAAATTTTGCTAACATGTCATCCCTAATCTAATATTTAAGTTTTTCTGTTTGACTTATCCTACAAGAATTTTACATATTTTAGTTTGATAGTTTTATGTACATTTGCTCTATAAATATTCTCATGTTACCTCCACTATAAATATAAATATTCTCATATTACCTCAACTCTGACGTGAAGAGATCACCTCTAGAGGTGATATTTCTATTCCCTTCTTGCCCTTAGCACCTCTTGATGTTGCTAATTGTTATGGTGATTTTTGAAATATGGATGTTAGTCCCTTGGGAATGTGGAGATTATCAAACTATTTAATGACACGGTAATACAAACAGCAGTTAGAGGACAATGACTTTTTTGCTCTCTACTGATCTGAGCTAGATTCAGTCTAATGCAGGAGTGGGCAAACTTTTTGGCCCGAGGGCCACATCTGGGTATGGAAATTGTATTGTGGGCCATGAATGCTCACGAAATTGGGGGTTGGGGTGTGGGAGGGGGTGAGGGCTCCGGCTGGGGGTTTAGCCTCTGGGTTGGGGCTGGAGATGAGGTGTTGGGGGTGCAGGAGGGTGCTTCGGGCTGAGACTGAGAGATTCAGAGGGCAGGAGGGGATCAGGGCTGTGGCAGAGGGTTGGAGTGCAAGAGGAGGTAAGGGGTGCAGGTTCCGGGCAGCACTTACCTCAGGCAGCTCCCAGAAGCAGCGGCATGATCACCCTCCAGTTTCTACATGGTGGGGCAGCCAGATGGCTCTGTGCGCTGCCCTGTCCACAAGCACCACCCCTGCAGCTCCCTTTGGCAGTGGTTTCCGTCCAGTGAGAGCTGCGGGGGTGGCATTTGGGGTGGGGGCAGCGTGCGGAGACCCTTGGCTGCCCCTCCGCATAGGAGCCGGAGGGAAGACGTGCCACTGCTTCCTGGAGCCCTGTGTAGCAGGGCAAGCCCCCGATCCCTCTCCCTGGTGAGAGCTCAAGGGCCAGATTAAAATGTCTGGGGGGCCAGACATGGCCCTTGGGCCTAGATTGCCCACCCCTGGTCTAAGGATACAGAGTCCTTGACTTTTAAATCATATGTCAGTTCTTGGACATACCTGTTCAGTAAATATTTTCTTAATGACCTGGATTTGTACTGTGTAACTTAATGACTCTGGCAGATTTAAAAAATGCCTTTTTTTAAAAAAGATCCAAAATGTGTAATAACTTCATACTGCAGTCTTTCTTCTCCAATAAGTTTAGAATTTCTTTCTGTAGTCTACAGTGTAATTTTTTTTGTAATTTAAGAATAAAAAATTGTCCTTTTCTAAAACTTGTACTAACATCTGTCAGAGGAGGAAAATTCAGTCTCTGAAGAAATTCATTAGTTTGTGTCCAGTAGAGGGGTACCTGTTGAAAAGTATTGTCATCCCAAGCAATTCATAAAGTCAGGGCCAGCTTTAGGAAGTGCGGGGCCCAATTCGAACATTTTCAGCGGGGCCCTGGCAGGGATGACTTAAAAGGCTTTTTTTTTTTTTTAAATATATTGCAGATATCTTTTGTATCTACAAATAAAAAGGGACATTTTCCATGGTCGTTTGCTGTGCTCTTTTGCTCATAGTTTACGTTTATGAACCCTGTTTGTGGTGTTTTCCCAAATTAGAGCCAAGTTACTTCCCTCCTTTTATTAAAAGGTTTTTTTTTGNATATATGCTGTTGATTGCTTATTAATGACCACCATTTCACATGTGTGGGTCCCAGCTGCTCCCTGCCCCCCTCATTGAAGCAGGTGTGCAGGGTTACTGCTCTGGGAACTGCAGGGCAGCAGTGGACATGAGGCTGGTTGGAGGCAGGGCAGGGGCTGACTGGAGGTAGGGTCTAGCAGCAGGCAGGGCAAGGGGTGCAGAGCTGGCTGGTGACAGGGGGGTGTGGGGTGGGCTGGCTTCAGTCAGGGCCGCAGGGGGATGCAGCAGGGGTTGAGAGGGCTGGAGACAGAGGAGTGCGGAACTGGCTAGCTTCAGGCAGGGGGGTGCAGCAGGGATTGGCTGGAGACAGGGCAGGGGGTGCGGGGCTGGGTGTGGGCAGGGCAGGCAGGGTGTGCAGGGCTGGTGTGGGCAGGGCTGTGTGAGGCTGGCTGGCTTTGAGCAGGGCCACAGAGGTATGTGGCAGGGGTTGGCTGGAGACAGGGCAGAGGGTTTGGCAGGGGCTGGCTGTGGGCACGGGGTGCAGAGCTGGCTGCAGGCGGGGGGGGCAGGGCTAGTGCAGGCAGGGCAGGGGGTGCAGCAGAGGCAGCTGGAGCCCCCACCCTTTAATAGCCCCCAAGGCTCCCGCTATTCCAGGGCTCTGGGGCTTACTTAAAGGGCCTGGGGCTCCCCTGCTTCTACCCCCCCCCCCGATCTTTTTAATAGCCACGAGAGCCCTGGAGAATACATGAGGGTTGGGGGGGGCTCCGGTGGCTATTTAAAGGATGGAGTAGCAGAGGCAGCTGGAGCCCTGGCCCTTTAAATAGCCCCCGGAGCCCCCTGCTATCCCAGGGCTTTGGGGGCTATTTAAAGGGCCCAGAGCTCCAGCAGGGCTGCCGGGTAGGGCTTGCACTCCGGCCGGGAGAGCGGGGTCGGGGGGCAGCTTGCCGCGCCGCGGCTCCGGCCGGGAGCTGCGGGGCCATGGAAGACCCTGGAGCAGACCGCAGCCGGGGTAAGTAAAAAAAAAAAAATGTAGAAGACGCTTAAGGCGCGGGGCCTGATTCCGGGGAATTGGCTGAATCGGCCTAAAGCCATCCCTGCATAAAGTCATGAGGCACAAAGGGAAAAAAATGCTAATCCAGTCTAGTAGAAGAGGAATGTCAATTGAGAGTGACACATACTTATTTAAAACAAAAATTAGTTCAGCAGATAAAACCTGAAGAAATTTGTATGGATGGTATTGAAATAGGATATACAATTTCAATAAATTAGTCTTTGTGGCTATCCCAACAATGACAACTCACAGGGTCATGTGCTCTCATGTGGCTTCATAATATGATCTGTGAGGAGCAAGATCGTGAACAAATGTCACACAGGAGTGTGCATGCTCGCACAGAAGTCTCAGCATGATGCTTGACCCTTTTTTCAATCACTTTTTCGCACCTGGCTTCCTCAGTGTTAACTTTTATTGATAGTTGTTCTCTATTCAGTCTATTCTATCTTTGGCTGTGTCTTCAAATATATTGTTCTTTATGCTGCATGAGGTGAGTTTCTGCTTATGGGTGTCTCTTTGAAGTGTTCTGTTGTCCACTCATACTGTGCTTTCAAGAGCGACACTCCAGAAAACAAAAGTTTTCTATGAGCTATGTTGTTGCCCACTCTGATAACATGATCTGTCAATCTAAGCTGAGCTTTGATCATTTACTTGGCCTCAACTGGCCTCAATTACTGTTTTGTTCTTTCAAGGATATTAATGTTTGAGACTGTCTTGCCTGTCAATTTTCAAAATAGAGTGGAGGCAGCATGTGTGACATTCTTCAAGTTGCTTACTGTATCTGTGGTAAATTGTCTGTGTTTCACACCTGTCTAAAAGGGATGCTATTACTGCTGCATTGGGTATTATAGGTTTTGTTAAGTGTTGGATGGTGTGCTGGGTGAGTATCCTATGGCAAAGTCTTCTGAAGGTCTGGCTTTCCTTTTATATTCGACTTCAGCTTTCATGTTAAGATAGTACTGCCCAGGTATGTAAAGTTATTGACAGTCTTTGGCTTAAACAATCCGTGGCAATATTTGGCTGGTGGTTGGTCGAAAGAAGGCTTATTTTTTTTTTTTTTCCAGGCTGATAGTGAGTTGAAACTGTTTTTAGTTGCCTCAGAGTACCTGTCAAGGATAAGCTGTAGATCGTTATCACTGTGGCTAAGTAGTGCACAGTCATCCACAAAAAGGGCTTCCTGTATGAGTTCCTCAAGAATTTTTATATTTGCAGTAAGCCTTTGGACATTGAAGACTTTTCCATCAGTTCCATACCTTACGAAGATGCCCTTTGGAAGGCTGGTCTTTGCGTAATTCAGAACTGCTACAAAGAGGAGACGAAAAAGGGCCAGGCTTGTTTTACTCCATTATATATGGGAAATTGTTTAAAAGGTCACTATCTGAGAGGGCTTGACCAGTCATGTCTTTGTGAAATTGATATATGATGTTGGCAGATTTGGTGGAGCAGCCAAACTTTTCTAGAATTTTCCAGAGGCTGTTTCTGCTCACAGTACTGAATGCTATTTTTAGGTCAATGAAGACAGTGTACAGTTCTGTGTTTTTGTTCATTTTTTTTTTTTTTTTCCTGAATCTGTGTGTCAACAAAAGCCAGGTCTGGTGCCTTGACCTGATCTAAATCCACAGTGGCTCTCTGGTAGAAACGTATCTGATACTGTTTTGACAAACTGATTGAGCAAAATATGGGTGTTGAGAATTTTGCTACTAACAGATAGCAGGGAAATACCCCAGTAGTTACCACAGTCAGAATTGATGCCAGTGTAACTGATCTTTGAAGCCCTGAGGAATTTGCTTGGCTTCCCATCTTTGATTTCATGTAGATAATTGACAGCATTTAGGCCTGCAAGTTTTAAAGATTTCATCTAGTATGTCATCTTTGCCAGGTGTTTGCCTGACTTCATTTGTTTGATAGCTCTTTGCGCTTCCTCAATGGTAGGTAGTTGGGCAATTTCTTCATGTATGGGGTCAATTCCTCTAGCACCTGTTGGTTGATAGTAAAGAGTGATTCCATGGCTCAGTGAAGTGTTGTACTCATGTTTCAGAGATGTCTCACTTGTCCTTGATTAAGGTAGATCCACCTGAATTCTTTAGTGGAGCTGGTCCAGATTTTGATGGACATACATAGCTTTCAGGGAATCCTAAAACAATGTTATGCTAGTATTGACATAATGCAGTATTTCTTCTGCTTTCTTTTCCCACCAGTTTTCCTGTAGGAATGAATGCAGTCTTTAACCCTTGGCTTGCGGGTACTTGAATTTATCTTTCTTTAATGTTGATTTTGTCATTTTGTCAAGACATACACATCATTCTTTTGCTTGAGGATTTTTTCATTGAACCAGTCCTGGTGCCATCTTTGATTTATGGCTAGAATATCTTCTGAGGCTTGAAGAATGGCTGTTTTGAATATATTCCACTTTTACAGTACATTAGTGGTTGATGATGTAATGTTATCAAACTTTCCCCTAAGTCTTCTCTTAGTTTTTCTTGAAGAAATGGATGTCTCTGCTTTGCTATGTTCAATTTTAGATTTAATATCTTCAGCTGAGGGGCAGCAGCATGTAATTTAAAAATGACTCTGATCATTGTATGGTGAGTCCAACTATTTGCCCCTTGCATTGCTCTGGTTATATTAATGCCACTTTGCCATATAATGACAGTCATTCAGGTGTCATTACTTTGATCTCCAGTGCATCCAAGAGGTTTTATAATTGTCTGCTTGCTTAAATACTGTGTTGGTAATAGAGTTCATGCTCAGCACACTTGCTGAAGTAGGAGACTATTGCTGTTCATTTTTCCAACTCCATTGGTCTTTATTACACTGTTTCAAGCCTCGCTATCTTTCCCTACTCTGGTATTAGTCTCCCATGGATAAATCTTTCAGTGACTTCAGAAAGCTGCTTCTAATGGCAAAATAAATGCCATAAATCCTTTCTTCCTCTGCTGTTTTCCCTTTCCAAAAGATTAGCCACCTCCTAGTTCAGCGAGCCCCAAACTTTTGACAGTCGTCCCCCGCTCCCCCTTCCACATCCCCCTGTCTACTTATAGCTGAGAGCGGGGATGTGGCTTGGAGGTAGGGAGGAGGGAGACACAGACAGGGTAAGGGGGCCAAAGGTGGGGCCGCAGCTGGGGGTGGGTCTGGGGCTGAGAGCGGTGCTGAGGCTGGGTACAGAAGCAGAGCTTCAACTGAGCTGTAGGGGGGACCAGCAGCTGGCCCATGGCCAGGTGCTGCTCTGCTCCCAGCCTTACCCCTAGCCTTCACCCCAGGCCAGGAATGGAGCTGTGTCCAATGGGCGAGGCTGGTGGGGAGACCAGGAGCAGAGCCACGTCAAGGCTGGCAATGGGGCCAAGGCACAGGGCCAGAAGCCAGGGACGTGGCTGGGGGCTGGGTGGCACTCCCTCCCTGCCTCTGTGGGGGCTGGTCTGGGCCCTGTTGCGCCCACTCTGGATGTTCCTCCATGCCCTCTAGAGGGGCACACCCCACAGTTAGGAACTCGGACAGAAGTCCCCATTCTCCAAGTCGTCTTTTGCTGAGGGCAGCCATATTGATGCTCCATCTTGCAAGTTCCCTTGCAATTAATAATGTACACCTTTCAGGTCTTGATGTGGTGTTATCTATTAGAGTCCGTATGTTCTATATCCCCATGGTGAGAGCTCTTGTTTTGCGTACAGAATGACCACGTGTGTGGATGATCCACCAGATGTGGTAAAACTGTCCAGATTAGAGTTGGGCAGGCAATATTATGGCACTTTTACTAGCCTCTTCCTTTATGGGGGTGAGCAGTGCTGTCTTAAAAGGGGCTATTCAGTCACCTAGGATGTTGCCTAACATCCTTGGTGCCAAGGATGAAGGTTTGTGTCTGACTTCCAGTATTCACCTACACCTGACACTTCACCACTTGGCATTGCTGGAGGATTTCCTTTCTATGATGCATGAAAGGCAATCTTGGTCTCTTGGCTGCTGAAGTCAAAGACCAGTGGCGTGAAGGGTCATAAAGACTGGTAACTTCATTAGCTACATTGGATAGCCACTGATGTCTTTTGTGCCTTGTCAAGCGGTGCATATTTCATAGAATGTCCCTGCAGTACCTTTCCCTCTGTTGAACCAAAAGGACTCCTCTGCCCTGTTCACCAAAGCAGACTTAGTACAGATTCATAGAGTCCAAGTCCAGAAGGGATCATTGTGATCATGTAGTCTGACCTCCTACATAACACAGGCTGTAGAACTAGAGCATATGGTTTTGATTTAAAAAATTTCAGTGATGGACAAGACACCATGACTTTGGTAAGTTGATCCAATGGTTAATTACTCTCGTATTTTACATCTTACTTTCAGTCTGAATTTGTCTAGCTTCACTTCCAGCCATTGGATCATGGTGTACCTTTCTCTGTTAGATTGAAGAGCGCATTATTAAATATGTTCCCCATGTAGATACTTACAGACTGTAATCAAGTCACCACTTAAACTTCTCTTTGTTAAGCTAAATAGACTCAAGGAGCTCAGTTGCTATGAGGAAAGGTTTCTGATCCTTCAGAGATTCTTGTGGCTCTTCTCTGAAGCCTCTCAAATTTATCAACCTTCTTGAATGGTGGATACCAGAACTGGACATGGTATTCCAGCCGCTGAGGTGAAATAACCTCTCTGCTCCTACTTGAGATTCCCCTGTTTATGCATCCAAGGACTACATTAGCCCTTTTGGCCACAGCGGCACACTGGGAGCTCATGTTCAGCTAATTATCCACCACAACCCTCAAATCCTTTTCAGTGTCTTCCCAGGAGAGAGCCTTCCATTATGTAAGTAAATGTTTACATTTAGCCCTATTAAAGTGCATCTTGTTTGCTTGTGCCCAGTTTACTAAGCCATGTAGATTGCTCTTTATCAGTAGCCTGTCCTCTTCATCATTATTTGCTGCTCCCCAATTTTTATGTTATCTGCAAACTTTATCAATTGTTTTGTTTTGTTCCATGTTGTTTAATAAGTACATTATAGTAAGAGTCAAGAACTTATCCCTGCGGTACCTCACTAAAAACACACCCATTTGATTATTTCCTGTGTACAGATACATTTTGAGACCTATCAGTTAGCCAGCTTTTAATTCATTTAACGAGTGACAGGTACATTTTATATATTTCTAGTTTTTTATCAAAATGTCATGTTGGGACTAAGTCAAAGTATACTACATCAACACTATTGCCTTAATCAAGCAAACTTATAATCTCATAAGAAAAAGATATCCAGTTAGTTTGATAGACTCTGTTTTCCATAACCCATGTTGGTTGATGTTAGTTATGTTACCCTTCTTTAATTCTTTCCCATATCAACTGTTCTCCTATCGTGCCCAGGGTCAATGTCAGACGGACAGGCCTATAATTACCTGGGTCATCCTGTTTCTTTTTAAATATTGCCACATAATGAGCTTTCTTCTAGTCTACTGGGACTTCCCTGGTATGTTAGCTTACTGAAAATCATCATTACCAATCCAATGAGCTCTTCAGGCAGCTTTTTAAGATCCTTGGATGCAGGTTGTCTGGAGCTGCTGGTTTAAAAATGTCTAACTTTAATAGCTGCTGTTTAACATCCTCCTTTTATACAATTTTTTTTATAGCTGCCTTCTCTTCACTGTTAAATCAGTTTTGTGGTTTTGCTTTTTAAAACCATTATGGCCTTCTTCCTCAGCTGAGGGATTGTGGCTTTTTGGACATCTAGAAAAGTATTCTTAAGCCATTCCCAGTCCCATGCATGTTGGAAATGAGTATTTCCAGAGGTGTGTCTCTCCCCCTAGGTTCCCTCAACCTAGTTTAGCCTGCCATTCAGTGGTGTCCTTGGAAGAGACTGGAATCTTGGTTTACTTAAGTACATCTTCACCCTTCTCCTTTTGCATGCACTTCACAAACATTTAACTAATCATTCATCTCACTCTTACGTTACTACTACTTTTACACTGAAAAGAGAATTTCTTCCAATTTTGAAGAAACTACCAGTTCCTGTTAGAATAAAGTATAAGAGATTTCTCTGAAATTGGGCAGCCTTTCAAAATAGGGATATTTTTTAAATGTTGTCATTTTAGACTTATAGTGGAACCTCAGAGTTACGAACACCTCGGGAATGGAAGTTGTTCGTAACTCTGAACAAAACGTTATGGTTGTTCTTTCAAAAGTTTAGAACTGACCATTGACTTAATTCAGCTTTGAAACTTTACTATGCAGGAAAAAAAATGCTGCTTTTAACCACGTTAATTTAAATGAAACAAGCACAAAAACAGTTTCCTTACCTTGTTAAATCTTTTTTACACTTTCCCTTTATTTTTTAGTAGTTTGTGTTTAATACAGTACTGTACTAAATTGCTTTTTTTCCCCTCTGCTGCTGCATGTATCACTCAGAGCCAAAGTTGATTTAACTTAGTTTTGAGAAGTCTTGGCATAAGTTTAGATTCCCAAGTAGAAAGATGCCTGTATTGAGTAAAGAGAATGTGTTAGACTTATATAGTGTGTATCAAGATGAGCTGGAATAGACTGGCAGGCTGTGCACAAGCACATAGCGCTGTGTTCGTGGTCCAGGCAATGTAAAGCTGGATGAAGCTGTCTTTCTGCCCCCCATTTGAAAGTCCCTTTTCCTTTTTGACTGCTCCATAGTAGTAGCAGTTTTGAATGATAAAAAGGGAGTGAGCCAAGGTCTTGTTTCATTTAGTGTGTATCTTGGAACGTGGAGAGTGAGAGGTTCCCACTTGCAGATTGCTTAAAATGTGTGGGATACAGTACATCAATGGTGTCCAACTGAATATTTTCATATTGTAGGTCTTTTGTTTTTCTCCTGTTTAGTTAAAAAACAAGAAAAGGAAATTCCATCCAAACTGATGTTTGAGGTTGTATTGTTCATTCAGTCAGAAAATGACAATGTAAAATTCCATTAGCATTCTTGGTCTAGATCCAAGCCTTTGTTGGGACTGTGCTGCACTGTTATTCCAGAAGTAGTCTCCAAAAACATGCCCCACAAAATATGGCTGTGCTACATACATTTGTGAGGGCAAAAAGGAAATAGAAGGGTGCTTGCTCAAACTTTGTAAGTTTCTTTTTTTAGAGGCCTTTTGAAAATGTGACCATGTGTGCTGCAGTTGCTAGCCTTAGTTAGATGAGTGAAGAATGCATTGAAAACTGTAGCTAGAATTTACTTTGAATTATAATCTTAATGTAGGCAGGACTATGTTCATGCATATGTATTTTTATATACACCTCTACTGTGATATAACGTGACTCGATATAACACAAATTCGGATAGAATGCGGTAAAGCAGTGCTCCGGGGGGGCGGGGGGGGGGCGGGGCTGCGCACTCTGGTGGATCAAAGCAAGTTCAATATAATGCGGTTTCACCTATAAAGTGGTAAGATTTTTTTTGGCTCCCGAGGACAGCGTTATATTGAGAGAGAGGTGTACTTTTTACCATAAAATACCTCATTTTAATGTTTTCAATATCTTTCATTGCAGGCTGAGTATGTCCAACTTGTTACTGAACTTCGAATGACAAGAGCCATTCAGCCTCAGATAAATGCTTTTTTGCAAGGATTTCATATGTTCATACCACCTTCTCTTATACAGCTTTTTGATGAATATGAACTGGTAAGCAGCAGTGCCTATATTTGTAAGTGACAGCATTCAGCACTTCATTGCTAATGTAATGAGGCAGAAGTAAAGCTCAGTGTTTTGAAAGAGATTTGATATTCATGCTTTGGTTTTCATTTCTATAGACCTGCTCTGAAACTTCTGCCCTTGTTCACTCTGATTACTTTAGGTGAGCATTTTCCTGAAAGACGGTAGTATTGGTCACTCATTACAACAGTAAAGTCGTGCTTTGTAATACCCAAGATAGAAAGTGAATATGTCTTGTGGTGTCCATAAATCCCTTCAGTAAACTTCAGGAAACGTTCCTATTGCCTAGTTTATTTGTCTTCACTCACTTCCTACTTTCTGAATCAAATTTACTTTCCTAAAAAACTTGGTGTAGTTGCTCCATTTTTCATTTCTGACTACATATATACTTAATACCTTGGAGAAAGTGACCACCAGTCAGGGCCTTTTCTGCCTGTTTTCCATGATATTCCATGGTTGTTTTCCTGTCTGTTTGGATGTTTCTCTTCTTTCCTTCTTCGTAAGCCACAAAATCACTTGGTGTAAAATTTTCATAATGATTTAGGAGCCCAGGTCTCACTGAATGTAAAAATATAGATCATACTGTAAGCATTACATATTATTTAATGTAAAATTAAAGGTTTTTTCCAACTTAAGATTGGAAATTCTACTTATACTGGAGTATTGTAGTTAAACTAAACACCCAAATATTTTACTAAAACCAAAAAATTCAGAGCAGAAATTCCACAAAAATCCTTCTTATGCAGTCTTGCCTCATTTATTTTATTCTGAAGGGTAAATTAGAGTTCCAGCCTCCACTACGTACATGTGCTGATGTTACAAATTTATACAACACTCTCATGTTTTTCCTCCTGCAAAGTATATATGTGTGTTTGTGCACATATTTGGGTGTCATGGGAGGGGGAACAGAGAAGCCACTGAAAATTAATTTCTTTCCCTTGTTTTCAAAGAAATACAGACTTTAGTTTCTTCAGTATTTTGTCCTTTGTCTTGCTGGTCACCTAAGATCCTGGTGTACATAGATAATGCACATGTGCACACACATGCAAGCTCAAATACAATTCCTAGTTGTCATGTTGGGGACACCAGTTCATTAGACATACTATCTGAAGGATTTGAAATATTGCCCTGTGATTCGTTTATATATGCTATTTTTGGTAGAATGTTGAAATTACCCTCCCCTCCCCCACCCCCCATATTGTAGATTATGCTGTACTGCCAGTCCACTGAGTTCTAATGAGAGGCATTCACAAAAGTTTTGCTGCTGTTCATTAAGCATTTTTTCCTTCTGTCCCGTCTCAGGGATGCTTTTTTGATCATTAGGTATATCCTCCCTTCCCTCCTGTTCTGTCACTGTCACCTTGATTAAGGTGGTGGGGTCAGTCTAGAACCTGATCTTCCATCCTCACATCAGCAAGGTGTATCAGACAAGTGTTAAGAACACTGTGCCTCTTTTGCTCCCTGTCCCTCTCTTCACAGTGCATTCAGCTCCTGCTGAGCAAGGAACAAAACACAGCTTTAAGCTCCAAATTTGGCCTTCTGAATAGTAGTTTGTGGTACAATCACTCACTTGTGCTTCTATACATTTAAAACTGACATTGATATTTTCATATAGCATTTAAAAATATTATATTAAAAATTTAAATAGGTTTTCATTTTTAATAATAAAACATTATCATTTCAGGTGATCACTTACAGGTTTAAAATTTCTTAACCTGTAAAATCTTTACCAGGTTTTATTGTATAGATAGCAACTGATTCAAACTTTTCAAAATGAAATTAACAACTCAGTCTTCCAGTTACGCAAGTGCTTTGGTTTTTAATATTCAAGTATGCTTTCCAAGAGAATTTTTTCCTGTATCAGAAGTCTGTGAAACAATATAACACAAAGGATTTCTCATTCTGATCTAAGGGATTTAATGTATTTTATATTAAGCTTGAATATGTAGTTGTGTAGTTCAGTGTAGACAAACTTGGCAGCCCTCATACACTTAACTATTCCACTTAAAATCTGTTTTAATAAAAGGGGTTCTGGTGGCTATGAGACAAAGCTTTTACCTACTTTGAAACTGTATCTTTGACTTCTAGTTTCATATCTAAAATATTAAGTTGTCTTAGTCTGGAAGTAATGAATTAGTAGGGTTCCCCTTCTCATTGTCTCAGCATAGGTTGATCCTCCATCTCGGTGAATTTTTGGCATCACTCTACTGAGAATAGCCTGTTTAGAAAGATGCCAGTCTTCCTTCTATCTCACACTAGATCAGATATAGTTTGGATTATCTCTGCCGAAAAGGATGAAAGTTGCTTCCCCCTTTCCAGGAGAGAAGGCCAAAGAAAAACTACCTCTAGCTGTGGCACTAGACTTTCCCAGTCAAGATGACAGGTTTTTCAGCCAATCCATTTCTGTGCATTGAAGGGTTGGTCGTCTGCAAAGATCCACCTTGCCTGGAGGATGGGTGGATAGGTTGGTTCTAGTGGAACTCTGGTACCAGGATTGTACTAGCTCCCTTGCTTACACAGCACTTGCATGTAATAAAATTTCTACTTCTGATGACTTGCAGGTGGAATTAAATAATACACAAAGGTTTGCCTGTCTTTTTTAAAATGTAGGAGACTCAAGGATCTTGTATTATAAGATTTGATATCTTATTTATTATTAGGAATAAAGTATTGAAAGGAAATTGAAACAGAAAAAGCATTTTGGCTTAATTCAGGATTATTCTTTAATTAAAGCAACTGCACTCTTCAAATAATTGTTTGTAGAGAAGACTAATCAAGATTTGTTTTTGTCCCCCTGAAGGAGCTGTTGCTGTCTGGTATGCCAGAAATTGATGTGAGTGATTGGATAAAAAATACAGAATACACAAGTGGCTATGAAAGAGAAGACCCTGTTATTCAGGTAAAGTCCCAGCTGAATGGATGGAGAATATTGTATTTTAATCCTTCAGAGTTTTTACTACTTTTGGATAAAAACTTACATTAATCAAAGTATTCCTATAAATCACTTAAGATGGGAATGTCGCATAATAAAATAAGGTATGAATCTGACTCAGAGCTAATTTCCATAATTTAAACCATAAAATTTTAAATTTGCCCCTATTTGTTTATATCTTTTTTTTCAAATTAAAAGAAAAAAGTTTTCATTTTCCATTAAACACCCTTTTTTTTCATTTAGTGGTTCTGGGATGTTGTAGAAGAACTAACTCAGGAAGAGCGAGTGTTACTATTACAATTTGTTACTGGCAGGTGAGAAATATTTCTGTTTATACTGCATATATTACAAATACTCTGGAGTCAACTGGACTGCAAATGGAAAGACACATTTCATGACCAAGAACTGTTTGTTTACCTAACTGGGCAACCTGAATACTCACCTGGGAGTCTGTTTGTTGATCTGTAAAGAGTTGTACTGTTTGTTACCACCAAAATGGTTAATTAGTATTTGTCAACACTTACTGTAATTTTGGTAGTCACTTAGTTTTATTTCATCACTTATTCCTGTGTATTATACCTCTTGTGTGGTTAACTTGCTATTTTTAGCTATCATAGATACTAACTTTTGCCCATTGTTGTGATATCTGAGAGTTTTTACAAATATGTACATAAATCCGTATTTGAATGGGCAGTTGTCATACTGCTCTACAATAGAACACACTTGAGTGTCCAAACTACTTTTCTTTCCAAGTTGGTTCTTTTACTGGCAGATAAAATAAACAATGCAATATAAAGTTTCACTCCAAACTAGGCTGTTCCAAGAGTTTTCCCCCAGTATGACTCTGTCCAAAATTCTAGTTCCTTCTGTCATGAGTCACTTGTGCCTCCCTTTTCATGGGGAAGATATATTCAAGGAGGGGTTAAGGAGCTCCACCTGCCATAGGGAGTACATGAGTCAGTGAATGTCTCAATTTCCGTGCAAGGTTCAAATACCTGGTTGCAGAGTAGGTCAACAGAAGATCCTGTTTATACCACTTAAGTGGTCAGTGTATAGGCCTAATTTTTCTCTTGCCCTTGTTTCTGGGAGGCAGCTAGAATTTGAAGGACAGGAAAAATAAATTCAGTCTTCTCTCCCACATCTTTGAAATGACAGAATAGTGGATTTTTCTTTTTCCTGTTAATTTTGTGGGCAGGCAATTAAAAGAGGATATTGCCTTTTTCCCTGGAGGGAGCCAAGTTTGTGGTCATCCTTTAGTCTTGTGGCAAAGAGTTCCGCAGCTATAGATGGGCCACTAAAAATGTCTCCAACCCCCATTAGTCTCAGTGAAGCTCTTAATAGATACAATATCTCCAAGGATCATGGTCAGTTTAGGGGGTTATTAGTGAAAGTTTTGATCTGTTCTTCCATCCCTTGCAGAACTGACTCCTGTAATTCTACCTGCACTACTTCCAGGTCTCTGTTTCTAGTGTTTCTAAATTAGCGAAATCTATTTTTTACATTAGTTCAGTTTTGCTATTCCTAAATCCAGAATGGTACTTTGAAAAGCACTGGTTTGGGATATGTGCTGTAAGTGGAATCCATTGTGTTTATAGCCTTTTTAATGAACTAGGGGAATTCTGACATGTGTTCATGAAATTGACTAATACAAGCCTTGTTAGAGCCCTGTTTGCTTTGTTTACAGATCACATACTGCTATGATGTTACAGCTTTTTTTAACAGTAATTAAATTTATATTGTTGATACCTTTGAAGTGTAGGACTGGAACTTGGCAGAAATGGCTCAAATTACTATTACTTTTCTGCTATGATGTATCTGCTTATGGTCTGAAGTTTTGGCTAAGCATGGTTGGTGGTGGAAACCTATTGTTTCTTCAGTGAGCAAGAAATCATCTTGGCCTTTTGAGCATTATAGACAGGCTTGGAAGCATCAGCTTTTTATTGGTAAATGTCGGTCATATTTGAAGCCAAGCAGGATCATTCTTGCCTCATACTAATAGTACCAACGTGGCCTTGGAAACAGTGGTCCTCAACCTGTTAGCATTGTTAGTGAGGCCTCCTCTACTTCTCCCATTAGAGTCAGATATAATTTTCTCAGGACTATGGCAATCTGCTCCGTCCCAACCTACAGGCCCTTCACTTGATAGCATGGATGCTTCACAGCTAACACCATGACTTGCTTGAAAATCATTCCAGAGCTGCTTCTGAACAGCAGAAAGCCTGCAGTTAGACATACTTCCCTGGCCAAATGGAAACATTTTTCTACCTGCTCTCAGCTGAGAAATCTCTCCAGTTCAGGCTTCCACATTTTTGTATTATCTGTTGCCCCTAAAATGGCAAGGTCTGACAGTTCCATTAAAGTACATCTGACAGTGATTTCAGCATTCCATCCTCCAGTGGGTAGTTATGGGTAGGGCCCTACCAAATTCACAGTTCATTTTGGTCAATTTCACGCTCATAAGATTGCAAATTTTATTATTTAATCTATTTAAATCTGAAATTTCAGAGTGTTGGAATTGTACGGGTCCTGACCCGAAAAGGAGTTGTGTGTGTATGGGGGGCGGGGGGGGGGAGTTGCAAGGTTATTGTAGCAGGGGTTGCGGTACTGTTACCCTTACTTCTTTGCTGGTGCTGGCGGCAGCACTGCCTTCAGAGCTGGGCAGCTGGAGAACAGTGGATGCAGGCCAGGACCTCAGCTCTGAAGGCAGAGCTGCCGCCAGCACAGCGCAGATGTAAGGATGGCATGATATGGTATTGTCACTCTTACTTCTGTGCTGCTGCCCACAGAGCTGGGCCCTCAATCAGCAGTTGCCACTATCCAGCCACCAAGCTCAGAAGTCAGCAGCGCAGAAATAAGGGTGGCATGCTATGGTATTGCCACTCTTATATCTGTAGTGCTGCTGTCAGGGTGCTCCCTTCAGAGCTGGGTGCCCGGCCCACAGCCATCGCTCTCCAGCCGCCTAGCTCTGATGTCAGCACAGAAGTAAGGGTGCCAATATTGCAACTCCTCCTAAAATAACCTTGTGACCCCCTGCAACCTCCTTTTGGGTCAGGACCTTCAATTTGAGAAACACTGGTCTCCCCTGTGAAATCTGTATAGTGGAAGGTAAAAGCACACAAGACCAGATTTTACTGTCTGTGACACGTTTTTCATGGTTGTGAATTTGGTAGGGCCCTAGTTATGGGGTTGGAAAAAAAGCAGTCTACTATCAGATTTTTAAAAGAGTTGAACAGATTATACTCTTGAGTATAAGAACTTGTTCACCCATGAGATTTCAACTTTGTGCTAACAAAATGAATGGGGCCTCCCTTTGCACCTCTTGTGACATGTTCTCCCTACTCTCTCTAGTGTGTGCAAGTGTTTTCTCTAGTTGCTATAACATCAAGGAGAATCGGTGAATTTTGAGCCTTGGTTTCAGAACATCCTTGTGCCATGTTCCATAAGTATAAAGTTTACCTTTACCTCACCCAAAATTCTTGACCAAGGTAGCTTCCAGTGTCCACATTAGCAAATACATTGCCTGATTGATGGTTTTCTTGAAGCATCACATGCATACAGATTAAGAGAATCTTCATTTGTTGGGTGTGAGGAAAGCATTGGCCTTCACCTTGGGCAGCACCAGACCCTTTAGAATGTCATTGTGGTTATTTCTTGTGATTTGTGGATAGGGTAAAAGGCACACTGGTTTCCACTCAGAGGATTTTCTCTCGTATTTATTTGTGCTGCCAGTTAGCTAATATCATGCCAACCCTGTGATTATTGGCTCATTTGAGTAGAGCACATACAACTTCAGGAGCTTTCCTAGCGCAACTACCTATTTAGATATTTGCAAAGCAGCAGCCTGGTAATCAGTACTCACTTTTATTGCTCATTATGCAGTTTCCCATCAGTCCAGGAACAATGCCAGTTTTACGATGACTGTCCAAGCCCACCTCCATGTTAATCTGCTTGTGAATCACCTATAATAGAATGGACATGTACAATCACTTGAAGAAAATGTTGCCTACCTTCTGTAACTGTTGTTCTTTCAGATGTTTTGTACATGTCCATTCCACAACCCACCCTCCTTCCCCTTTCTATCAGAATCTATCCAGTAAGAAAGAGCTGAGGGGACTTGGGGTGACTCCACCCTCTTCTACTGGCATGCAGTGGCACTTGGCAGTAGAGGGTGCGTGAGCTGCCCCAGTAAGTACTGCTGATGTCGGGGGGAAAGGTTCTCTGAGAACTGTGTACAAGTTGCACATGTCCATTCCATTAGAGGTGCATGTACAACACATCTCAAAGAGTGACAGTTACGGAAAGATAGGTAACCATTTTTTAGCACTGGTTATTAGATGAGGCAAGACCAGCTTTCTACAGTGTGCTGGTTTTTCAGCTCCCAAGTACCCTTTTAATGTGTTAATAATTGGTAGATGCTTTCAGTTCCAGGGTTCCTCATGGTGGCTTTGCCCATATAATGGGTGGCAGTGGATTGCAGAATTTCACAATTGCAGCTGTGCCATATACTCGAAATTTGCTACCAACATCAAGTACATGGTATGTTAAATAGCCTCATTTAAATGCATTAAGAAACTGAGCAGAATCCTTTCATTGTTTTCATTATTTGTTTTACACTTCAGGTGCAACCCTCTTATACAACCTAATTAAAAGGAAAACCTAAAATTGGTTGTTAAGCCATAAGTAGTTATATATTTGAAGGAAAAACCTTAACTACTCCCATGTAGTTAATGGAAGGCAGTACAATATCACTAAGGGATGCTTCAAGCTAAATTACTATATTGCTTTTTACTTTAAACCACAGGGAACTTATTATCTTGCAGTACATTTGAATGCTGAAAGGTACTGCAATGCAGCAGTGAGTTTTTTCATAAATATGACAACTTCAGGGTTTTCTGATTTGAATACGTATTTGAGAGGACAGTTTCATATTAATTACCTAGTACAAAACAATCAAATTTTTCATCCTACTTCTACTTCTCATATTTAATGGCAATGCTTTTATTTTAGTATCAACATGCTCAAGTTACCTGAATATCCAAGCAAAGAAATCCTTAAGAACAGGCTTCTTGTGGCATTACACTGTGGAAGCTATGGTTACACAATGGCATAATGAAGTCTGGAAAACTCATCTGACTACTGATGCGCAATTCAGAGTGGCGGAAGTAATTTTGGAAACTGTCAACACAAAAGCAGCCTATATGCTGCGATTCAGACAGGGCTGACTTTAAAAAAAAAAAATAAAAAAAAAATAAAGGATCTCTTTCCTGTCCATTATGTTGTCTAATTCAGTCTGTGATACTGTTACATGATTTAAATTTCATAGTACACTGTATCTTTGTTTTTTAATGTTAGATTAGTATTGAAAGCAGCATATTTTCATTAGCATTAACGTAACACGAAGATGAGTGGGTTTGTCAATGTTTCCCACCAATTTTATTTGATTCTCAACTGTGTGGATGAATGAGTTTTTTAGTTGACCTCCCACTCACATGATATGCTATTAACACACACACTTGTGTGTCTTATTGCATGTAAAAGTGCCATTTATTTTTGGAGAGAACACTGTATAGAAAGTTTGATTTAGCTAGTGTACAAAATGACAGATCTTATGTATTTTCCCACTTACTGAATTGTACTTTATATTAAATGGTTTTTAACTTTTTAGTATTTTAATGTGCATATAATATGTAAAATTTAGACCATTGTCACTGAAAAGTAAATGGCGGATGGAATTAAGATCTAATTTATATTATATATGAAAATGTACACTATATTTTACTAAATATTAAAGTATTTGACTTCATTGTCAATTAGCAGTTTAGAACTTATATATATTGTTTTAGATGTATATCTGTTCTTTATTCGAAGAATACCTTTTCTCATGCCTTGCTATAGTCCTATGTAGAAAAGGTATAATTAAATTTTAATATTTTTAGCAGAATCTGTGACTGGCCACTGTTTGTTTTTTGTTTGGACTGAATTCATATATTAATGGTCTCAACAATCACATTGCACCATCATTTGCATGAGTATATACCTTTCATTGTGTTGACAAAGGCTATTGCTTTGAGTAGGCTTTCACATTGCACAAAGGAAAAAAGCTTGAATGTATTGAGGTACCAAGCAGACTGTAATAATTAGGAATCCTATTCCACTATCATAGAGAATTAGCAAAGAAAACATACCACTCCTGAGTAATACTTCACATTACATTGAAAAAAGCTTCTTTAAATTATTGGAAGACTCTACTGTTTTAGAGGGGAAAAAAATCGCAAGATGCTTGTATAGAGGGCAACCCACCTACACACAAGCTTAGTTCATACATCATGGTAAAAGTTTTTTCCCTGATTGTACATGAAGTCCTGCACCACAAGGCTTTCCCATAGTGTTACTGCCATCTTTTCCTTCTGTAAAATAAGCATTACTTTCTATGAAATTGTAGTTTTTGCCTTTTCTAGTTAACCTGGGATTTTTTTAATTTTTATGTTTTTGCTTATATCTGGGGTTTAGCTTGCAAGTGCTTTTGTTTTGTAATGACTAAGTAATTTCTGTCAAATACTTCTCACATTTTCTGTTTCATTGTAGTGTACAGCTGTTTGCAAAGATCATAAAACTCTGCCTGCTAAAAAGAAATATCTAAAACACTAAACATCAAATGGCATAAGACTGAATGCACAATTTTCAAACTTGTATTTATATTTGCCTTGTACTTTTCTATTAATGGATTTGCAACAGTCCATTGATGAAGAAGTATTGCCATATATGTGGAGAGAGGTCTGGAAAATCTTCAAATGAGTCTTTAAATCCTTACATATTCTTAATGATCCTGGACAGCAAGCAGTAATGGTAAAAGGACAGTAATTGACATGGGAAAAGGAGAACAAAGCGCTCACAAGTAATCCACTATTTTTAAAAGTAATTTGTTATCAAAGAAGTAAAATATTTTGATCCATGGGACAATCTAACCACTTTGTACCAAAAGATTCAGAGCTAATGTACTAAAGGGATTTTACCTATTGACATAATAGTATTGTCAAACAAATAGTAAACATTGTTTCCAAATCACTTGATTTATACATGGATTCTTGTATAGTTATAGGTGACTGATCAAACATGTTGCAGTTTTATTCTACAGAAAGACAGGAACCTGTGTATTTTACCATATTTCTCCTATGTTGAGAGATGCTTCCTTATAAATATCTTTCTGATAAAAGATTGGAGCTAGATTATTATATTTAATTCCAAAGATGGTATCCCTGGCACCTTCCATCTTAAAAGGTCACAGATGTTTACGTACGGTACACTAAACATAGACAATGTAAATGCTAGTTGAGCTAAATAAATGCTGTCCTCAGAAAAATATTCCTAAAGTATCTGGAGGGTGGTGTACATGTATGATAAATTGCAAATGGCAACTGTGTTTTCTGTTATGTTTTACAGTGTCACCAATCACACCATTTCTGACACAGATAAATGGTGAGAAACAAAACTTTTCACTATTCACGTGTCATTTCTCTTGGCAGCAGTCTGTACTTCCACTTAATTAACCTGTTGTGACATACTAGGGTATGATCCAGACTAATGAGCAGCTGCCCTGCAACCCTGAGTGCCTTGCAATCCCTTGTTGAAGTAGCTCCCACCGGCGCTGCTCACAAACAGCCCTCCTGCATTCAGGCTACACTCTGAGTGTCTGTGTGTAACTCCAGCCTTCCGGCCACACATGGGTTGCACTCGAGCTCTCATCTGCCTTGATTATACTGCAAGATGACCCCAACACACCCCCAGTCTCAGATTTCCCTCCCAAAATGTATGCCCTGTACTGACCAGCCCTCTCCGGGACAGAACAAAATATTTTAAGTCTGTTATTCCTTAAAGGGAATAATATGCCAGTTTATTATCTCAAATAGTTATTCAGATACTTAGTTTAAACACACTGGGTTAGTTAAAACAAGTTTATTAACTACAAACATTTTAAAGTGAGTACAAATAATGAGGTGTAAAAGACAGAAATGGTTGGAACAAAAAAATAGATTTTTTTTTACTAATATCTAACTTAAACTATATCAGATTCAAGCAAAGTTTCTCACCACAAGCTTTCACAGCACTTACTGACCAAATCATGAGGGCCTGG
Organism: Chelonoidis abingdonii; assembly: GCF_003597395.2. Lineage (NCBI taxonomy): Eukaryota > Metazoa > Chordata > Testudines > Testudinidae > Chelonoidis > Chelonoidis abingdonii. Next base: position 83,263,349 of record NC_133771.1, on the reverse strand, counting down.
ACTCCTCCCCTAGAGTCTAACAACTGCTTCCTTTTTCCCTTCAGGTGCAGTGAGTAGAAGGGGCGGGGAGAGTGAGGTGCCTTGGGGTGTTTGTCCCTCCTTTTATGTAGTTTCAGTCCCTCTCTTGAGAAGCATTTCCAGCAGGGCACCTGGAGACAAAAAGTCTATGTGGAAGGATGGCCCCTGTTGCTTTATTCTCACCTGTTGGAACTTTTATCTTCCCTCCCTTACTGCTTAAAAGTAAATTAAGGAGAACACACGCTCCTTTGTTTATGACAGACCTATTTACCAACGTCTGTTTAGTCAGTGCTGTGGGGTTTGGAAGGTGTTATACAGGGAAATCTTATTTTACATACAATGTTGCCATACATATTTTAACAGGGTGATTCCAGCAAACTATGAGTTTTCAAATGATACATTACAAGATGTCTTCTACAAAATTATTACAATTAGGTGTGGATACAGGGGTCTATACTGTTACATACATATTTATAGACTATTTGCCTGCTAGTGTATCAGTGCCAAGTTTTTTGAGTATGTAATGAAAAACTCTTTTATCAAAATACATGTTAGGAAGTAGAGCTTTTGTTGCCATGATATGTAGAACTCCCTATCCTTGCTTCTGCAGGTTTTGAAGCTCAGTCTTAAATGTGCATTAACAGGTTTTTTTTGTATTTAATATACATAAACAGGATTACTAGCTGGAGCTGACCACGTGATGAAAGCAAGATTTAATAATCATATTGCAAAGGCTATGTATGACAAGCCTGTTGAGAAACTATAACTTAATATAGCTTATAGTTTAGCATGATTAATTGGATCATATTTGTTCTCTCCCACTGTGCAGAACAAGACGCGGTGGGTGTTTTATCATCTCAGAAAGAAAAGAACAGATGTCTTGTCAGATCATAGATCATGAGTGCTCATTAACTTTTATTATCTTTATAAAAATGTTATATAACAAAGCCTGGTTTTTGATGCTTGAAAATGTTGTGCATCTAATGTTGCAAAAGCCATTAAAAGCATAAACTGTGAGAAGTAACCTAATGACTATGACAGTTGTAATTCACATGGAATATACAGTAAATAGGCTAAAAGTGGAAGAAGGAGGGAAATAACTTCTTTGAGCCAAATCTTCTGTAGGCTAATTTCTGAGGTTTACAAGATTATAGTATTAAAAATATTAATACCAACTCCACTTAAGAAATCTGGCAATTCATGTTTAAAAAAAAATCCTTTGTGGTTGTATTTACATGGGGAAGTTTTCGGAGCCTTTCTCAAGTATGTGATCATGTAGCAGCCCCATGTACCCCAAGCAGTCCATTCCCTTCATAACCCTTGCCTCCTCACCTGGCCCCAGGGGCAGGGCACTGGGGGAACAAAGCCTCTTCTCCTTGTCCAAAGCTAGGCTGCTCCTGCTTGGGAGCTGATCTCTATTCTGGTACCATAGCAGCCCCTGGTGGGTGAAAGGCATAACTGCAGTGCCTCTCTGGCAGAATGCAGTTTCTGCAGAGAAAAAAAATTCTGTGAGGGACATGAATTTTGCTTGTGTGCAATGGCACAGAGTTCCCCCCAGGAGTAAACTTTTACACTCCCCTTTCTGCAGCTCTGGTTAACTCTTGGATGTAGCACAGGCCAAAGTTCTGTCTCTCAAAGATTAGTTAAACCCCAGGGTAATTGTATTCAAAATCCTGACTGCAGAACTTAAAGAGAGAGTACTATACAACTGCTTAGCGTACAAATATTTACATTTAATAAAATCATTATAAGCAATTTGAAAAACTTTACCTTTTTTTAAACAGACATTGTTAAGCCCACTACTATGTTCTTCCACTATAGACTTCTCTAAACTCTTTTTTTGCTGCTATAGCAGTGCATGTTCATGGAATGAAAATATCATTTGTATCATGAGGTAGGATTTCAGAATAACATTTATACTTCTGTTCTCACATCTATTTACATTCTCTCTCTCTCTCTCTCTCTCTCTCTCTCTCTCTACACCCTCTCCCCTTTTGAGCTTCAGAGACCATTTCTCAAGGCTTTACATGAATGGTACCAGTTTAATTTACCTTATGAACAAACAGAAAATCTGGCCTCTTTCTGGCTGGCAGCAGTCCCCTGTTAATAGTTGACTTGTTGTCAGTTTATGTGGTCAGCTACGAAATCTTGCCTTTTGCCAAAATGTTACAGATTTTGAAACTCCTTCTAGACAAGTCCCTGCTTTGGTGATGACTGCCAGCTAAGACCTGAATCCACAAAGGGACTTAGGCATTGTGATGCTGAGCTTTGCAGTGCCTGATTTATAAAATCACTAGAACAGAAATGGAATCTACAAAGCTTGAGTTAGGCATATAGGCTTTTGTTACAGGGTGACAGAGGATGTGGGAAAAGCCAATATACTCAATGCTTTTTTTGCCTCTATCTTCGTGAACAAGGTCCGCTCCCAGACTGCTGCACTGGGCAGCACAACATAGGGAGGAAGTGACCAGCCCTCTGTGGAGAAAGTAGTAGTTCAGGACTATTTAGAAAAGCCGGACAAGCACAAGTCCATGAGGCCAGATGTGCTGCACCCAAGGGTGCTAAAGGAGTTGGTGAATGTGATTGACCATTATCTTTGAAAACTCATGGTGATCTAGGGAGGTCCCAGATGACTGGAAAAAGGCTAATGTAGTGCCCATCTTTAAAAAAGGGAAGGAAGAGGATCCGCGGAACTACAGGCCACTCAGCCTCACCTCAGTCCCTGAAAAAATCATGGAGCAGGTCCTCAAGGAATCAATTCTGAAGCACTTAGAGGAGAGGAAAGTGATCAGGAACAGTCAGCATGGTTTCACCAAGGGCAAGTCATGCCTAACTAACCTAATTGCCTTCTATGACAAGATAACTGGTTCTGTGGCTGAGGGAAAAGCAGTGTTGTTCCTTGACTTTAGCAAGGCTTTTGATATGGTCTCCCACAGTATTCTTGCCAGCAAGTTAAAGAAATATGGGCTGGATGAATGGTGGATAGAAAGCTGGCTAGATCATCGGACTCAACGCATATTGATCAATGGCTCCATACCTAGTTGGCAGCTGGTATCAAGCAGAGTGCTCCAAGGGTCTGTCCTGGGGCCAGTTTTGTTCAATATCTTCATTAATGATCTGGAGGATGATGCGGACTGCACCTCAGCAAGTTTGCAGATGACACTAAACTGGGAGGAGGGGTAGATATGCTGGAGGGTAGAGATAGGATACAGAGGGACCTAGACAAATTAGAGGATTGGTCCAAAAGAAATCTGAGGAGGTTCAACAAGGACAAGTGCAGAGTCCTGCACTTAAGATGGAAGAATCCCATGCACTGCTACAGACTAGGGACGAGATGGCTATGGCCGCAGTATCTGCAGAAAAGGACCTGGGATTACAGTGGATAAGAAGCTGAATTGTGTCGAAGTGTTACCTCGTTGCCAAGAGACTAATTGACATTTTTGGGCTGTATAAGTAGGGGCTTGCCAGCAGATGGGGAATGTGATCATTCCCCTCTATTCAACATTGTGGTGATGGCTCATCTGGAGTTACTGTGTCAGTTTTTGGGCCCCAGCACTACAGAACGCTAATGTGAAATAGGAAAAGAGGATCCAACCCAGAGGGGCAACAAAAATGTATTTAGGGGCTGGAGCACATGATTTATGGAACATGCTGGGGAACTGGGATTGTTTAATTTGCAGAGAGAAGAAATGAGGGGGATTGGATAGCTGCTTTCAATACCTGAAAGGGAGTTCCAAAAAGAGGATGATCTGACTGTTGTCAAGTAGTACAGATGACAGAACAAGGAGTAATGGCCTCAAGTTGCAATTGGGGGAGGTTTAGGTTGGATATCGGGAAAAACTTTTTCACTAGGAGGGTGGTGAAGCACTGAAATAGGTTACCTAGGGAGGTGGTGGAATCTCCTTCCTTAGATGTTTTTAAGGTCAGGCTTGACAAAGCCCTGGTTGGGATGATTTAGTTGGGGATTGGTCCTGCTTTGAGCAGGGGATTGGACTAGATGAGCTCCTGAGGTCCCTTCCAACCCTGATAGCCTATGATATTCTATGGTACTGGGCAAAGGGTTGCTGATTCAGCCCTCTGTCATGCCAGCTCTCATTTAGGGGAATAAATTAGAGCTGGCTGGAGATGACCTGGGCCTAATTGGGGAAGCAGAGATAGCTGTTGCCTAATTAACCTGGGGCTGTATAAAAGCCTCAGGGGAAGGAAGCCAAGGGGGGAGGAGAAAGAAAAGGTGAAGTGTGGAAGTAGCTCTTCCCTCCCAGCTGCAGATGGCTAAGGACCAACTGTACCTAGTGAATGGTGGTGGGAACAAGCCTATGAATAAACTGCACCAGTAACTTGAGAGTCTCAGTGACTTTGTGGACCTAGCAGAGGCAGGAGCCCGAGGGGCCCTGTCATGCTCTGCTGTGCATGGGGGCTTGCCCAGGATTCCATGCTGGAGCAAGTGTTTGACAGCCCAGAGATGGAGGAGGCCCTCCAATGGCTGGTCAAGCAGCAAGAGGAGGTGAAAAAGGCAATTCAGAGATTTCAGCAAGTCCAGAAGCTGGAAGGCAGAACAGCAGAAGAGCCTGCAGGACTTCATTCAGGAGCAGGCTGGCATCCAACAGCAGCTCCTGCAGAAAGTGGTGAGTCTCAGGGGAGGGGATGGTGTTCAGGTGCTGGGCTTAGGGCTTAGTGTAAAATGGGTTTGACCGATGACCCTATGCCTTTCTAGGCACATGAGCGGGTAGCCATGGGGGCTGGATGGGACTGGCCAACCTGAGCCCTGCGACTGGCTCTCTGCCTTGCTGGTGAAGGCCAAGCAGCCTACATGGCCCGAAGTGAAGAGTAGGCCAGGAATTATGAAGCAGTAAAGGCAGCCATACTGGATCTGGTGGGGCTGTCTGCAGAGAAGTGCCATCAGAAGTTCTGGTCAGCGAAGTGGATGGGTATTTGCGGCCTTGGGCATTCGCTCAAAAGTTGGAGGGCCATCTTCTGGCTAAGGCCGGATGCCCAGACTGTGTGGGAGATCATGGATGAGCTGGTCCTAGAGCAGTGTCAGTGAGGAGGCACCAACCAAATATGGTCAAGCCAGCCGTAAACCTTACGGAAGAGCATGTGGAGGTGGACTTCCCCAGGAACGAGGGATGGCCGAGCAGGGAAGTGGAGGCTGGGAGAAGGCCCAAAGAACCCCTGCCCAGGAAGGGCCCAAAAAACAAACAGGAGGATTCCCAAGGGGTCTCCACAGGGTCCAGACTGATTGTCCGCACTGCTAGAGACAATCGAGACACAAGAAGGGACTGCCCGGACATGGATTGAGGGTGGGCAGAGTTTTGTAGCTGGGCAAACACTGGAGGGCTGGGGAAGGGGCGGAAGCTGTCCACCATTCCAGTAATGGTGGCGAGGAAACACCAACAAGGCTTGGTGGACTCTGCCTTGGCCTGCTCTCTGGTGCAAAGGAAGCTGGTGAGGCTGCACTGGTGGATACCTGGTGAGAAGATGGACATGTAATGCATCCAGGGGGACAGGAGGCAATACTCTATAGCTCAGGTGCTCCTCGATAAGATAAGAAAAAGGGGAGATTCCCTGAGCATTGGGGGTAGAGATCCCTGACCAGAAAACCCCTAGACAACAGAGCCTGAAAAGGGAGAGGGAAGGTATGGGCGAAACGTCCACCCTGGGGTCCTTGACTGGAGAGCAGCGGATGCCCTTTTTAGCCAACCCCCCAAAGGAAAAGACCTAGGTCCTGGTGGACGAGCTTGTGAGACTGGAGGCCCTGAGTGTTTGAGAGGATCTGTGGGTTCAGCAGAGCTGTGGGGCTGTCCACCCCACACACAGTGTAGTTTCTGGGGGATGAAGGAACCCCACATGGCAAACCCTGGAACTGACCTGAAAGAGGAAAAGAGAATCTCCTGTAAAGCCCTATCTCCCCACCCCAACCCACCCCACCCCCCGGTAGAGGAAGGAGAGGACAGGCAGTTGAAGAAGTGGGGGAGGTGTGTGACATGGTGCTGGGCAAAGGGTTGCTGATTCAGCCCTCCGTCATGCCTGTTTCTGTTTAGGGCACTAAATTAAAGCTGGCTGGAGATGACCTGGCCCTAATTGGGGAAGCAGAGACAGCTGTCACCTAATTAGTTTGGGGTTGTATAAAAACCTCAGGGGAAGGAAGCCAAGGGTGGAGCAGAAAGAAAGGGAAAAGGCAGAGAGTGGAAGTGGGAAGGTAGCTCTTACCTCACTCCTCCCTGCAGATGGTGAAGGGCCAATTGTAGATGGTGAAACAGTGGTGGGAACAAGTCTGTGAACAAACTGCACCAGTGGTGACTACCCCAGGGTCTCACAGTGACTTTGAAGACTTAGCAGAAGCAGGAGCCAGAGGGGCCCTGCCGCACTTTGCTACAGCTTCCTATACACTTACGTTAGGGAAGAGTCAACATGGCTTTTAGAAAGGGAAATCATGCCTCACCAATGTGTTAGAATTCTCTGAGGGTGTCAACATGTGAACAAGAGTAATCTAGTGGATGTATTGTACTTCGACTTTCAGAAAACCTTTGACAAGATCCCTCACCAAAGGCTATTAAGCAAACTGAGCAGTCATGGAATAAGAGAGAAGATGGGAAACAAAGGGTAGGAATAAATGATTAGTTCTTGAAATTGAAAAAGCTAAATTATGGGTACCCCAAGGAGCTGTAGTAGGACCTGGACTGTTCAACATATTCATAAATGATCTGGGAGACGGTGTGAAGCGTGAGGTGGCAAAATTCATAGACAATGCAACATTTCTCTAGATAACGTCCAAAGCTGACTGTGATGAGTTACAAAGAGATCTCTCAGAACTAGATGATTGGACAACAAAATCGCAGATACTCAGTGATGATAAATGCAAAGTAATGCACATTGCAAAACATAATCCCAATTATACATACAAAATGGTGGGTTCTAAATTAGCACTCAAGAAAGAGATCTTGAAGTCTTGTGGCTAGTTCTCTGAAAATATCTGCTCAATGTGCAGCGGCAGTTTAAAAAAAAAAGTGAACAGAATGTTAAGAACCATAAGGAAATGGAGAGAAAATGTCATATTGCCAGTGTATAAATCCGTGGTACACCCACATCTTGAATACTGCGTGCAGCCATCTCAAAAAAGATATATTGGAATCAGAAAAGGTTCAGAGAAGGGCAACAAAAATTATTAGTGATATAGAACAGCTTCCATGCAAGGTGATATTAAAAAGACTAGGCTCATTCATCTTAGAAAAGAGATGACTAAAGGGGGTTATGATAGAGGTCTATAGAATCATAAATGAGGTGAAGAAAGTTAATAGGGAAGTGCTATTTACCCTTTCACATAACACTAGAATTAGGGGTCACACGATGAATTTAATAGGCAGCAGGTTTAAAACAAACATGAGGAGGTATTTCTTCACACAGCCAACCTGTGGAACTCATTGCCAGGGGATGTTGTGAAGGCCAAAACTATAACTGGGTTCAAAAAAGAATTAGATAAGTTCGAGGCTAGGTTCACCAATGGCAATTAGCCACGATGGGCTGGGATGCAACCCCATGATCTGGGTGTCCCTAAACAACTGACTGCCAGAAGCTGGCACTGGGCATCCAGGGAGGGATCACTTGGTAATTTCCCTGTTCTGTTAATTCCCTCTGAAGAATCTGGCACTGGTTGCTGTCAGAAGACAAGATACGCATTGCAGAGTGGTCCTCCAATAGGAACCTTTTCCCCAGAAAACCTTTCTGGGGCAGGCCCTTTGCATTTAACAGAGCTAAGCATCTGCAGCGCTAAAGTGGTCATTTCACAACTGGTTGTTTTTGGAATCTCCTGTTTCCCACTGTTAAGTGCTCAGTTCCCGCTGTGTTTTCCCTTTCTTATTCCTGAGGAGATGACAGCCTCAGAGAGAACTTTCCTCACGCTTCAGAAGAATGTTTGAAAAACTCAGCTGTGTGGCTGATTGCACCTTCAGTCAACAGGCTGCTAAACAAGAACTGAGGGAGACGGAGCGATGTGCTTTGTCTCAGTGCCAAACTATACAGGTGTGGTGGCCTGTGGTCTGTTTCTAAGTGTTCTGAATTAATCTGAGACCCTTGGGACATGGCACAGACTGCAGAGAATGGGGAATTGGAGAGAGAGATTCACAAGGGAAAAATCTGCTTTGTGTTTTTCAAGCAAACTTGTACTATTGTCTTAATTATGTTTATAAAATGAAATAAACACATTAAAGAGAATGCAAAGTGCTGTAAATTTGATTTTGCTTCCAGGCTGTGAGGAATCCAGTTTTTTTTCCCTTATTTTTAATTACTTGTAATTGAGCTACTTTTGGGCAGAGAAAAGGAAACTTTCTGTTTTCAGCATGAGCAGAGAGATTTTTTGCACTGAATTTATGCCTTAGTTTGTACAATGTTTTGAAACTGGATAACCTTTCAGTGAACCTTTGAAATCACCGGCACGTTGGTAAACTCCAGAGTAACTTATTTACACATGAGATGGTACAATGAATTTCTGAGCGTGCCACACAGAGTTATTTGTCCAGTTAAAACAAAAATTAGCCACTTGCAGCTGTAAATTGATACTAGGAGTCAAAGCTTCAAATTAAAATAATTCTAGTTTCTTAGGGGTTCTTGGGCTGTAAGAATACAATTATTCTCTGCAGTTCAACACACCTGTTTATGACCAGATATAAAATACAGGTAATACACAGCCTATAGGGTAGAGACTGTCATATGTTTTATAGGCATACAGTACACATACCAATTCAGGAAACCTACTCCAGTTTGTCTAAGATCAGCAAAATTTAAATCAAGGAGCTAACTTCTCTACCGACTAAGCATAGTGTGCAGACAAGGGAGACCACAGCATGAGGGATAGCGGGCAGGGAAAGCTAGGAAATGATGTGGCCCTCTATTTTGCAATTCTTGTAGTTTTACTTAAAAATAGCTCAGCTATTTTTAGTAAGATTAAAACTTCAAAGTAAACCACTGAGTTAAGTTGACTACTCGAGTGAGTGAAATGTTTAATTTGTAATTTTGAGACCATGACAGCTTCGGTTTGAAGACCACAATTTTCCGTTCTATTTTGATTGCAAAGAACGTTATTCAATGCCCATTGTTTTTAAACTTTCCCTCTGTGCCATGTCATGTGGTAGAACACATTTCTTTTCAAGATTTTCTCATGCATTTAGAGTGCAACACATGCACTAGTGTCTGCAGAGGGGGCTGTAATGAACCATCAATCAAGAGATGTTTTCTCCAAGGCCAGTTTTCTAACTCTCTTGACTTCCTTCCCATCAGATCGGTTGCCAAACACTGTACCTTCTTACTCCCAACAAAAATACCCCTCTTTGCCCCCTGAGGGAGAGCTCTCTGAAACATGTTTTGAATATTAACTGATTTAGATGATTAGTAATAAATATCTTCATGGCATTAAATGTGTCCTTTTTTGCCTGAGAATTTCTTAAGGAACCTTATCATACTAATATAATTAGAAATAGACAAAAGCCAAAACCAGGTATATTGTTTCATCAGAAGTGCAGGAACTATTACGTGGTGCACAACTGAACCTGTAGTTCGCATGTAGGAATGTTGTGCAGCTGTATATATGTACTGCATTAAGTGCTTGTGACATTTTATGTCAAGAGTTCAACTATTGGATTATTAGGATTCTCAAGGGATAACTTCACTGTACTGATTGCCTTTGACAGATCAGTTTGCTTAGATTAAAAAGCAATTGCTACTGTCAAGTCAAATTTAAACACTTTGGTGAGAGGAAACGGAACCCTAGCATTGTCCGATATTAAAAAAAAACAAAAACACAACACCTTGGTCTACAAATTATGTGAAGTGGAAAGAAAACTCTGCATAGTTGAAGAGTGACATAGGGGCATGGAGAGTGGGTGTGCAAAGATTTCAGCAAATACACAAGTGGCTAATGTGCTTTGTCTGTGCTTTTAGTGCTAGAACTATACTATATATTATGTGAGTCTACTACACAAATATTTAAAACCTAACGCTTCCAAGCAGACACCATACTGCTAGGAAAGTAAATAGATGCAGGTTTTGTTAGAATTTGGACTTGTTTTGAATATTTCTGTGTTATTGCAGTGCAGAATGGGCATATATGATAGGGTGTACAAACCCCACACTGGACTGGTTAATGATTTGACCTACAGATAGGCACTAAAATGAGCTTTGCCTTGCAAAATCTGCCAGAAATACTCTAGCTGGATGCCATGAGCAGGGGAAGAACAGGAAATTAAAGGCAGGAAGCAGACTGCAAAGGGTTGTTTGCCCTGGTAGAAGGATGCCTGTGAGAAATTAGATCTCAGGGCTCTAAGAATTAATTGTCTGAAATGATGGGGACGCTTCGGCCAGAGATGATACTTCTAGCTGGTGAGTGGGAGGACTAGCCAGGTCTCCCTGAGGTAAAGAAATTCTTGAGTCTAGATTTTTCCCCTTGCCCCCACCTCCTGTTTGGAGTGTACAAGTTGTTCACAACCAGAGACTAGGAGAGATTCTCTAAGCCACCTGGAGAGAAAGGAAAGACCAATAAATCGGGGTTGGCAGGGAGGAAGGGTCTTTTGTTTCTTTACAATTGACTCCAGTCTATAGTGGGCCTTTGGTTGATTCAGCAGAGAGGTTTTTGCTTAGCATGGGTTTTTCCTACCCTGCTGTGAGATGCATTTTTTCTACAGTGTTTGCTGTGTCCTGTTGGGCTTCTAGTGTTGGGGCACAGGTTGCCAAGATAAAGAACTCCCCTTCTTAGAGTGCATCATTCTTTGACTATTAGGAGCATGTATAATTAAAAATGACAAGGTTATTCATGGTAACTCCTGTGAACATAAATTCTATGGGCAGATAACTTAATGTTCATTACCACATCTACACCTTTGAGCTTTATCCAGCTCAAACATTTTCAATCCTACCTTCCTAGTCTAGACAAGGCTTTACAAATATTAAGTGTATATTTAAAAACTACTTATAACAGTGGTAGTCTGAACTTCCACTAGCTTGAGTTTCAATCTTTGTATGGAAATTGCTTTACAGTAAGGTCAGGAGAGATTCTCTCTTCTTAAAAGGAAGACAAACAGACGGTATTTTCTTGCATTAAGTTTATCATTCTTGATGGAAATGGCTTTTTTGAACAGAGCTGGAATCTGTCTCTCTCCTTGAACAGGTCCTGGTGGTTTAAGAATGACATTCAGAAGACTGGACAAGCCTACTTATAGCCTTTTTTAAATTCATTAAGGTTTCTTTTCTATTTGATGATCTGCTGAGACTCTAATAATAGTGTTATCAAATGCAAAGTGGGCTGAGGTAATGAAAAAGTGCATTAATAACTATGATAACCCTTTAATGTAAAAAGTCATGCTTTTCTAATACATTGTAATAATTTGTATTAATATTTTGATTTGATTTAGACTATTGAAGAGATCATTATGTTAATTGAATTACAGCTGTTAGCTATGTGTAATTTTTTCAGTAGTATAAAAATAAGAAACCCTGTTCTCCATTCCACAGAAAACATCCCGGTCCTTTCCTTGAAGTGCTAGGCTGTAGATCTTGCTTCTGCTTCAAATCAACCCAGTCAGGAAAGTGACTAACTTGCCTCCAGAACCTGTACCGCAGTTGTACAAGTTTTGACTTCCTTGCTCCACAGGCAGTAAGGGCTTTTACCCTCTCTCAGCTGTCTTTATGTTTGAGAGGCAGCATGGTCCAATGGTTGCAGACACTGTATTAGGCCTCAGGACACTGAAGTTCTATTCCTGGCTTTGCCACTGATCTGGTCATCACTTTGCATCTCTGTGCATATTTTCCTAACTTATTTTATGGTGTGTGTTTTGGTCTATTGATAGTGCAAGTTCTTTGGGGCAGGGGGTTATCTTATGTTTGTACAATAAGGATCTCAGTGGCCCCACTGGACCTCTATGTGCTACTGTAATACATATATACAAAAAATGGGAATTTTATTTATCTATAGTTTTCTAGTGTTGATCAATGTATTAAATGGCACCCTGCCAACAAAATATTTTGTCAGGCATAAGTTGCTGAACCTCTTTCTCTTTCTCACAACCCAACACCTTTATTGGCAAAATACAGTAGCTAATGAATCATCCCATTTCACTGAAAAGCGGGGAGCAGATGTTCTTGCAATCTGCTTAGGAGACAATCACCTTGAAGATCTGGTGAACCAATGGGGAAAGATGAGAGGGAAATACATTCAAGTGCAGAAAGTGCCCTAAGTTTCCCTCAGCAGACCCCATCATTTACAGTTGGGGTTTTTTACCTTGAGCATATCAGAAACACACACCTGCTATGGAATCAGGAGGTGAGAGGGAGTTTATAAGGCAGGTAGATCTCAAACTATGTAGGAATTTGCTGGATAAAACAGACTTCTTAACCTTCAGATTACTGGGGTAGTGTATTTCCTTTAAGAAATACTACTTGATAATTGGCCAACTGCATTTCTATTGTCTGCAGTCTTCAGAGGGCTGAAAGGCTTAGCGCCATGTGGAGTACACTGCACTAATCCAACATCGAGGTGAAAGATCAATAACAATCATGAAGTTTCCATCCAAAAGAAAAGGACACTGCTTAGTTGGCAAGTGCATCAGTGCTGACTCACATAAATACCAACTTATACTGGAAATCTAATGACGGCTATACTTACCTACATGCCTCCAGCTTTCATCCAGACCACATCACATCTAAAATACAATCACATTTTCTCCAATCCTTCAGACAGAGACAAACACCTACAGGATCTCTGTCAAGTGTTCTTAAAACTACAGTTCCCACCTGGTGAAGTGAAGAAACAGATTGACAGAGCCAGAAGGGTACCCAGAAGTCACCTACTATAAGACAGGCCCAACAAAGAAAGTAACAGAACGCCACTATTCATCACCTTCAGCCCCCAACTAAAACCCCTCCAGTGCATCAAGGATCTACAACCTATCCTGAAGGATGATCCCTCACTCTCACAGACCTTGGGAGACTGGCCAGTCCTCGCTTACAGACAGCCCCCAAAGCTGAAGCAAATACTCACCACACAACAAAAACAAACAATAACCCAGGAACCTATCCCTGCAACAAACAGATTCTTTTGGACCAGTCCTCTAATTTGTCTAGGATACAGAGGGACCTAGGCAAATTAGAGGACTGGGCCAAAAGAAACCTTATGAGGTTCCACAAGGACAAGTGCAGAGTCCTGCACTTAAGAAGAAAGAATCCCATGCACTGTTACAGACTAGGGACCGAATGGCTAGGAAGCAGTTCTGCAGAAAAGGACCTAGGAGTTACAGTGGACGAGAAGCTGGATATGAGTCAACAGTGTNGAGAAATGGTCTCAAGTTGCAGTGGGGGAGGTTTAGGTTGGATATTAGGAAAAACTTTTTTACTCAGAGTGGTGAAGCACTGGAATGGGTTACCTAGGGAGATGGTGGAATCTCCTTCCTTAGATGTTTTTAAGGTCAGGCTTGACAAAGCCCTGGCTGGGATGATTTAGTTGGGAATTGGTCCTGCTTTGAGCAGGGAGTTAGACTAGATGACCTCCTGAAGTCCCTTCCAACCCTGACATTCTATGAAACCCCGTTGCCAATGGTGTCCAAATATCTATTCAAGGGACACCATCGTAGGACCTAATCACACCATCAGGGGCTCATTCACCTGCACATCTACCAATATGATATGTGCCGTCAATACCCCTCTGCCATGTACATTGGCCAAACCGGACAGTCTCTATGCAAAAGAATAAATGGACACAAATCAGATGTCAAGAATTCCAACATTCATAAACCAGTCCAAGAACACTTCAGCCTCCCTGGACACTCAATAGCAGACCTAAAAGTGGCAATTCTTCAACAAAAAAAACTTCAAAAATAGACTCCAACGAGAAACTGCAGAATTGGAATTAATTTGCAAACTGGACACCATCAGATTAGTCCTGAACAAAGACTGGGAGTGGATGGATCATTACAAGAACTAAAAACTAATTTCCCTATGCTAATTTTCCCCTACTGTTACACCTTCTTATCAACTGTTTGAAATGGGCCACCCTGATTATCACTACAAAAGTGATTCTTCCTCCTGTTGATAATAGCCCACTTTAATTGAATTGTCTCATTAGAATTGGTAAGGCAACTCCCATCTTTTCATGTACTATGTGTATATATATCTTCCTACTGTATTTTCCATTCCATGCATCTGATGAAGTGGATTCTGGCCCATGAAAGTTTATGCCCAAATAAATGTGTTAGTCTCTAAGGTGTCACAAGTACTCCTCATTGTTTAGTGCTAACGCTGTTCCCTTTTCCTTTTGGCTACCTTTTGATCCTACTGTTCCTTTAAACCTATTTTTATGTCTAGTGTCTTATGTAAACCAAGTCCTTGGCCATAGAACTTAAAGCAAAAGAGACCATTGTGATCGTCTCGACTGGCCACCTGGATAAATAACTCAGACCATAGAATTTCACATAATCTGCCTGGGTGGGAGAACTGGCAAAGGCCGAAGACTTCGAGACCTTCAACAGCCTGATGGACAGACTGCTATCCACTGCTATCTACCTACTACACAGACCACAGTGAGAGATTATGCCATACTCTATCAAAGAAACTGAGGAACCACCTGATCAGCATCCTATACAGCAAACAGGAAAATATCAAAGAAGAGCTCTCCAACCTGGAGACTCTCGTTAATAACAAAACTTCCATACAAACGGACTTCACTAAAATAAGACAGGAGATCTACGTTACTCACTTTACCTCTCTACAAAGGAAAAAGGACTGTAAGCTGTCTAAACTCCTACCTGCCACATGGGGCCACAACCGTGGTACCCCTAACTCACCCAGCAATATCATCAATCTATCCAACCACACACTCAGCCGAGAAGAAAAGTCTGTCCTAGCTCGGGGACTCTCTTGTCTGCCTGCTCACCGTCACAACGATAAGTTCTGCAGCGATCTGGAAGCTATTTTCTACATCCTGACTCAAAGAATACTTTCAGGACAACACTGAACAGCACTGATACACAGATACCTCCACCAACAGCAAAGAAGAAGAACTCCACAATGGTCTCTGGGTTGAAAAAAAAAGTCTGACTATACATTGAATGCTTCGCTTGACGTGCAAACAGGCAGCAAATGTGGACAACACAATTCACTTGCCTCATAACTAAGTCATGCAGAAACATGCATCACAGCCTCAGAAACATCATGCCATTATAATCAAAGAGGCTGTAAAGGAGGTGCTGCTTGTCGATGAAACGGTCTGATACCAAAGGAGGCCGTCAGACAACTTCAATACAAATTCTACAGGACACTTCCTAGATCCCACTGAGAATACACTAAGGACTCGCACATCTCACTCAGGACACTTCCTACACTAACACCAGCACAAATCAACATACCTTAAATAACCTGATTGGCTCTATCTATACCAACGATCCCAGACTGGAAATCCTGGACGGCCCATAATTTCGGGGCATTGGCAGCTCACTGAAGACTGTCTGGGATATGTGGACTCTCTACTCAGAACCTAATACCACGCACTGCCCAGCTATCTCCGTGACACCGATGATTTCTGGGAAACTACCTGCGCTTAGGACCTTCGAAAACACCATCCTAGCCACCATGGATGTTAGAGGCTTTCTCACAACATCCCACACACAGTGGAACAAAGCTGGTCAGGGACTGTTATCCCTGATTGATGCCACAGCACAACTGGTTGCTGCAGCTCTGCGCCTTCCAGTATGCTCTCACACAACTATTTCGAATTTTGCATGACAATATATTATCTCTCCAGATCAGTGCACGCACTATGGGCACCCGCATGCCCCACAATATCGGTTACATCTTTATGGCCGACTGGAACAACGCTTCCTCCAGCTCTCGTCCACTTCACGCCCATTCTTACCTACGCTACATGTGATAGACATCATCATCTTGTGGACCATGGGAAGGGGACTCTGCGGAAAAATCCACCACCGATTCAACTAGCTCCCCCACATCACCTCAGCTGGACCAAAATCTACACGGGAGGTTCATCTGTCACTTCTCATGACACTATTAGATCGTATTTACGCAGATCCGCCCAATATTGCAATGATACAATGAAATAAAGTCAGATGTAATTACAGGATTTTCCAAAGGGTGGGTCACATCTATAAAAACCACCTCTAACCAAATCTATACCGTTATGCCTACCCTTCATGCCCTCAGCTTTCAATGCAACGGCACACACAATCCATTGTCCTGCAGGCAGCACTTGGGTCAACACCAATCTGCAACCCCTCAGACAGAGACCAACACTACAAATCTGCACCAAACAATTTCTCAATTAGAATACCCGCACAAGGAAAAAGAAACAGATTCACAAGAGCTAGACGTGACCAAATCCTCCTACTGCAAAACACACGCCAAGAAAGTGAGTATACGAGGCGGATACCAAAGGTTCCACGGCTCACATACAGTCCCCCACTAAACCCTCAACGCATATCCAGGTCTACAACATCCTGCCACAATGATCCCTCACTTTCACAGGCCTTGTTCGGTGGCAGGCCAGTCCGCTCTCCATAGAGAACCTGCCAACTGGAAGGCATTTCCTCACCAGTAACTGCACACCGCACATAGTAAACTCTAGCTCAGAACCAATCCATGCAACAAACCTCCGATGCCAACTCTGGCCCACATATTACACAGTGCTATCATCAAGGACCTAACCAGATACAGCCACACCATCACTGGTTCATTCACCTGCACGTCCACCAATGCCAAGTATAACGCTATCACCAGCAAATTGCCCTCTGCTATGTACATTGGCCAATACTGACCAGTCTCTACAGAAAAGACTAAAGGAACAAGTCTAGATGATTAGGAATGGCAATAAAAAACCTGAGAGAACACTTCAGCCTCCTGGCACACTATAACAGATCTTAAGGTGGCCATTCTGCCAGCAAAAAAATTCAGGACCAGACTTCAAAGAAGACAAACTGCTGAGCTTTAGTTCATCTGCAAATTTGCACCATATCAGGATTAAAACACACTGTGAAATGGTTGGTTTTCACACCTCAACTGCTAGAAGACGGCCTCATCCTCCTGGATTGAACTAACCTCGTTATCTCCAGCTTGCTTGCATATATATATAGCTGCCCCTGGAAATTTCCACTACATGCATCCGACGAAGTGAGTATTCACCCACGAAAGCTCATGCTCCAAAACGTCTGTTAGTCTATAAGATGCCACAGGATTCTTTGCTGCTTTTACTGGTTTCATCATGTAAGGACAAATCTTTAAGCCCAGTAACTGGTGCCATTATCTCAGTTTTAACTTGTTCCTTTTGCAATATTTCTACTAGCTTGACCATTGCATCGGAACAAATATTTAACTCCACAGTCGAAATGAGAAGCATTTAATCATAAAAAAAAGTTCATTTGAAAAGGGAAAAAAATAGCTACATTTGCTGCAGGCTTGTGGAACTTTTGTCTTGGTATGTGGAGGGCATCCAACAGCACTGCAGGGGCAGCTGGATTTGTAAAATGCACAATCTTCTGTGAGTGTGGAACTTGAAAACTAGGCATTTCATGCAGCCCCCCTGTGTCCAGAACAATCAAACTCTTGACAGTGTCAAGGAGACAGTAATGTAAGGGACAGAAGGCAGTAAGCCAGATAAGAAAGTAAAGGGCTCCTGGTTCTGAAGCCAGCAGGTCAGTCATGAGGTTAGCCAGGAAATGTATGCCAAACGTCAGCTTCTACCAGCCTACAAAAAGGCTTGCATGTATATAGCTAAGCTCTTAGGCTGGTTTCAGCACCATAGCATAAATGTCTCTGCAGATCTAGGTCTTAGGGGAAACTGGTCAATTCAGGAACTGTAATAGGGAAGATGGCAGGCCCACCAAGAGAAATGTGGAGCCCCAGGACATCATGGTGGCTGGGGCCTTATCCTCTCCCATTTCACCCCCAGCATATGCTCAGCTATAAAGCCTGTGGCTTCAATAATGTAGTTATCTAAGACAAAAACCTTAACTAAAACATGTTCTTGAAATAAATGCAGTTGTAAAAAGCTAATGTATGGCATTAATTGTCTGTTCTACTAGATTAGAACAAGTGTGTGACTACATACTAGATCTCAGTTTCCCCTATAGTCTATTTCCATAATTCTGGCCTCCTTTCCCACCCACATGCCCACTTCAGCTCCCAGCCCCCCATCTATTTTGTTCACCCTGCTTAATCTCTGCTTCTAGGGTTCTTCACCACCCTCTCCCAGGCCAGGGATGACTGCCGCAGGGTTCCCAGGCCCTTCTCCTGCTTCTAGGCCAAAGGGAAGGACTGCTTTAGGGGCTTCCTCCTTCCCCTTTCTTGTTGGCATCTACAGGGAGAGAAGGCGCAGAGGAGCCATCCCATCCCATAGGAGGTAGGGAGAAGAGTGGGTAAAAGAGAGAGAGAGTGAGAGAGAGTGCTCTGCTACCTGGCAGCAGCTCTGATTGGGAACAACTATTTGGGAACCACTGCCCTAGATCTAGGGAAATTGTCCATGTTTCTGGAAACTCATAGACTTTAAGGTCAGAAGGGACTAATGTGATCATCTAGTCTGACCTCCTGCACATTGCAGGTCCAAGAAACTCAGTCATTCAATCCTCTAATGGACTCCTAACCTCTGGCTGAGTTACTGAGTCCTCAAATGATGATTTAAAGACTTCGAGTTACAGAGAATCCACAATTAACACTAGTTTAAACCTACAAGTGACCTGTGTCCCATGCT
Source organism: Chelonoidis abingdonii (assembly GCF_003597395.2). Lineage (NCBI taxonomy): Eukaryota > Metazoa > Chordata > Testudines > Testudinidae > Chelonoidis > Chelonoidis abingdonii. The sequence continues at coordinate 83,244,598 of NC_133771.1, read as the reverse complement.
AAAGAGGAAGGTGAAAATCTTCCAGGGAAAATTCCTTCTCGTCCCCAAATATGGTGGTCATTTAGACCCTGAGCATGTGGTCAAGACACACCAGGCAGATACCTGGGAAAGAATTCTCTGTAGTGACTCAGAGTCCTCCCTATTTAATGTCTCATCACCAGCCATTGGAAATATTTGTCACAAGTTGTTGCAGATCAGCGACTTGCCATTTTAGGCAATTTCATCATACTATTCCCTCCATAAACTTATTAAGCTCAGTCTTGGAGCCAGTTTGTTTTTTTTCCACTACTGCTCCCCTTGAAAGGCTGTTCCAGAACTTCAATCCTCTGATGGTTAGAAACTTTCACCTAATTTCAAGCTTAAACTTGTTGATGGCCAGTTTATGTCCATTCGTTCTTGTGTCCACATTGGTATTTAACTTAAATAACTCCTCTTCCTCCCCGGTATTTATCCGTCTGATGTATTTATAGAGAGCAATCATATCCTCCTCAGCCTTCTTTCAGTTAGGCTAAATAAGCCAAGCTCCTTGATACTCCTCTCATAAGATAGGTTTTCCATTCCCTGGATCATCGTAGTAGCCCTTCTCTGCATGTGTTCCAGTTTGACTTCTTTTTTGACCACAGGAGACCAGAATTGCACACAGTATTCCAGATGAGGTCTCACCAGTGCTTTGTATAATGGTGAGAGAGTGACTACCCTGTCTCTGTTGGAAATACTTCACCTGATGCATCCTAGGACTGAATTTGCCTTTACCACAGCTGCATCACACTGGTGGCTCATAGTCATCCTGTGATCTCTCTCCTTCTTTGTCACTTCCAACTGATATGTCCCCAGCGTATAGCAAAAATTCTTATTAGTTCCTAAATGCACTTTGCACTATTAAATCACATCCCATTTCTATTATTCCAGTTTACAAGTAGCCCAGATAATCTTGTATGATATTCCAGTTCTCCCCCCATTGGCAACAGTTCCCAATGTTGTGTCATCTGCAAATTTTAGTAGCGTATTCTCACTTTTTGTGCCAAGGTCAGTAATAAAATTGGTCCCAAGACTGATCCCTGAGGCACTCCACTAGTAACCTCCCTCCAGCTTGACAGTTCACCTTTCAGTATGACCTGTTGTCTCCCCTTAAACTACCTTTCAATTCTCATATTTAGCCTTATCTTCTCCAATTTAATTAATTAATTCCCATGTGGAATTGTATCAATTACCTGAAATCCAGGTATATTAGATTTATTGTATTTCCTTTGTCTAAAAAATCCATGATCTTCTCAGAGAAAGAGATCAGGTTGGTCTGGCACAATCTACCTTTTGTAAAACCATGCTGGTAACATAGCACTGAACTTTCTTTACCATCATACTGTTGAATTCAGTCAGATACAAGTATATACAAGTCAGGTGCAGGAAAAAAAGAAAGGAAAAGCGGAGAAAAATTGCAGAACAAGAAGCGGGGAAATTAACTTTAAAAGCATAAAAATGGACATAATGGGTGAGACAAAAGGTCCATCTAGCCCAATATCTTATCTTCCAACAGTGGCCACTTTCAGGTGCTTCAGAGGGAATGAACAGAACAGGTATCATCAAGTGATCCATCCCCTGTAGCTCATTCCCATCTTCTGGCAAAGAGAGGCTAGGGACACCATTCCTGCCCACCCTGGCTAATAGCTATTGATGAACTATCCCCCATGAACTTATCTAGTTGTTTTTTGAACCCTGTTAGTGTCTTCGCCTTCACAACATCAAACTTTAGAATGGTTTGGATGGAAATTAGGGAGTGGTGATCTAGATGAAGTGCATGGACGAGAACTGCCTCATTTTTCCATTTAGAATATCCTTTCAAGTGCAGGGCCTGTAAAACAGGATGACATAGACTTATGCTTCATAACTGGGAAGATAAAAATCCATCCAGAAAGAGATACCAAAGAAATGCTGTTTCCTTATGCACTTCTCCCCTATACTCTTCCTAATGGAGAAATAGTTGACCTTGACTGGATAGTGTGATGTGGCATGCGGCATTCCAGGTCAACTTTTCCCATAGGGTGCAACAACAGAAGGTGTTCTTCCAACTTTAGCCAAGCTAATTGGGTGAACTGCAGATTGCAGTTGGCATCAGCTGTATAAGTGAATCCCTGACTGTGGAAAAAACAGCATATGCAGAGCTTGCCGTATGAAATGGATGGACGCAAGAAAATTGAAAGGTGATAAAACCCATCCACTGTTATTGGAGACAAATTTTGCAAATGTAAAAGAAAAGTGGAAGAAAATTCTGAAGTGTATTTTAGATATTTTGTTTCTTAGCTTTCTGTGGCACAAATTGCAAGCTGAGTGATAAATCCAATGGCAATTTCTTGGGCATTATTGAGTCAGATTTTTGGTGATCGTGCTGACTGTCAGTAAAAGGCATAGGTGTAACAAACAGAGTTCAGATACATTACTTTCTAACTGAGAGAGACAAATTTTATTCAAGAATGCACAGGGAAGTCATGAAAACAATCCTAGATGAGGTTACATATGCCACATGCTTTTCAATAAGTTCCAGTGCAACACCTCCCAGCTCCAAAAAGGAACAAACATTCATCAAATACTTGCTGGTCACTTTGTAATTCAGGAACAATTTTTGTGCTTGAGATACTTGATCAAGAAGACTGAAGAGGAAATAGCTGTAATGATTTGCAACATCATAGCAGAACATAGATTAGATTTGCAGCTCTGTCATGGACAAATTTATGATAATGGTGCTAATATGGCAGGAAGTTACACCAGAGCTCAGATGGTTCTTCTTTGACTGAATCCTCTGGCACTTCCCCTCCCCCCACCAATGTACATCACATACACTGAACTTGGTCATGCTGACTCAGCTGAGTTGTCCATTGACTGTATTACAGTATATTCTTTGGATAACTCCAGTCGTACAATATTTTCAATGCAAGCCCACAGTGATGGGAAATTTTGAAAAATTAATGTTCTTGATGATCTCCATTCAATGTGTAAGTACATGGTGGACCGCATATATTGATTGTGTGCATTCTTTTGCCAAGAACCTAAAAGGCTTACAAGTGGCATAGAATGAGTTGTCTGAATTAAGCCTGACTGCTAAAAGCAGAAGTGATATTGCTGGACTAGTAAAATACATGTAAAGGTGTTCTATTTGCCTCAGTTTGGCTGAAAATTCTAATCCCCTTTAATGAAAAGAATCTGGTCTTTCAGGACTGAGACACTACACTTGATGTTGAAAGAGACAACAACATCGAGGGTCTTCTCACTGAACAATTGCATGAAAAATGGAATGAAATTTACAATGCATGTGTTGCAGCAAACATTGGTATCAATCCTCCAGAGGGCAACACACCCATCCAAAAACAGAGGAGATGATGGAAGGGATCAAGACAAGCCTGTAAAGGACTGTTTTCTTTTTCTTGTGGACTTTATCATAGGAGGCCTCAAAAAGTGTTCTGCTGCATTTGCACGTATCTGTCAAAATTTTTAATTTTTATGGACCTTTCTGGAAAAGGATGAAGTTGCTCTCAATCACTTTTTGAATCTTTATTCCACTGACATCTCTGGTGATGTAAAAGAGGAATTAGTGTTTCTCAGATGCACTGACAAAGAAACCAGTGGCCCCCCACTGTTAAGACTATTCAAGACTTAGAGTGCAGAAGGTGGGGGCCTGCAAGGATTTTAAAATTAATCCTGGCCCCTCCTGGCTTGTATTAAACTCCCAAGGTTACAGCTTCTTACAGCTTCTGACTTGGATGGGTAGATGCTGCCACCACCGAAGTGCAAAAACCCATTTGAGAACCAAGGAAGGCTCGCTTCAGAATTCCTTCCTGTGGGGTACCCTCAAGTCCTTTTACACACCCCTTCCCCCACCCCTCTGGGGAAGAGCTGACAGAGAATGCAAAGGAAATCAGCTTTTGCCGCCAACTAATTAAACAGCATGTGCACAAACCTCTTAGGACACAAAATCCAATCCTGTTCTTAAAAAAAATTTTATTTTAAAATTTTATTTTTAAAATTTTATAAATTTTATAAAAACAAAAAGAAAGAAAATACATTTGAAAACTCAGGTTATTGCTAGATTTAAAGAAACCACTTACAAAAATTCAACATCAAGCATAACCTTCTTGAGGTCCAGCTTAAAGGTTACAAGCAAAACAAAAGCACTTGGGGTTAGCACAAAGGAATACACAAGCCAAAAAGAAATAAACCTAATCGCATCTTCCTAGACATTTCCTGATCTACTTACATATCTGGGGTTTCAAATGAGTAGTTTCTAGGTATGATCTGATGATCTTTTTCATACCTGGCCCAAGCTTCTTACAGCATTGCTGCTCTGTCCCTTCTCTCCAGGAGAACCACCACTGACAAAGGGGAAGTTTTTTCCCCCAAATTTATAAAAGTTCTAGCCTTCCCATTGCCTCTTTTGGTCAGGTACCCACTCTCTCTTCCTTTTACCTATTCAGGGAGACTATTGGCCCTTTGCAGGTAGAGAACAACCACTAACGGGGATTTTATAGCTAACTGGCTAGGTAGGTGTCCAAAAAAGAAAGCTACTCCCCTTTTTCATTTATCATAGTTATCATTTCACTAACTGCATGAAATCTCTCTTCAGAACCTCTTCCCCAACCTGATTGTTGCACTTCACATATTTTGCTGCATGCCAGAGTCTGTAGCCAGTGCAGAAAGATCAGTAGTGTGGTCAAACATGAATTACCACCATGCAATCATGGGTCAGTGAAAAGTTAATAACCTAGCAACTCTTGCAACTGAAAGTGATCTGGCAAGATAGGTCAATATAATGATATTATTGATTCATTTGTTGCAAAAAAAGGCAAGCAAAAATGCCATTACAGGTTGAGAATCTTAAAATAAAATAAATCATACAGAAGTTTTATTCTTCTAGCTTCTTTACTTCATTGTTTATTATCACAGACTGACAGAATTCTCTTTGCTTATATTTAACTCATACTTCAGTCTTGTATTCATCATCTCATTGCTTCTACTAATCAATTGAATTGATTTAACGTAGATATTGCTACTTTTTATTTACACAGATTTTATGGATGTTTTGGGCTTCGCCCCATAATTCAGTACCCTGGTACAATTGTTATCCCCGCTGTCTCCCCCATCTCCACAGCCCTGGAAGTCCCTGGTTATCTGAAACTCCAGTTTTACAAAGCATTTAGGATAGGACTTGAATGAAATAGGGGGGTTACCTGTGAATAAACGTAGAGATCACACTGTTATTAATATCCATTACAATAAAGCAGAGTTCTTTATATAAATGTTGGGATTATCTGGGAGATTTCCAGTGGAATACAGAGCAAGTGGAAGGTCCCAAAATATAAGACTTCAAAGTGGACAGTTTTCTGTATAGAAAACTTATTGCGTAACTATTTGATTATTATAAATGTATTTGTTACAATTTCTACTTTAGAGCCACCAAGAGTTTGGATTCTGATATTGAAGAGGCCTGGCATTACAGTTGGAAGGATACAACAAATAGTTCCAACAAAATATTTTAAAACTATGCCATTCAGGGGCTGAAAGCAATTGTTGGCGAGGTAAAATTAGTGCCAGGTTAGACATCTGGTTTTGTTTTTCGGAGTGGTTTTATGCAAAGAATTGTCAAGCTATAGGAATGCTTTTAAGTATAATTATCATGAATTATTTGCTGTTACTTCTCCTGTTGCAGCTGCAGACAGCTCTGACTTCTGTCTTTGCAAGATGTAAGACCTTAAACCTGTCACTGGCACAGAGCCGGACTAACTTTTGAACATCCTGTACCTCAGGCCAGTGTAACTTGGTGGCTGAGTGAAATGGGGTTCCACATTTGGGAATGTTTCTGGTGGGACAGCTTTCTAGGATATTTTAATTGGGGGAGGGGTGCATTTCCATCAAATCATGGGTGTAGGAAAGGGCCCTTGCATTTGCAAACCAGAATGAGGGGACCCTGGGATGGGAGGTGTAGGTGGTTTTCTACTATTGTAGTGCATCCCATATGGAGAACTCTGGAATCCATTTATTATTTGTGTAGCAGTAGCACTAACAGACCTCAATCAGGGATTAGAGCTCTATGGTGCTAGACACTGTATCTGCACAAAAAAATAATCCCTGCCCTGAGGAATTTACAATCTACATATTAGACAAGCAATAACAGGCTACAACAAACAGACAGAGGAAAGACAAGGTAACAATGAGACAATTATGAACAGTGTAATAAGCAATGTTTCTTTCTTTATGGAGTTTTAATTATTTTCCAGTAGATGCAGGGATTGATTATTGTCCCTACACTATTAAACATTTTGATCAATGATCTAGGGGGAAAAACACCACAAAATCATCACTGATAAAGTTTGCAGATGATACATAAATTGGGGGAGTGATAAACAATGAAGAGGACAGGTCACTAATGAAGAGCATTCTTGGTAAGATGTGTGTTTTTATACTGCTAAATGTAAAAGAGAGACTGTAGGCCATGCTTACCTGCTGGAGGACTCCATTTTGACTGAAAAAAATCTGAGGGTCATAGTGGATAATTAGCTGAACATGAGCTCCCAGTGCAACACTATGGCATCCTTGGATGCATAAACAGGGGAATCCCAAGTAGGAGCAGACAAGTTATTTTACCTCTGATTCTTGTCACAGTTGCTACCATTGCTGGAACACTGTGTCCAGTTCTGGTGCCCACAATTCAAGAAGGATGTTGATAAATTGGAGAAGGTGCATAGAAGAGCTACAAGAATGATAAAAGGATTAGAAAACATGCCTTACAATGATAGACTCAAGGAGCTCAATCTATTTATCTTAATAAAGAGAAGATTAAGGGATGAATTGATTACAGTCTAAGTACATAATAATAATAATGGTCTCAAACTAGCAGAGAAAGTCTAACACTATCCAGTGGCTGGAATTTGAAGCTAGACAAATTCAGACTGGAAATAAGTGTAAACTTTTAACAGTGAAAGTAATTAACCATTGAAAAAGCTTCCCAGTTGTCATTGTGGATTCTCCATCACTGACAATTTTTAAGATTCAAGATTGGACTTTTTTTAAAATGTTACAATCTAGGGATTCTCTTGGGGAAGTTCTGTGGCCTGTGCAATACAGGAAGTCAGATTAGATGATCACAATGGTCACTTCTGGCCTTGGAATCTATGCTAGAGACATTCTCTCGTGTATATTTTTCTCAAAATTTCTTCTCATTTGATCCCTAATATAACCAAATTAAGAGAGAGAGCGTAGTATTTTATCACCAAGTCTGGTAGGCATCTGCTCCGATTATGATTTATATGTACTTTTGCTGAATTTGGGCAACACAAAATAGGGGAATGACAAGCCATTGAGAATCTCTTGTTAGACTCCACTCCATATCCAAAAATGACCCTGTAGAGTTAATATCTGCCCCCCACGATATATTTTGAAAAGCCTTTCAGAGTGACTCTCAAGCTGTGTTGTTTAGAGGGGCATATGATCCCACTTATATTTTTTCCTTATCATTGGACACTAGTTAGTATAGGAAGAAGAGTGATCCGTTGTCTTCCAAGAAAAGCATTGCTGAATTGAGAATGAAGTCGTCTCTATTAAATATGAAAGATACTTGGAGCAAAATGCCTTGTTGTGGTTATGAAGAAGTGTGCTACTCCCAGGTTCCTGAATGGAGCTACATATGTGAGACACCTTGGCAGTGAAGCTGCAGACTCTTTCAGAAGGGGATTCGCAAAGCAGTTTCTCTGGTGACCTGGTTCCTTTTATACTTGTTCACTTACAGGGAAAGGAAGGGATCCAGTGGTTGGGACGCTAGCCTGGTACCTGGGAGACCTGATTTCAGTTCCCTGCTCTTCCCCACACTTCCTATGTGACCTTGGGCAAGTCATTTAGTCTCCATGTGCCTCATTTCCCCATATGCAAAATGGGGACAATAGTAATTCCCTGCCTCACAGGGATGATATAAATACCATAAAGCGGTGCTCAGATGCTACAGTAATGAATGCCATAGAGGTACCTATGATAGACTTTCAATGATTCATAGACTCTAGGAAAGGAAGGATCCTCGAGAGGTCATTGAGTCCAGTCCCCTGCCCTCATGGCAGGACCAAATACTGTCTAGACCATCCCTGAGAGACATTTATTTAACCTACTCTTACATATCTCCAGAGATGGAGATTCCACAAACTCCCTAAGCAGTTTATTCCAGTGTTTAACCACCCGGACATTAGGAAAAAGTTCCTAACTGTCAAACCTAAACCTCCCTTGCTGCAGTTTAAGCTCATTGCTTCTTGTTCTATCATTAGAGGCTAAGGTGAACAAGATTTCTCCCTCTTCCTTATGACGCCCCTTTTAGATACCTGAAAACTGCTATCATGTCCCCTCTCAGTCTTCTCTTTTCCAATCTAAACAAACCCAGTTCTTTCAGCCTTCCTTCATAGGTCATGTTCTCAAGACCTTTAATCATTCTTGTTGCTCTTCTCTGGACCCTCTCCAATTTCTCCACATCTTTCTTGAA
>NC_133771.1:83208212-83235784 GCF_003597395.2 Chelonoidis abingdonii | reverse complement strand
CCCACTTGTTATACCTTTCCAACAGGATGATGTAAGAGTAAGAGCTCTATTGTATAAGGCATTACAACATCCATAAAAAGCAAGTCAATCACTATTATGTAATAAACAATTAAGCTCTAAATTGAGTCAATATACAGTTATATTGCTCCTCATTCCTCAGCCCTTGTTGCCTGTTATCCTCCCTTATCACATCAGAGATCACAGAAAAACAAGCAGACGTGTAAGCTCGTAGTAGTAAGGATCATGTATTTGTCTTTTGTGTCCATAACACAGCGTGTGTTGCTGTAGTTGAGTGGTTGCAATTTTTATTAAAAAATATATTTTATCTTTGGATCATCTTCGATTGTATCAAAGCCCAATGTAGTAAATGAGTCTCTTCATTCACTTTCATTGGCTATGGATCTGTCTTCAAATCCATTGTATATTCAGAGTCTTGGTGCACAGAACCAGCTTAACGACAGGTTTCAGAGTAGCAGCCATGTTAGTCTGTATCCGCAAAAAGAACAGGAGTACTTGTGGCACCTTAGAGACTAACAAATTTATCCAAAGAAGTGAGCTGTAGCCCACGAAAGCTTATGCTGAAATAAATTTGTTAGTCTCTAAGGTGCCCAAGTACTCCTATTCTTTTTCAGGACTAGCTTAGGAAACATTTCAGTGTCCATTGCTGAATTAGATTTTTCTAACTTATGTGTTGTTTTTTTTTTTTTTTATTTTGTGGTAACCATTATACAATTTTGTAGATCTTGTCTGTGATCAAAAACTTGCTATTTGGCTTCACTCTTACAAGCGCCATTTAATAGCACTCAGCAAGATGGTCATGGTCAGTAATAGATAAGATCCAAAGAAGTCTGCAGGACAAATCTATTTAAACATTATTGAAATTGCTGTATTGTTCTTGAGGAAAAGGAGGCTGTAAAATATGTCAGGGCTGCTACAGTTTCCAATACATTCTGCAGATACCCCATCCTCACTGTAACTCTATTACTGGTCATAAAATGAAGTTGCTTTGTTGCCTGGGGTTATACATTGTAGTCCTAGCATAATAAATTTAACCCATAGACATTTACTTACAGTAAATTTGTCTCCGCTGAAACAAAAGGACACTAGATGCCAAGACTCCTGTAAACAATATCTATTTCCATTACTGGAGGTGGCTGCAAGATACGACATCTTGTAGAATAAGCACATGTGGTAAGAATTAATGTGTGTTTTATTAGCACCAGGGGACTAGCTGGATTGTTTTTAACCTTTATACCCAATTGTTAGAAAGAGGTAAATTAAAAAAAGTTAACCATCTGCTGCTTTTCTTTTAATTTAGAATCTTGTACAGTATTTGCTTATCTTTTCTGGGTAATCATTGTCCTCTATTTTGCTATGACATTGGCTCTTGGAAGAAAGTAGCTTTAATTTATAGCTTGTATTTATTCAGAGGTATTGTCAAAGTCACAGCCTTTATGCATCCTATTAGCCTTTTGGAAAATATTTTTTACTACACTGAAACAGAACAAAATTCAATTTGGAAATATAATTTCCCGCCACTGAGACACTTGATACCATTGGAGAGATTAATGGATCCTTATGATGGAAACTTGATTTAAAGCAAGAGATTAATACTGCTTTATCAGCCCATACTGCTAGTGAATTAGCTTAAAAAAATCTGTTTGAACTGCTGAGTTGTCTGCTTGTCTGTTAGAAAAAGGTCTCTGGACATTTATTTTATTATTGCTGAGTACTTACTACAAGCTTGTCTAACTGACAACGCAGGAACCAACTTCACACATCACCAAGCTTGCTTTTTCTTTACAGTAACGTGTTTCTTATTATTGCTTGATATCCCACAGGAAGCGTCAATGTTTTGGAGGTCAGCTACTGGCTAAAGGGGATTATTCCTAGTAAATCAAGTTAAAATTAACAAATAGAATTATGCTGACATTCCGGTTTCATTGATACTTTAGAAAAGTGTTTAAATGGCATTTATAATTGCGAAGGTTCTGTCCTTAACCCCTTTTGTAAATTATATATTTTATCAGCAAAGTAAGAACTCATGGGTGTCCTTTTCTAAAGAGAAGTTTGTTTGTTTCTTTTTGGAACACATTAAAGCTATCTAGAAGTGTAGCCTGACAGGTTGATAAGTCCATTAAAAACAGAAAACCGAGTTAATGCCATGAGGCCTTAACTGAACACTGATCCAACTTGGCATTCTAGCTTTCTGCTTTTACTAGTGTTTACATGGACTTCAGGGAGCACGGAATTTAATTGCTTCAACTTACTTGTTTTGTTCTGAAGTTAAGGGAATGTGTTTCCACAAACTATTTAAAAAAAAACAAAACAACCAACCCACCCAACTTCAGTCATTGGTTCTTGCTATACCATTCTCTGCTATATTAAAGGGCTTTCTGACACCTGGTATTTTCTCCCTGTGAAGTTAATTATTACACTATGATCAAATCACCTCTTGACCTTTCTTTCTTATAAGCTAAACAGAGCTTTTAAAGTATCCCTGTAAGGCATTTTTCCAGCCCTTTAATAACTGTGTGGCTTTTTCTGCATCCTGTCCAATTTTTCCACATCCTTTTAAAAACGTGAACACCAGAGCTATATGCATTATTCTAGTATCTGTCTCACCAATGCTGAAGGCAGAGGTAAAATCACTTCCTTACTCCTACTTACTACTCCTTGTTGATACATCCAAGGATCACATTAATACCAGTGATATAATGGTAAATCTTAGTCCTTTCTGACATATATTAAAGATAATGATTTGTCTTTTTCTACAGGGAAGGGCTCTTAGCTGATCACATATTTGAGCATTATTCATTTAAATAACTTGCTCTTTGGTCTCTGTACACACAAACACAACAATTTCATGGTTCATTTTCTACTAGCAATTATTTCTTTACCATTGTGAAAAACACATGATTTTCAGGTGATGGCCTTTTACTGCCTTTCATTCCAAGCACTCTTGAAACTCTGCGAAGAAGTAATGTTCATTTAAAACAAACAAAACCACAAACATAAACCCCTTCTTTCATATGTAATAAAGGCACTACTTATGTGAAAACCCTTCAAGCATGCTGTGTTCACTTGTTTGAATGCACCTCCACATTAAAAGAAACCATCAACAAGGTTAAGCAAGTAAGATCACCTTTTTGTCTTATTGGTTGGGATAGTAAAGAAGTACACAGCAAAATTACAAGGTTAGACAAGCTTTACCTTCTGGTGAAAGTACATTTTGTCCCAGCCTCCTTGTCTCCTAGCCTCCTTTTCTCCTTCTTGTCCTCTGTACTTGTTTAAAAAAGGTGACTTCTGCCTCTTTCTCCCATCCACTCAAGAGTGTGATCCAGCCCTGGCAAGAGGGCCAGTCTGGCGAATAACTGCTTATTTTGACTACCGAGTGGGGACAAGCAGTTGTCTTGGCATTGGTTTGAGATTGATCTTATGCAGTATAAAAGGACTGGGAGAGGACACTAGGATGACTAGGTGCTCAGTGAGAGGGAGCTTGGACCACCTTGCCACTGTACAACTGCATGCCAAAGTCATGCAGGTGGTTGGGATGCCCTTGGGATTGGAAGCAAAGGCATTCTCTGGCCTATTGTTGCTCTTACCACCGTGTGACTGAAAGCACCCATATATTCACATCCTACACATTATTGCAATAATCTTTGTACAATATGTGCCCTGTGAAGTTGTGACATTATATACCTTGAGGGGGTGTCCTGTAACTCTCATATTCCTCATTTTTATATCATCATGATCTTGCATATAAAGCATGCCTTGTAGGGTATCAGGGAAAAGATTATGATCTGCTGAAAGTCATTTCTCTATCCATATTTCGATCGTTGATCCATGTGAAGTTATGAGAATTATGTTGTATGGTTGTCACTAAAATGTGCTGCAAGTTGGGGAATCAGCCATATATTAGCTTCCCAGAGGCAACAGCAAGGAAAGTAACCAAGACCGGACGGGGTGTCAAACAACCCATCAACAGCAGTTGTCCAGCAAGGGAGCTACAATTCAGTGACTCACCTGCATGAGGCCATACCAAAGGAATTGATCAACCTTTCCTGGAGACTCAGAAATGCCCCAAGATAGGCCTGGACAAGTGTTCTACAAGCACATGGGACTGAGGATATAAAACAGAACCCAGTGGCCACATGCTGGGCCTTGTTCCTTCACCCACCTACGCTGCAAGCAACCAGGACACCAAAAACTCCAACTGAGGGGACTGACCCAGATTTCAAGGGTGAAATCTGAGTACTATGAACTGCAATATCCAGTGAGGTGAGAAACTGCTTAGTCTAGTTGTTGCCCAGTCTAATAGGGTTGAGAGTTTACACTGCATGCTTGTATTTTATTTCTGTTGGTAAGTAACTCTGACTTTTTGACTATAACTTAAAATCTATCTTTTGTAGTCAATAAATTTGTTTTACTGTTATCTTTACCAGTGAGTTTGCCTGAAATGTGTGGTAAATCTGCTCAGGTTTTGCAAAGGCTGATGTATATCCACTTTCCATTGATGAAGTAGTGAACCAATTAATAAATTGCACTGATCAAGATGAGCAGTGCAAGGCAGTATATTCCTGGGGTATAGAGCTGGGAGATGGGGGGATTTAGCGCTGGTGCCTTTCTCTGTGTGATTCATGAGTGGCTCTGTAAAAGCAGCAAAGAGACCTACGGCACGACTAACAGACGTTTTGGAGCATGAGCTTTCATGGGTGAATACCCACTTCGTCGGATGCATGTAGTGGAAATTTCCAGGGGCAGGTATATATATTGAAGCAAGAAGCAGGCTAGAGATAACGAGGTTAGCTCATTCAGGGAGGATGAGGCCCTCTTCTAGCAGTTGAGGTGTGAAAACCAAGGGAGGAGAAACTGGTTTTGTAGTTGGCAAGCCATTCACAGTCTTTGTTTCATCCTGAGCTGATGGTGTCAAATTTGCAGATGAACTGAAGCTCAGCAATTTTTCTTTGAAGTCTGGTCCTGAAGTTTTTTTGCTGCACTATGGCCACCTTAAGATCTGCTCTTGTGCGGCCAGGGAGGTTGAAGTGTTCTCCCTATAGGTTTTGTATATTGCCATCTAATATCTGATGTGTCCATTTATCCTTTTCCGTAGGGACTGTCCAGTTTGGCCAATGGTACATAGCAGAGGGGGATTGCTGGCATATGATAGCGTATATTACATTGGTGGATGGGCAGGTGAATGAACCGGTGATGGTGTGGCTGATCTGGTTAGGTCCTGTGATGGTGTTGCCGGTGTAGATATGTGGGCAGAGCTGGCATCGAGGTTGTTGCATGGATTGTTCCTGAGCTAAGAGTTACTATGGTGCAGTGTGCAGTTACTGGTGAGAATATGCTTCAGGTTGGCAGGCTGTCTGTGGGAGAGGAGTGGCCTGCCATCCAAGGCCTGTGAAAATGAGGATCATTGTGCAGAATGGGTTGTAGATCCCTGATGATGCGTTGGGGGGTTTTAGCTGGGAACTGTATGTGATGGCTAGTGGAGTTATGTTGGTTTCTTTTCTTGGGTTTGTTCTGCAGTAGGAGCCTTCTGGGTACACGTCTGGGCTCTGTTGGTCTGTTTCCTTATGTCTTCGTGGGGGTATTGGTAGTTTGAGAATGCTTGGTGAAGATTTTGTAGGTGTTGGTCTCTGTCTGAGGGGTTAGAGCAGATGCGGTTGTACCTCAGTGCTTGGCTGTAGACAATGGATTGTGTGATGTGCCCGGGATCGAAGCTGGAGGCATGAAGGTAGGCATAGCGGTCAGTAGGTTTTCAGTATAGGGTGGTGTTAATGTGACCATCACTTATTTGCACTGTGGTGTCTAGGAAAGCTCTGGGAGCATTCATTCAATCTAGTTGGGTGTGGGTTTCCACATGTGGTTGTGCTGAGTGATCACAGCACCCAGAGTGGTTTGCTGCTTGTCATTAGGAAGGCACTGTGAAAGACAACTCTCTCCAGCCTGGGCTAAGTGGGCACAGTGGACCCACGGTCCCAGGCTGCACCCTGGGGATCTCGTCACAGAGGTATCGTTTGAAATCTAGTTACACAAGAATACTGATGATCAGTGTGTTGTGTATGTACAAAATGCATATGAAAAGTTATGAACATAAACTGAAATTATGGCTGTAATGTATTTACCAGACAAGTTTAGGGAAGCAAGTAAACCTGTTTCTCAAAGACAAAGGACAAGCTGATGCCTCTAGCCAGGTGTCAAAATTTAGTGTCAAACATTTAGAGGAAAAACCTCTGAAATGTTGTTAAGCTGCTCCAACTTTGGAAATCTTAAACTAAGAAAAGGAGCAGGATAAGAACACTTAACAAATCATTTGCTCACCATAATATCAGAAGCTCTCTATGTTAATTAAGCTTTCCAGCATAACCAGTAGGTAGGCAAATGATCTCCACAATAAGGGTTGTAAACCTGAGGCAGAAAGGATCAAACTGTTGAAAATGGCCTCTGAAACAGGATACCTTAATATCTGGGTGTTCACTCAAATGGAGGCACCTCTTACAAATGTTTGATCAAAATGACTTCCTCAGGGACAAAGAGCAGCTCTGTGACTGAGCCAGGAACAAGAACAGAGCATGGGGCTACCAGATGACTGTTTTAACCACCAGAAATTGCTTCATCTTCAATAGAAAGATGAGGAATTGTGGCTGAATGGGGATAACACCTTTTTAGGATTGAACTCTTTGTCTATTATTTTGTAATTAGATCTTTAAGCCCTCCATAAAAACATGAACAAACACTGGAAAAGCTGATATCCTCATAGTCAATAAGTTATGCTATATCAGTCTGGAGGGGGCTCTGCTGCTGACTCTTACCATTTTACATTAAATTCTGTCTTTCTTTCAAACCACTTTGTGCTGCATAGGGGACCTCTAAGTAAACCAGTACTGACATATGGTGAATGTATAGCTATGGCTAGAGCAATAGAAATCAGTGAATTACATGAATTCACATATAGAGAGACAGGCAAGTTGTTCCCACTTGCAGAGTGATAAATGCAATTCAGACTAAACAGCAAAGCATGAGTGCACACTGCTAATGCAAGATCATACCTCCAAAAGAAAAGAAAAATGCTCCTGAAGTGGCTATGTTGCTCGGCTTTGAAATTTGCACAATAATTACTTCTGAAATGTACAATAAGTTGTATAGTAGAACACATGTAAAATGTAAGCCTATGGGTGAGGAAAGCCTTCCCTAGTAAATAAGAAAAATATTAACATTGCTACTGGAGCTCAGCCATGAGAAATCTTTGTTTTACAGCAAAGTATTAGACCACTTGAGCAATGCTAAAACTGAAATGCAGTTAGGGCCACAAATTAAGGCTATTATGTCTGACGCTGGAAACACAAGGGCATACTCAAAATTTCAGAAGGTTAAAATGCATGTTAAATCATTGCATGTACTGCAAAAGAAGTACTTTATGGCAACAATGGAACAAATTCTAGACCAAAGATGATGAAAAGGGACAGAAACACAATGTACTAAACTTTATTCCCACCTGGGCACTGCGGCTTTGAAATTTGGCCAGTGCACTATTGAATCAGAGACAGTTTGAGAACATATTGTTTGGGTATCCACCCACCAGTCCTGCAAGACTCTCAGGGTGTTCCTAGTTACACTTTCTAAAGAGTCTGTCTATTCTAATGGTAGCTAGATTGATGAGCTGATAGGGATAGCTGACACTTTATCTACTTATGATCACTTTGAAAAATTCTAAATGTATCTCTCATTGTATCCCTTTCTTTCTACCCTTCTCATGTCACTTGTCATCTTGGATTTTAACATCTCTGAGGCAGGGGACCATGTGTTTCTACAACAGATAGCAAAATGGGGCTCTGGTCCTGATATAGCATCACTATGGAGTACCCAAATATAAATATAAAATAATATTTTGTTTTGTTTTTGTTATTAATTATGGACAATCAGAGAAGCAAGCCAATACTTGCCACAAAGAAAAGGCTTGATCCAAAGTCCCCTGTTTCAACTGAAAGACTCCTATTGACTTTAATGGATTTTGAAGTCCGGTAGTGCTATATCAGTTCATGGACATGACTCCTAACTGATGCTATTTACCAGCACCTCTCTCTCTCACATCTGTATTTTCCTTTAGAGAAGAGAGAAAATCTTTGCCATCACATGGAAATCTTCAGTTTTATCTAATATAAATAAGATATTCATATGAAACAATTTATGCCATTCTAGCATCTTTTCAAAGTGCAGCATAAGCTTCTCCATCTTTTAGGAATTGATTTTTTTTCACAACCACGAGCAATTGAAACTTTATTTAAAACTAAGATTTTTCTTTACTCAAGAGAATTGAAGAAGCATGTAGCAAACATAGTGCTGACTCAGCAGGTAACACGATGCTCTATTAGTTCTATAACATTTGATCAAATAGCTCTAATTTTAAGATACTGCCAAATAATGTGTCAGGCTACCTGCCTGACTTCCCACACATACCATTATCACTGGGCCCCAGCTGAACAAGACAGCAGAGTTCAATAAATTCTAACACAATTGACTATAATACATAGCAGTTTCAATATGTCTTAGTAGTGATGAAGCAAATGAATAAGCAAAGGCCCATCTGTTCACCACAGTGGAATCAAAGATCAGAAATGCAAGAATAATGAAGATGCTTGGGTAACTTTTTAACCTGGTGGCTTGCATGATATATTAATTCTGACAAAAAGCAAATAGCAAGAGTAATCTTGAATATTGGAGAGAAGAATAATCAGGATAATCTCTCTGAATGACTGGATAAGAAAATCTAATCAGTGTCACTTGAAAGAAGGAGAAAAAACCAAAATAAAAAAGGGTTCTCTCTCCATTGTGAGTGAAAGCTCCCAAATTGATATTCTTATCATGATATAAACCATAAGTATCTTCCTGGTTTCCAATAGGTAGTTTTAAGACTGATTATGTCAAGAAGTCAATGTTTCTTATCTCTGTGCTTTTAAAAAAACAACACAAAAAAACCTCCACAAACCAAAGACAAAACACTCAATATGCTATTTTCAGACTCTTTTCTTCAAATGCACCAACAATAGGCCAAATACTCCCCATAAACAGGTAATTCTCACAGGGGCATAGCTTTCCACTGCAATTATTCTACCAAATGTGGTGTTTACCCCTCTATATACGAGGCCTGGGGATCCATGAGAAAACTCTTGTCTCTATACACCTGACACCCTTTGACAATACTGTTCCTACTATGGGATCCATGCTGCCACTCTTCAGAATGTGTATGTGGGCTCAGTGGCATAAAGGGGAAACAGTGGAGAAAGCTATGCAATTATAGCAACAAACAGCGTGTCACTTAGTAGAGAAAGAAACCAACAGGAATGTTCACAGTTTGATTTACCCATAAGGGATTTCAATATTATCTTGCACCATCTCACAAGAAAGATGCAACTGCACAATAGACCTAATGAGCGAATGCTGGCAGAGAATATCCATGATGGGCCAAATTCTGAGCTGCTTATTGTAGTCAGTAACAATTTGCCTGACTAAGTGTTTAAGGATTTAGTCAAGAGACCTAATAAAACTGATAGTTAAATTGATTTTACAACCCCCTCCCTCCCAAACGGAATCCCATAGTCTGATAACTAGAGCTGATAGGAAATTTACAGAGCTATTCTTGTGACTAGTTGTGACATTCTTGTTTTGATGTTTTTAATCTTGTTTAATCAATTTTTCAGTGGTTTTCTTAGACAAAAACTTTGAGAATCATAAACCATTACTAATTTTTTTAAAGGCAATTTTTTAAAAATCAAACCACCTTTTAATTTGAAAAATAACCATCAGCTCTAATGATGATGATATATTAAGGAGAAGTGGATTGCTAATATCAGGTCAATTTCTGCCATGAGGCAGAGTCAGGATCAGGGAGTGACAACTTAAAGCTACTAAACAACAATCCAGTTAAAACCAAACATTGCAAGAGAGAAACAAGGCTACCTAATAAATAATCGATACTGACAGAATTAACCCCCTTTGTGAAGGGTCTTCAAACTTTCATAGTGTGGAACACCTCTTAGAAATGCCTGAGTAACTGCATCTCCTCTCTCACATGGCAGTTCCAAAGAATTCCACTCCATCGCTGTGGCAACTAGAGTTATTTACATGGCCGATGAGATTAGAAAGGTGTTATTTGTAACTGTCCTACTGATGGTGACAGCCCAAGAGCAACTCCTGCTAGCATTTCTCCTCCTTTAACATAGCAGTGCCAATTAAGCTGGCTGGTCCTCCTAGTTTCTAACTGCTTTGGCAGACACTGGCTCTTCTTTGACAAGCTTAGATGCCAGCAGAAGCAGCTTGAAACAAAGATGTGGAACAGAGCAATGTGATATGCCAGCACTTTATGGACTGCCAGTGGTCCAAAGTTTGAAAACAGTCTCACTATATGGATCAGGGCTCCAGTCTCTGCTGCCCTCTTTTAGATGATATAGCTGGATAAAATGTTGAGAAGTAAACCTGAAATCATGCCCTTTACTGATTTTGTTACGAACTTAAAACTCAAAGCAGATCTGTTGGAGGGTTCACAAACCTACTTAGCAAAGTTGTGTACAGTTTCCAGCAAGTACATATAGATTAAGCCATTCGCTAGGATATTTCTGGCCGTCCCTATTTAGAATCTTAAGATACAGCCCCTTCACCCAAGCTAAAAATTCTTATCCAAGCCAGCAACATATGTCCCCATATAGCATAACACTGGTTTTCTAGTAGAAAAAAAATGTATCTCAACAGTACTTGATCTTAAATGGTTTTGGCCAAAAATCCTGGGGGAGACTTCGCCTAGCTCTGTCAGATTAGTGAAGTGAGGCCTGTTCCAAACAAATTGTACCACTTTGACTATATCAGTACTGGTAAAGTGGTAAACTCTCCTCAAGCGCAGACACAGCTATACCAGTATAAAGATGCTTGTACTGATATCCCTTATTCCTGTATCAGAAGCATAAGCTATATTGGTAAAAAACACCTCTATAACAGTATCACTGAATCTACCTAGGGGTTGTACTGATATGACCAAATCAGTTTAAAAACGACTCCACAAACAACCCGCCCCCCCACTTCCTTAACTGACATATACCTGTTAAAAACTATGTATGGACTAGCCCTAGCATCTGGAAAATCTCACAAAAGCCATTTGGAGGAATGAATGAGCTGCAAAGAATCTAGGGCATAATGAAAAGGCTATGTTGAAGGGTGGGTTGATAAGGGCTCTTTAGTTCAAGTTAGAAGCTAATTGCTGAGCATTTCAGTTTTGCGACATAACTGGGGTAGACCTGCTCCTGTGACTTCCTTCAAAGCAATATTTTACTTACCTGAAATCTTTCCTCACCCACCTTCTGAAGAGTTTTCTATCTTCATCCGCAGGACCTTTTGAAACATACTTTACCTGGGCACCAAGCTAACACAAAGTTATCCAGAAGGCAATGAATTGTGAAGTAGTTTGACAACTATTTGAGAGAAGGAGTATCCAGTGGCTAAAACACTTGTCTGGGGCTTAGAAGAGATGAGTTCAGGTTCCTGCTCTACCAAGATTTCCTTTGTGACCATAGTCAAGTCAGTCTCACTGTGACTCCATTCCCCATTATAATACTTCCCTACCTCACAGGGGTGTTGTGGGATAAATGTACTAAAGAGTATGCGGTGCTCAACTATTACAGGGAGTAGGGCCATACGTACTGTAGTTCTATAGCTTCTTCTTTCTAATTTTGGTAGTGAAAGCATTCTGTAGGCCCCAACTTCTCTCAGATGAGTGTAAAAAAAGCCCTAGAAAAACCTATTCAAGCTTCGTGAGACACAGCCTGACTTTCCTTTCTTGGATCTAATACTCCAAGGGTTGCAGGTTTAGGTCCTTGAAAGTCTTGAGGAGTTTTGTTAGTTAAGTTTTTACTGCAGAGTTTACAATAGCCTTGCACAGCAAAGTTTCATCAAGGACACAATCATATTAATTGTCATAGAGTGATGGAACAGACCAGCTGTTTCTATTTATTAATCTTTACTCACTTCAAAGAGCATTTGAATCCACAGCAAATGATGATGATAAAGAAACTATGCTTGACAGCTTTGTATCCCTTCAGTGCAATAGATGGTAAATGGTACAATCAGATTTTTTGCATGACAACTTAAAGAGGTCAGTTTTTGTTGACAGACAACTTTCTGTGTAGCTCGATGTAATTGCAGGAGTGTTGTTTGTCTTCCTGCTGCTTCATTACTATCATTTTCTGGGCAATTTCAATGTCTCTTGCTAGTCTTCATTTCATTTCACAATCTAGAGAGACATTTGATATTAGCACAGGTATCTGACGGCTTCTAATGACACCTATCTGCAGAAAGTCACCCTTGAGCATACACATTCATATGCACCTGGCATGCCATGAAAACTGTAACACTGCTATAGATGGGCTTCCACTTTAAATCCTTAGGGTCAATTCCCTGAACGGGCTAACTCCTTGTGCTGCTCTACCACAGAATACACATGATACTGGTTAGACTACCTCTTCTTCTCAAGCCACCAACTAGAAGCTCTTAAACAATAGAAGTGCAGTTCTGTGGCAGAATCTTAGTTTTGGGTATCTCGTCACTAGTTAGTTGGGAGTTTTGTGATCTTTTGGTTCTTTGAGTCATTTTAAACTGGCCCATGTAAAGACTGATGCAGATAAGCGGTCTCCTTCATTTTGGAGGAACCATCATTTTGTTGTATGACAACACTTCTCTTTTCCTCTACTCAACCCCCTTCTCCACTAGGACTTTGTAGGTTAAAAACCTCACGAGAGAGAAAAAACAAGGGAGAACTGACTATGGTATAAGGCGTTGCAAAACTAAGGCCCCTCTACCTCGGCCTCTTCTGGACTTCTAGTAGCTCTGTTGGTAGATTTTTTGTATAGGGTTGGAGTGGAACAGGAATCAACCCTTCTGCCTCTTATGGGCTCCCAGCAACCCTATGTCAGTTCTCCATGATGGGAGTGACTCAAGATATTTGTAATTTAAAGTATTAGTACTGGAAGAATTGTTTGCTGATGTGACTTACCCACCTCTGATCGTTGCAAGTACAGCTTAATAATTTCAAGTGCAATTATGAGGAAAAAATGCAATTGGAGTAGATAGTTTATAATTTATTTAAGTTAATTAAACCAGAGAGACAACTAATTTTGTGAGTCTTTTCTGAAACTTGGCAAGCTGTTGAAAAGATGTTTTGCTTGGGCCCAAATTCTACTACTTTATTTGGCTCATGGAAGCAACCATTTTTATTTAAGCGTTCAAAGAAACAAGATTTGTGCTTACTAGCACCAAAATATTTGAAATACTTTAGTTAAGGATATCAGTTTTCTCATCTGTCTTAGCCCTTTCACACGGGCAGCTCTATGTTTTTTGCCACTCCAAGCATGGCAGGCAGGCAGCTTTTGGTGGCGCACCTGCGGGTGGTCCGCTGGTGCTGCGCCATTGGCATCCCCACCGCCAAATTGCCACCAAAGCTGTGGGACCGGCGGACCTCCCGTTATGGCACACTGCCAAAAACCGCCTGCCTGCCACCCTCATAGCGACTGGTAGGCCTCCCCCGGTGGCTTGCCGCCCCAAGCACGCGCTTGCTGTGCTGGTGCCTGGAGCCACCCCTGCCCTTTCAGATAACATAAAAGCTATTTATTTCCTGTGAAGGACACAAGACTTGTTGTTTTTGTGGATACAGACTAACATGGCTACACCTTGATACAAGACTTGTTTAGGGTCCCCTCCCTCATGGATACTTTGTTTTTTACTCAAGACTCAACTGTATTGTATTTATAAATAACAAACCATATGCTTTATATTTTTGAAAGCACTTCACACATTAATTCTCACTATTATTCTCAGCATTCATTATTGTTATTTGTTATTATTTTAAGCTTAAATGGTTCTGCATCAAAAAAATCTCAATGGCTTTCCTTCTCTCCCACTGCTTACCATTTAAAAACTGGTCTTGGCAAGTCCTAAGCTAGGCACTGAAGAATTTGGGCCTCACCCAAAGCCCTTGGAAGACAATTGTGACAGACCCAGGCCAGTGGGGTGCAGGAGTCTGGTAGAGGGCAAATATACTGGTCACTGGGTGAGTAGTTTTCTGTTCCCTGAGTGACCAGAGCAGGGTCTGCACTAGAGTAATCAGGAACTTGCTAGAACCAATTAAGGCAGACAGGGTGATTAGAACACCTGCAGCCAATCAAGGCAGGCTAATCAGGGCGCCTGGGTTTAAAAAGGAGCTCACTCCAGTCAGGTGGTGAGGAGGAGCCAGAGGAGACGAAGTGTGTGAGAGGAGCTGGAGCAAGAGACACAAGGAGCTGAGACTGAGAGGGGGTGCTGCTGGGAGATTAAGGAGTACAAGCATTATCAGACACCAGGAGAAAGGTCCTGTGGTGAGGATAAAGAAGGTGTTTGGAGGAGGCCTTGGGGAACTACCAGGAAGGTGTTAGTTGTCACAGAGCTGTTACAAGAGGCATTATAGACAGCTGCAAATCCATAGGCGCCTGGGCTGGAACCCAGAGTAGAGGTGTGGCCGGGTTCCCCTAAACCTCCAACTCCTATCAGACACAGGAGGGTTGATCCAGACTGTGGGGAGATCACTGAGGTGAGCAAATCTGCCAATAAGTGCAGGACCCACCAAGGTAGAGGAGGAACTGTCACACAATAGATTCCCATTACACTCTGTATCAGATCCTGCAAATGCCTCGTGCTGCGGGTTTAACATTTGGCAGAATGCTTGCAGAATATTACAAAATCTATTAAATATTGCCCATATGTGTCTCATTCGTGTACAATCTCACAAGGAAGAGGAAGACGAAAGCTTTTTCAGGCTTCATTTGCTGATCTGGGTTCTATATGGGTCATGAAAAAAGCTAGATAACTGTAAATAATAATATTTATTCTAGTGCTGTACAGGCATTAACCAGTTAATGCTCACAGCACCTACCTTAGGTAGTTGAGTTGTTCTCTTCCCTCTCCCCCACCCCCAGAAAGGTGAAACTTGTTAGTGAAAAACCCTTACAATTATTTTTTGTAGAAATTTTGGATTTTAGAAATCTTTAATCAGGTCTATTATGTAGCTAAGTGATGTGTAGAAATATGAAGTGACTTACCCTAGGCCACATAGTAGGTCAGGGGAAGAGCCTTGATCAGGATGCAGGACTTCCTAGCCCTCAGTTCTGTTCCTCCCTATCATGTTAACTTGTGAGATGAAGGATATACTGGCCGCTGCTTCCCACAGCACCCATTGGTCTGGAGCTTCGATTGGCTGAATGTGCGGAAGCTGCAGGTAAACAAACCAGCCTGGTGCTCCAGGCTGCTTACCTTGGCGGGCCGTGGGCCAAAGGTTGCCAACCCCTGCTCTAAACCAAGCCTCTGGTACTTCAAGTTCCGTACTTCATTACATTGTTGAAAGCAGATATTTTGAACTTGCATTTCTGTATAACAAATAAACCTACATCTTGGGTAAAGCCCTACATAGTGCTTTTTGGAATAGGTTATGTTTAAGAATCACCTTTATTACCTTTTACCATTTCTTCCCTGAGTAGAAAAATTCTTCTATTCATGGAAAAACTCCTCTTGACTTTAGAGGTGCAGGATTGGGACTCAAATGCAGAAGGATCATGCTGCTTTATAGATTTTCATATTTTAAGTTCCTTTTTCATCAGCTATAGTGGATAATCTATGGTGTATGTGGGCAACAGGCATTGCCATGTGTTATGTAAGAGTCGGCAAACTAATTATTGTAATAGTCTTAGATTTTAGGGTAGAAGGGAACCATTATGGTGGAATCTGACCTCCTGCCTGGCACAGGCCAAAGAACTTTGCCCACAACTTCTGTTTGAGCTATAGTATATTTTTTAGAAAAATACTGAGGAGATGGAGAATCTGTCATGTCCCTAGGTACATTGTTTGAATGATTAGTTACTCTCACTGTTAAAAAAAAATTGCATCTTGTTTCTTGTCTGAATTTCTCTAGCTTCAACTTTCAACCATTCGATCTTGTCATGTCTTTTTCTTCTAGATAAGAGACATCTATCATCAAATCTTTTCCCCACATAAGTAACTGTTGATTTTGATCAAGTCAACTCTTAACCTTCTCTTTGAAAAATAGATTGATCTTCATTAGTATCATTATAATGCACACTTTTCAGACCTCAAATCATTCTTCTAGCTCTTTTCTGAAATGTTTCCAATTTGTCAGCATCACATTTTGAAGTGTAGACAGCAGCACTGGATACAATATTCCAGTATTGGTCTTATGAATGCATATAAAGAGGTAATTCCACCTCCCCCCTATTCCCCAGCTCATATGTTCAAGGATTGTGTTCATCTTCTTAGCTACAGCATTGCACTGGGAGCTCATGTTCAGCTGTTTATCTACCATGTGTTGGGATTCACTTTTTGATATTTTCCACTTGACTTATCCAGAACACCTTGTCCAGTTCTGGGAGAACATGTAATCCAGTTCTCTGGGATATAAATAACTCAGTTTGACTCCTGATTTCATCACTCATACAGCAAAGCTATACTGAATTGATCAGACTCAAACTTAGGTGGTGGGTATAGGACATACCAAACATCCAAAGTTACGTAGCAAAATGTTACCTCATACAGTTTTAGTAACACTAATATCTACGTTCTTAACTATACATTGCATCATATGCTTCATGATTGGCTTGGTTACTTTTCAGGATCCAATCCCTGTACAGCATACTCTGTCCGTGCAGAACCTGATATTTACATTTCAAATATATTTTGTCCACTGGCCTTAGTACCAGAGTGCTCTTGCTTATCTTAGCTAGCACACACATTCTGACTCCACTTACAACTTAACCATCCATTCACCTTCCCAGTCATGCTCACTAAGAAATAAGGTAAGTTACTTATGTCAAGCCAGGCCTACATCATGCTTTCCAAGAGACAGGGCCCCATCTTATAAATGACCTACATAAAATACCTTATTCTTTGTTCCTAGGTGTATGACTTTGCCATTGACTGAATTAAAAGATATTTAAATGAACCCACTGTACCAAGTAATTCAGGCTGACCTGTGTTACTGACTTGTCCCCATCATTATTTATCATTCCACCAATTTTTGTATTATATGCAAATTTTACCCCTAATTATATTATTTTTTTCTAGATTGTTTGAATTGCAAAAATCAAGTGAGCATGTTGAGTTGAAATCCAAGTATAATCTTGATTGCCTGATCTAAGAATTAAGTGACTTTTGTTGTTCCCAGAGATTGGTGAGGTTTGAAATGGAACACTATTTATTATAAAGTGCTATAGGTATGTGTGGTGACTTATGTTGGAGAAAAACTCAGTTCCTGCTTTTTGTTTGGGTGCAGCAAAATCAAATACTTTATTGCAATTACTGGAGAAATAATAGAGGGAGGGAGTGCCCTAGGACACTGGGTTGCCCCAGTCCCGGACAGGTCTCACTACAGGTAAACAATTACAGCAAGCATTTATACCTTTGTTACAGACAATAACAAGCAATAATACAGACAATGAGCAACAGCTGCATTTTGTTTATACATAGGCTATCCTGCTATCTTATTTGCCCCACGTTGGGTGCCAGTCTACGTATTTGATTATCAGTGCAAGGTCGTGATAACTTCTCACACAGTTCTTTCCTACTTGCCTCACACTATCCTCGCTTCTACAAATCTCACCTCATTAGGGTTATAGCTGGCCTAACTCTTGCTAACAGACTGACATGCATTAAGATCACCTACAAATCCTTGTCAATTCTTTTGCTTCTTCCACACTTAAATGGAAATAAAGACAAGCTCTCCTCTTTTGGAGCTTGGGGTCTGAATACAAAAACAAAAAATGACAAATGGACAAAAAAATGGTTCACAGGGTTAGATTAGTGATGGGTAAGAAAACATCATTAAGATGTCAAAGGAACTCAAATATGAAACTGCAGAACTACTAACTGTGGTATATATTTTATTGTTTAAATCAGTCTCTGCACCAGATGACTAAAGAATAGTTAATGTAACAAAAAATTTTAAAAAAGGTCTCCAGAGGCAATTCTGGCAATTACAGGTCATTAAGCTTAGCTTCAGTACAAGGCAAATTGGTTGCAACTATAGTAAAACACAAAAATATAAAAATGGTCTGTTGGAGAAGTATCAACACAATATTGATAAAGGTAAATCATGCCTCACTAATCTATTAGAATTCTTTGGGGGAGTCAATAAGCATGAGGATAAGGCTGATTCAGCTGATATAGTATATTTGGATTTTTAGAAAGCCTTTGACAAGGTCCCTGACCTTAAGCAAACTAAGCAGTCATGGGCTAGATCAGAGGGAAGGTCCTCTCATGAATCAGTAACTGACTAATGGGTAGGAATAAATTGTCCAGTTTTCACAATGAAAAGAGGTAAATAGCAGGGTCCCCCAAGAATCTGTACTAGCATCTGTGCTGTTCAACATATTCATAAGTGATCTGGAAAAGGAAGTGGACGGGGGGCTGGGCAAACCTAGCAGGCAATACAAAATTACTCAAGATAGTTAAGTTCAAAGTTGACTGCAAAGGGTAACAAAGGGATCTCACAAAAAATGGGTGACTGGGCAACAAAATGGCAAAATGAAATTCAGTGTTGATAAGTACAATGTCATGCACATTGGGGAAAAAAATCCCAGCTATACATACAAAATGTACAAAATGATATGATCTAATGTAACTTATCACTTAAGAAACAGATCTTAGACTTATCATGGATAGTTCTCTGAAAACATCCACTCAATGTGCAGCAGCAGTCAAAAAAGCTAACAATTTTAGGAACCATTAGGAAAGGGATAGATAATAAGACAGAAAATATCATAATGCCACTATCTAATTCCATGGTGTGCCCACATATTGTGCACAGTTCTGTTTGCCCTACCTCAAAAAATATATATATTAGAATTGGAAAAGGTGCAGAGAAGGAGAGATTAAGACAGACTGTTCAGTTTAGAAAAGAGACAGCCAAGAGGGGATATGATAGGCATCTATAAAATCATGAATTATATGGAGAAAGTGAATAGGGAAGTGTAGTTTACCCCCTCACTTATAGCAAGAACTAGGGGTCACCTGAGGAAATTAATAGGCATCAGGTTTAAAAAAAAGCACAGTCACACAATGCACAGTCAACCTGTGGATCTCATTGCCAGTGATGTTGTGAAGGCCAAAAGTGTTCAAAAAAGTACTAGATAAGTTCATGGAGGATAGGTCCATCAATGGCTATTAGTCAAGATGGTCAGGGACACAACACTATGTTCCAGGTGTTCTTAAAACTCCAACTGCCAGAAGCTGGGTCTGGAGGACGAGGGATGGATCATTCAAACTGCCCTGTTCTGTTCATTCCCTCTGAAGTATCTTGCACTGGCTGGCCATTGTCAGCATAATGATATGGGGTTAGATGGACTATTGGTCTGACCCTCTCTGCCCATTCTTATGATATGTAAATGCAACAAGAAGTCTTGAAATGGTCTTGGGACAGAAGCTTGTTATTCCCACATTTGTACATTAAGAGGATCCTGAGATGCAGAAAAGGGAGAGTTCTGCGTAGGTGGCACCCTGTGGAAACCTACCCATCTGGGCTCTGTGGATAGGGAGAACTGAGACTGCAATTTGCACTACAGTACCTCCCTTTTATGTGGGAAAGCCAAGAAATGCAGTTCCTGTAGGAGGATGTGATTTCCAGGGGCCAGTAAGAGGCTGTAGGCTGCACAGTAGAATATAAGTGAGGAGTGTCAGAGTGGACGACCTTGCCTCGTAGAAGAGATTGGAATCCTTAGTACCTTATTTAGTGGTGCCTGTGCTAGAGCATTTTACAGCAGATGGAGAAGGAGGAGAAATCCCCTCAAACTTTCCAAATGGCTCGAGAAAAGGGCAAAGGAACATCTACAAGAATATTTTACAGTCTATATCAAGGGGAAATTAAAACAAGCTGGAAAAAACATTTAACTGAGAAAGGACAAGATAGATACACTATCAATAGGTGCAGACAAACAAAGGTGCAACAGACAGATAACTTCACAGTCCATAGCAAATAGCTATCTAAAACCAAAGAACAGATTTGCATCTTTGTTGTTCACTAGCAATAACATTAATTGTTGCAGTGGTGACAGAGAGAGAAGTAACATAGCAAGTATGACAGTGCTAGCGGGGTGGATAGAGGAAGGGAAAAAAGTGGAGGGGGGACATTTATCTTCCAGAGACTCAGGAGACAATCAGTTTGTGCACAAACAGTGCAACCAGTAGCACTAGAAGAGATGAAGAGATACAGTAGGTGTATAAGATGCATTTTTTTTTAACTAATGCAAATGTCTCCTTCCACATCCTCAGCCACCATCTCTTCAGAAATGAGGCTGCTTTTATGGCTTTGAATGATAAGGCTGATATCACTGACTTTTTTTGGCATTTTCTTATCTTGGCTTCTGGCACCTCTATGGTGCCTTTCTCCTGTTACTGTCAGATATGGTGTGTAAATGGTTTCTACTGCTTGCCTCCAGGCCTTTTCTAAAGGTTCTCAAACAATTAAAAAAATTCTGCAACTTTACTGGTACTCTTTGGGCACATTCTTTCTTGCCATAGCCTTCCAATGCTTGAGTGTAGGCAATTATATTCTGTCTACTGAAAATTCCCTCTGCTGGCTCAACAGGAGATGTTATTCTTAGTTTCCTTAATAATAGCCATTGTATGGTGCTGCCCAATGGCTGCTGTGTCCCACCCTGGTTGTAATTCAGTAGTGGGATGATCAGTTCTGTAATCTGTAAGGTTTGTTGGGATCCTTTGGGATGGAAGGTGATACAATAATCATTACTACTGAGTATATTGGTCCTTCTGCAGCTCCCTTAACTATTAGACAAGAATTAGAGGGTTATTTGGACATGAATATTGCTCCTCTTTGCTCCTTCCCCACTTCATCTCATCTCCACTATTACTACCAGTACTATCCCACAGGGTTCTTCAATTGCTCTCCAGTCTGTAGCTGTCTATTTCTAGCTCTCTGTTGCTTCCCAGTCAGCCAGTGCTTCTTTATGGAACTCTAAACTGGTGATTAGAGTAGCTGGTTCCCTTTCTCTGTCGAACAGCTGGCCTGTCATTGCTGACCTTTGCTCCACACAGAACAAGCTGCCTCATACAACATGCTGGCAACACCTCATGTGTGAAGTGCTAAGCTAGATGGCTGAAGACAGGAAAAGTATTGCAATAACATTAATTCCACTCTGATGCTCTCTTGCTTCTATGGTTTGCATTTGAAGTGTTAAAATAATAGGATTTATCAGTGTTAATTAACAATCTGTTTCTATTCATGTGTGTGTTTATCTAAGGAAATTAATATTAAATAAAAGTAGGATGAGAAATATTGAGTAAGGGAATAATTATCCTGTTGCTTAACAAACTGTGGGCATGATTCCCCATTGCCTTTTGTGATGGCCACCATCTTAGCCAACACATGAGGGACTAGAGCTAAAAGCAGCTAGGCACTCAGCTGAGCAGTTGGAACAACCCTATATACTTGGGCTGGATACAGAGAGGAGCATGTAATACACATTGGCAGGTGAATTGTACTTAGATCACTGCATGAGTGGCTGTAGAATGCTACCAAGGCAGAATGGTTGTGGAAACCACTCTGCAAACTATAGAGCAGGGGTGGCCAGCCTGAGCCTGAGCAGGAGCCAGAATTTACCAATGTACATTGCCAAAGAGCCACAGTAATATGTCAGCAGCCCCCCCATAAGCTCCCCCACCCCCTGCTCCCAGTGCCTTACACCCACTAGCAGCTCCGCCAGTCAGCACCTTCTCCTCCCTCTCCGCACCTCTTGATCAGCTGTTTCATAGTGTGCAGGAGGCTCTAGGGCGGAGCAGGAGCAGCAAGGGCACTGTAGGCTGAGGGGAGGAGGCAGGAAGGGATGGAGTGGAGGAAAGGCCTGTGGCAGAACCAGAGGTTGAGCAGTGAGCACCCCCCAGCACATTGGAAAGTTGGCGCCTGTAATTCCAGCCCCAGAGTCTGTGCCTATACAAGGAGCTGCATATTAACTTCTGAAGAGCCACATGTGACTGTGGAGCCACAGGTTGGCCACCCCTGCTGTAGAAAGAAAGGGTGAACTGGGATCCATGCATATTTTTAAGCACTTTTCCCTGAGATAAATTGAGGACAAATGCTGTGAAACCACTTATTAAACACAACACTGTACTGATACACAAGTGACTAAACCTATAAGTATCTGTAGTAGAGCATCAGAATTAGTATGTGATGCATACCCTTATAATGAAGATGTTTCAAATAAAACTAAAATATGCTCCACTCTTTGGTGCTGCTTGTAATGGTGCACTTCATTGCTGACCATATGGTTAGTTGCTGAGTGAATCTGATTTCCCAGGCTCAAGGAGTGACATAAACAAGAATGGGGAAAAATTAAGGCATAGAACTGCCTTAAAAGACTGACCTTGCTCCTTAGCAATTTATATACATAAGGTGAAAACGTATCAAATAACTTTGAAAGGTCAAGTAACATCCACTGTACAAAAAGACCATGCTTTTGCAAAATCTTTTTACTGCATTCACATCATTGTAAAACTATTTGACACAGGCTTTTGATAAACTCCTGTCCACTGATGTATCTAATGCAAATTAATCTGAGGTAAAGTAGGTTATTGAGATCCAAAGAAAATGTTAAATAATACATAACTGACTTTTTACAATATCTGAGCTGAAGATGCTTTTAGACAACATTCGAACAACACAAGTCTAATTCACCTATGAAATTCTTGGGCATCTGAATTACAGATTCAATCTCTATCAACTAAATTATATTCGACTATTGCAACATATTAAGGAATGGAAGTCAGGCTAGGTGGACTCTCCTTGCTCAATCGATTGAGCGGAGAGCTAACTAAGACTGCAACCAGTTTGCTCCTGGGAGGTAGGTAGAACTTGTAGGGAGCACTCAATACCTCACTCCTACTGTCTTGGATGGGAGATAAGTTGCTCAGCTCCTCACAAGGGTGCTTACTCCATTACAGTATTACTCCTGAGGCTCTGATCCATAACTGACCATGTGCAGGCAGCATCTCAGTGAAGTTAATGTGGTTGCATGCAGGCATGGGGCTAAGTGCAGGCAAGTGCAGAACTGGGGCCCAAATGAGACAGCATACACTGTTCCCAGTGCTAATGATACCAGATGGGCAATATGTAATATTTATTCACTGTTGCCTTCTAATGGTTCTATAACAGTTGGTAACTATGCTGACAGGGAACTAGACTGGGCCTTAGGGGACCTGGGTTCTGTTCTTGACTCTGCTGAGTGACCTTGGGCAAGCCACTGTCCGTCTGTGCCTCAGTTTACCTATGTATAAAATGGGGATGATATTGACCTCCTTTGTAAAGTGCTTGGAAATCTGCTCACAGAGTGGTTTAGATGAGCTAGTTATCTTATTGGTGGCTGTGTGTGTGTGTGTGTGTACACACAATTTTCCATATTAAAATCAATTCTGGTCTAGCATTCATAAACACATCCATAAAACATCCATTTACACATCTTACTGAATTACACAATCACAGTAACAGTATTGTGAGAGAGTAGACAATTGTTTGGTGTTTCCATCCTTTAAGGAGGGAGAAATGCTTGTGGGGTAGCTCAGAGGTTCTCAGCCTTTTTCTTTCTGAGGTCCTCCCAACATGCTATAAAAACTCCATAGCCCACCTGTACCACAATAACTGGTTTTCTGCATATTAAAGCCAGAGCCAGTATTAGGCGGTAGCAAGCAGGGCAAATGCCTGAGGCCCCATACCACAGGGACCCCTATGAACCTACATTGCTCAGGCTTCAGCTTTAGCCTGGGTGGTGGGGCTCAGGGGCCTGGCCTTCAGCCCAAGGCAGTGGGGATTTGCCTTTCTGTCCTGGACCTCAGCGAGTCTAATGCCAGTCCTGCTTGGAGGCTCCTCTGAAACCTGTTTGAGTCCCCCTAGGGGGCCCTGGACCCCTGGTTGACAACCACTGCTGTAGCTCGCCTTTTTGCCATTATGTTTAGGTCAGTCAAAGAGAGAAGGTATATGATCATGTAAGATTAAGGGGTTAAAGCCCTAGATCATGAGACAGAACACAGAAATTTTAGCATTGACTGTGGGGTGCACAGAATAACACCAAAATTAATCCACAAACCACAACATGCTGAAAATACTGATCCATTTTGTCCTCTTTTGCACCAGTTCCTCTTAGCAGTTAAAATGGTGGTAGATTTCCATTCTGAGGCTAACAGCATTCCAACTAATAAATGGCCTATCAAATTGTGGGCTATGTAGTTCATGTGTGACACCTTGGTCACCATGTGTTACATGTCCCCCTCTGTGCTTGAGCCATAGAGGGCATGAATCCAACATCCATGCCTGCAGCCTGCCAGTATGACTAAGTTGTGTGTGAGAATATAACTGCGCAAATACGGGAAGCAATAAGGAAAGTGATAAATCAAGCCTCAGTGCTGCTCGAGTTCACCCTTTGTCTGTGGTTATTTCCTGGATGATTCCAGGAATGGGCAACACTATTCAGCAGACAATTTCATCTCAACTTGAAGCTTCCAGAGGTCTTACTGTGTTATGTATTTGTATTGAGGTAACATCTAAAAGCTCCCAGTCATGGACCAGGACCCCATTGTGCTAGACACTGTATAAACACAGAACAAAGATGTTCTCTGTCAAAGCAATATCTAAGTTCAGGCAGCCCACAAGGACATTCATCAAGTACCTCCTGACTACCATTCTGTCTGGTACTCAAGGTGCTTATATGGGGCCTTACAACTTTTAATGCATCCTTACAACACTCCTGTGAGGTGGGGTAGGACTATTATCCCTATTTCACAGATAGAGAATGGAGGTACAAACAGATAAAATGACTTGTTCAAGGTCACGCAGGAAGTCTATGGTAGACAGGTAACTTGCATCCTTCAGAGGCTCACCGTAGCACCCTCATCACTATACCATCTTTCCTGCCCATGCTGTTTGACATAGAAGAACACTGCATCATTCTCGTGTGTGTTCGTATAGCTGGGTGAGGCAGCTTTGTGACTTGTAAAGTTGATAGCCCTCTGCAGATTTTTAGAGCAATCTAATATAGGTGATGAACATGGGCCCAATCCTGCAAGGCACTGGTTGCAACCTCAACCCCCACTGATCTTAGTGGAGCTGAGGCTGATCAGCACCTGACTGAAATGCGCCCGATAGGGAGTGGATACTGAAGTAATAGTGAAAAGGGGAAACTTTTATTTTATTAATTTATCTTTCTTTCTGCTGGCTTCATCTTTTTCAATTCTTTCTCTCTCTATTGTCATCCAACCTCTTAACTGAAAGAAAAGTGACAAATACGGTCCCCACCCAATCAGATCAGACCTTCCTCTTTATTATTTATCCAGTCATTTGTAAGTTGATGTTTATGGCATATCTAACCAGAGGCAAATGATGTTGTTACTCTCTTAGCCATGCAAGTACAGCTTGTCAAATGAACATGAGCCCTTATTTATCTCCTCTAGAGAAAATTAAGCAGTGTGGTTCTATCATGTATAATCTTTCTGATGGGTTGGCATTTGTATATAGAGTGAAACCTTGTGTGGCTTCCATTCCCTGCCCTTCCTCCTTGCCGGTTCTGAGAGGTCGCGGAAATCTGGTATCTGGGGAAGTGAAGAACTGTCTCTTCACATTTTGAGTCTCTACCTTGGGAATGGCTCTTTTGGCGGGGGGAGCAATTTAAAGGTTAGAGCTCAGGACTGGGAGTTCTATCTGTGGCACTGTCATTGTGTGAAGCTGGGCACGGAACAAACTCTGAGCCTCACTTTCCACTTTTATGAAATGGCGATAACCCTATTTATCTGCCTAATGGTATAATGATCTTTAATTCACCACAGACTTCCTGGACACTTGGTCTAGATGCTTGGATGGGTATTACTAGCCTATGCTCCAGTTATCTGAGTACTCAGTGGCTAGAGTATTCCAAGAGGATGGGGAGGCAGGGGAGTGATGTGGCCTGGGAGATGGCCAAGAGCCAGTGATATTAAGAAATAGGGACAACAGCATTGTCCAAAAGAGCATAGTATCTCATCATTGTAAGGTTCTGAAAATCCCAGAGATGAGGCATCCTTCTGAGAGGTGAGTACCTGGACAGCTTGTACAGAGCCCAGTATGGAGAGTATATTCTCAAATAATCATCATTGCCCCACATTCTGCTTTGAAAATTCCCCTTGTTTCCTGAGGAACAAAGTATCTGTCTTCATATTGGAGATAAATCCAAATCAATTACAAAATTACCATTCAGTTCACATTTTCAGTACTCTATCCACAACCTGGAGAAGTAGTGTCTTCTCCACATGTGTGGTTAAAATGGCTGATGAAAGGTTAATGATGTTACAGGAGCAGAATTAAAGTTATTTGGTGATCTTTACTGTGTATCTACATACTCTAAAATATTCTGGGTTGTTTTGTAAAGTGGAACCTTAACTTGGAATTATCAGGATATCTAAGCTTTATTTTTAAGAAAACTAGACTGTTTTGGCTGAAGAAAGCAATTTAAAATGTCTTAATTCCAGGTTCATTAAAGTTGGTGTAGTTTTTTACGTGGTGTACTACAAACAATCTGCTTTTTCTGAAAACTGCCTGGTGCAGTCATTCTGATATTCATAACAATTAGAATTATGTTTAAATTTAAACAACCCATGAACTGTGCCATCTTGTGCTGTGATGCCATCAGAGCTCAAAAGCGAAGTACAGTTGAGCCGGGCCAGTCTTTGGACAAAGTACTTCCACAGAACATCTGAGAGTGTCAAGAAATGAGGGTGGTGATTCAGTAGGTGGCAATTTCTGCTGAACCAGTACTCCAGCATTGTGTCCTGGGGCACTTGTGCTACAGGGGTGGCTGCTGTTTGGAAGACACTCACAAACAGAGACCCTGTCCACCTTCAACAAAAATCGCATTTGACTTTTTTGTAAGAAGAAGAATGTTAACTTCATTGTCTTGGCTGAATTTCATCTCTGATAATTGCATTCTGCATCCCTAAATACCACCTACAGTTTCAGCTAGTATTCTTCCTCACTTCCTGTTCTCCAATGTTGTATGGTGTGGCTATGGTCTGCAACTGCATTGCATCTTAAAAGTGGGTGCATTTCTGGGATGAGTTAAGTTTGCTTATATATCCTTTACCTATTTTACTTCAGAGAATCTTTGTGAGCCTGCCTTAACACTTATAAAAGAAACAAGGTGGGTGAGGTAATATCTTTTCTTGGACCAACCTCTATTGTTGGTGAGAGACAAGCTTTCAAGCTTACATAGAGCTCTTCAGGTTTGGGAAACTTACTCAGAGGGTATGTCTACACCGCAATTAGACACCCACAGCTGGCCCATGCCAGGTGAGTCGGGCTAAGGGAGTGTTTAATTGAAGTGTAGACATTTGGGCTTGGGCTGTAGCCTGAGCTCTGAGACCCTCCCACCTCACAGGGTCACAGATACTGGGCTCCAGCCCAAGCCTGAACAGCTACACCACAATTAAACACTCCTTTAGTCCAAGTACGACAA
>NC_133771.1:83161923-83205590 GCF_003597395.2 Chelonoidis abingdonii | reverse complement strand
CTTGCATATATACACCTGCCTCTGGAAATTTCCACTACATGCATCCGACAACATGGGTATTCACCCATGAAAGCTCCTGCTCCAAAATATCTGTTAGTCTATAAGGTGCCGCAGGACTCTTTGCTGTTTTTATCATTACCAGGAGGCGTTGGAGATGGATTGGCCATGCACTTTGGATGGAAACTGATTCCATCACCAGAATAGCAATATGACGGGCACCTGAAGACAAGTGAAAACAAGGCTGCCTGAAAACATGGCAAAGAGCTGTAGAAGCTGAGCTGAAAAATCTGGGGCACAGCTGAGGAACCATTGAAAGACATGCCAGAAACAGACAGGAGTGGAAGAGCTTTGTCGCTGCCCTAAACGCCACCTGTAACTAACTAACAGGCCAGCTGTGGATTTTTAATAGCAGTGTAGCTATACTCAGAGTGTCACAACTAAATACAAGGTGGAACGTTGTTTAGCATAAGCAGTTAATGCATATTTTAAGGGACCCTGAGTGGCCTGTTAACACCCCTCGGTCACAGGGAGGACAGAGTAGGTAGGTGGGAAAAAGGCAGCTGGTAGCAGGTTGTTGGTGGGTTACAGATTGTTGTGATAAACCATAAATCCAGTGTCTGTTCAGTCCATGATTTTTAGTGTCTAGCAAAGTTATAAATCAAAGCTCCCAGGCTTGTCTTTTGAAGGTGTTGGGCAGATTTCCTTTAAGAATGAGGACAGAGGGTAGATATGAAGTGATAATTTTGTGAAAAGTGTTCATGCTCAGGTGATATGGTGTTTTTGTCTGTCATTTTTCTGTGACATTATATTATTTTTTGTGACAACCACACTGCATTAACACTTGTAAAGATATTTGAGAGTTTCCTGAGATGAAAGCTACTATGGAAATGGAAAATATCAATACCATTATGTTAAATTGAGCTATACAGCTAAATCTGAGTCTAAAGAAGAGGTTTGCTGAAGCTGCTGTATTCTGTAATGCCCACTGATAAGAGTAATATATGTAGTATTTAGATTTAAGGCTGGATTAATGGTAGTCTGTGCTATACTTGTCTGATAGTTTAGTAGTCTGGGCATGCTGTACTTAGTTCATTTTGTAGTAAATATGAGATCAGTATCAGTTTTTCTATAAATTTAACCTTAGAGTATGCTTGCTCATACTGAAAAGAAAGTGCAAATTAAGTTCTTAGGCAAAGTGAACAAAATACAAATTAGAAAATGTACACCTAGATGTAAGTAAAATTGTCTCTAATGGCCCAATTTATAATAGGATGCTTTGATTGGTCTTCCATTTGTAGTGATTTATTCCTCCCATGTACAGCATGAACTATGTTTAGTGACTAATCGCCTCTGGTAAAGGGAATATCTTCTTCTATAGCCAACTTTGCAGTAAAACAAAGAATAATATAAAGTTTGAAAGACGTAAAGCTATTAGTAAATCCTGGTTGCTGTAGGCCATTTCTGTCCAGGGAGCAATTTCCTATGTGCTGCCATTAGTGGATAACATTTTCTCCAAATTATAGGCTAAAAATGGTAACTAACCACAAACAGTAATATTCTCTCCTTTTAAAAAGATTGCACACTACAGACTCTAATGTTCCATCGTGAAACAGTACAACATATAGAAAGTTGTTTATGATGAGAAAACTTGTTTGTTTAGAAAAATCTCTCCCCCTCTCATTACCTCTCTCCAAAATGCTGAATGAAAGTGAAGTTTTCCATTAAGTTTCAGTTTTCCCAGAGTTCAAAAGGTACATTTTATAGTTATCAGGCCTTGGAAGAACATTTTATATGGATTAAAAAAAAAAAATCAGATGAACAAGGCAACAGTGTACTTGCGTGTGCCAGGAGATTTGTTAGCACTTATATCTCTGGGCTACCCAGACACACACACACAAGATATACTGTATCTGGTTAATCCAAGCTCAGTCTAACAGCATTCTGTTATCTGTCACTGACAAATTACAGGCTGCTAGCTGCAATTGCCACTTGTAGATAGGAGGAAGTTAGTAGTAAACTATGCTTGTTTTTCTAAACTTTTAAAACAAGGCCATATTGATAAATACATTGAAATATGAAATGCTGTGAGTACATGGAAAGGAAATCTTCCTATCTATTTCATTTTACTAGCAAACATTTACTGCATTGCAGGTCTCTAAAGCTGTAACACTTGCTAACAATGTCAAAGTAGTTTAGCTCTAGTCCCATCATCCAGAGTTAAGACTGTTTTATAGTGAGACTGCAATGTATTATTTGAGGTTGTCTTTGAACCTGTATTCTATTTTTATATAGTTGATTGTGATAAAGAGACTATAGAAATGCTTTAGAATGTTTTCAACTGTGACAGTCTGAGAAAAAGTAAATGTAGTTCAGTTATGTGTCATTGCAGTATTTGTTTCTGGGGAAAAGTACCTGCTTATACAAGTTCTCTGTGGAACTAAATGATAAATGCAGCAGAAAATATCCAACATCTGAACTAGATTTTAA
Source organism: Chelonoidis abingdonii (assembly GCF_003597395.2). NCBI lineage: Eukaryota > Metazoa > Chordata > Testudines > Testudinidae > Chelonoidis > Chelonoidis abingdonii. Next base: position 83,203,103 of record NC_133771.1, on the reverse strand, counting down.
ATTTTCTACTTTTTCAGATATTATGATATCAGATATTTCTACTTTTCAGATATTATGATTCATATATCTTTAAAAATTAAATTGCATAGTAAAAACCACTTAAGCACTTTTATAGTGCTTTTCATCCAAGGATCTCAATGCACTTTGACATGAACTAATTAAGCTTCACCTGTGAGAGGTATATAGGGATCACTTTACCCACAACCCACCACATAAATGAAAACAGTACACTGCAACCCTACACAACTGTTTAGGAAAGGAAGTGAAGAATACTATGTCCAGCCAAAATTACTAGGGGCCTTTAGGTGGAGAGGACATAATCACCAGAGATGGAATTAAGGCACAACACTGAGGCAGTGATTCATATTTCATAAAATGATATGGGAAATTAGTTTTATCTTATCCAAAACAAAAAAAAAATCACCTTTACTAATGCATTTCAGTACAGAGTCAGAGAGAAGACAGTCATTGGTTGAATTTCTCACAACATGGCCTGAAAGGCCATTTATCCAAGTATGGCATTTGTTCAGTCAGATCTTGATGAGATCACAGCACAAGTTGATTACATCAGTAGATGTATTAACAAAACTTGTAAGGGGACTCTCCTTTCAATATAGCTCTAACTCCCTTTCCTGTCTTCTCCCCCCCCCAACCTTCTAGATTCCAGTCCATAAAACAGTCAACGCAACCCATCTCCTGCAAACAAGGCAAATCCAGGAATCCCTCCTCTGCCAACCCCCTAATACACAACCATTGCTTTTGCTTGGAAAACAGTACATCTAGCACAACAAATTTATTCTCCACTTCCATTCACCACACATATCCCACTACCTCAGCTTCTCTTCTGTGCCCAAACTGCAGCAGCCTCTGCTCCTCTTGCCATCCACAACCACTTTTCATTCTCATACATTTAGCTACAAACATACTCAGTGAAGCAGGCACCTACAACTGCAACCAAGAAAGGACACAAGGCCTGCTAGAAAGGGGAGAATACAGAGACGGAAGGGGAGACAAAAAGACTTGGGACACCCCTGTGCTAAGCTGCACCCATGAACACAGCCAAGAGACTGAAGCAGACTGCTAGACTTAGAGGAGAGGGTCCAAGAACTGTTCTGACTGGGAGCAGACTGAGAGGCTAGTTGGGAGCAGTAGAGATCCCTCAAAAGCCCCCACCAGGAGCAAGTGAGATCTGTGATCACCTCTGAACAGCACATCATGCTGCCACTACTGTTACACTTATTGGCAGGTAATAGGCTACAAATTTAACTTACTGAACATGGAAAGAGCCATCTCTGAACCAAAAATCTGTAAGACATGGTGAACATCTCAAAAAGCCTACTGCCTAACACTAAACCAGGATCACTAACCTTTTAACAGAGCCCCTTATCCCTAGAGGCTGAACTGATGAAAACTAAGGGTCTAGTTTCACTACTGTCTTCTCACTGTAAACTAATGTATTAATTGATCTCTGCTTATTTGAAGAGGTAATGCAAACTTTAGCAGCGCAGAGGAAAAGCAGTGACTTGATATGCCTTTTGCTCAGCAATGTGTACAGTAACCTTTGGAGCCTTGTGTAATGCAGTGTGTAACAGACAAATTCATGGGCTTTTTAGAAAACTTAGTTTTAACTAACAAAAATGAAACTAGAGATAAAATCTCAGAACATTTCCATGTGGCATGTCTGGGGCCCTCTTCAATCACAGTTTAATACTCTATAATATTGTGGACTTATGTATTTTGGGTTTTTTTAAACTGTGCACTGGGGTCAGCATGAAGGACTGGCCACATGGGTGGCCCTCTAGTCTACTAACTTTGTAAGGGCAGTTCCTACATGACGGATTCCCCTGTCTCAGATGAGACTGTTACAGAGGAGTGTGCCCCTTTAAGAGAACCTATGACATCCTTCTCCCTAACCCTATACACATACTTTTGGGTAGCAGCAACCTAGGGCACCAGAGTGTCTAAGGCCAGCCCTTTGTGCACCTTATCCCACTAGACAATTGCTGATGGTGACATTATATACCTGATTTTTTTTTGGAGTCCAGGCCTAATCATGCTTCCATGGCCAAAGTGCTCTCTTTAAAGTTCATATCACATGTGCAGGTACCACCATTCTTCTTATGTTCCATAGCAGGAGACTGACTGCTTCCTGACTCCCCATATCACATGCAATGCTTCTTTAGTCTCAGACAGTGTTCCCCTCCCTTTTTTCCCCAGGTGAGACTGATTTAGCCCCCAGTAAAATTAAAAATTGTCCATGCCCAGTAAATGCATCTTGAGGTAAAATTATCAGCCTTCCAAACAAATAGAAAACTAACATATCCAAGGCTAAAATCCCAGAAAGTTTTAGTTTACAACTTTAATCACTTGTGCATTAAAAGGCTGTAAAAAGTATCTGCAAAACATGCATTTGATAGTTTATGAATCTCTAAATCAAAGATGGCAAAAATGATTTTAGCTAATTTTTTTTTAAATTTCACAGCTGGGCTAAGGGCTTGTGTGCCAAGTTTCAGCCTCATACAAATTAGAAGAGGAGTTAAAATCATCTTTAAAAAAAAGGAAAGAGGTTTTATGACATTTTTGCCAGAGGATGTTGTGAAGGCCAAGACACTAACATGGTTAAAAAAAAGAACTAGATAAGTTCACTGAGGACAGGTCCGTCAATGGCTAATAGCCAGGATGGGCAGGGATGGATGGTGGCCCTAGCCTCTGTTTGCCAGAAGCTGGGAATGGGTGACAGGGGATGGATCACTTGATGATTATCTGTTCTCTTCATTCCCTCTGGGGCACGTGGCATTGGCCATTGTCACAAGACAGGATACTGGGCTAGATGGACCTTTGGTCTGACCCAGTATGGCCAGACTTATGACATTCCAGGGTGCAATCCAGACTAGCGAGGAACTCTGTCATCACTTGTCTTGTAACTTGGAGTGCCTCATAATGCTTTTCTTTTGTAGGTCCCAACCCGAGCTTCACACAAACAGCCAGATAGCTTGCAGGTCACAACCTGGTCCCACAGCTCTGACTCAACAACCTGTCAGCAAATGCCAGCCAAACTCTGGCTTCTAGAAGCCTAGTTCCTACATGCAGGTTGACTTCTAGTCCAAGATTTTCCCTCCAAAATAAGTGTTCTGCATTGTCCAGCCATATTAGGTCTATAGCCTCTCTAAGGGGATCAAAATAAAGTAGTTTGCCATTTTAAATGGAGTTACTCACACAGTTCACAACACTGGTTTAGTTTTGATTAAAGAAGAAAACAAGTTTATTTAACTACAAAGAGAGAAATTTTAAGTGAGTTCTAATACTAGTACCACTACTCTGCACTGATTAGGCCTCAACTGGAGTATTGTGTCCAGCTCTGGGCACCACATTTCAGGAAAGATGTGGACAAATTGGAGAAAGTCCAGAGAAGAGCAACAAAAATGATGAATGGTCTAGAAAACATGACCTATAAGGGAAGATTGAAAACATTGGGTTTGTTTAGTCTGGAGAAGAGAAGACTGAGAGGGAACATGATAACAGTTTTCAAGTACATAAAAGGTTGTTACAAGGAGGAAGGAGAAAAATTGTTCTGCTTAACCTCTGAGGTCAGGACAATTGCAGCAAGGGTGGTTTAGGTTGGACATTAGGAAAAACTTCCTGTCACGGTGGTTAAGCACTAGAATAAATTGCCTAGGGAGATTGTGGAATCTCCATCATTGGGGATTTTTAAGAGCAGGTTGGACAAACACCTGTCAGGGATGGTCTAGATAATACTTAATCCAGCCTTCAGTGCAGGGGACCGGACTAGATGACCTCTTGAGGTCCCTTCCAGTTCTATGATTCTATTATTCTAGTAACAAGGAATTAAAGTCAGAAATGGTGATGAGAAATAAAGAAAAAAAGCTTCCTAAACTTAACAAAATTAGTCTTGGTTGAAGGTGAAATTCCTTACCACATATTTTCAGTCCATTGCGGACAAAACCCTCAGGAAAGGATTTGCTCCCCAAATCCAACATATATTTCTTTTGACATTCTAGGTGAAGAGAGAGAGATGGTAGGGAGAGAGAAACTGAGGTGTTTTGCCCCTCACTTTTATAATCCAGTCCCCCTGTGAGATGCTTTTTCTGGAGAGTGACCCCTAGATAAAGTTCTTTTCAGCTGAGAGCAAGGAGACATGGAGTCTGGTGGGGAAGAGGTTTGCTAAGATGCAGATCTGAATTTTATTCCTGCCCCGCTTCCTTGCCAAAGAATGACCACTTCACAGGTGATGGCCCATCAGGTTTGATGATACCTGGCTGTGGCATCAACTTGTCCTTTGTCTTTGATAAACAGGTTTACCCTCTCCCCAGACTTATCTGGCAAACACACTTCAGTCATGATTTCAGCTTATGTTCAAAACTTTATATAATGTTGCCACATAAATTTCACGATGATGTCATTGCCCAGCAAGTTATTAGTTATCATTTTCAAATGATACCTTACAAGGCATATTTTGTCCAAAGATTATTACAATGCTGTGTAGGGTGTGCATACAGAGATGTGTTCCGTCACAGGTTTATAATAGACATGTTGACAAAGTACTAGCTCTAGAGGTGAGAAGACATCCCTGTAATAAATCTAGAGAGATTAGATAAAACTAGATCTTCTGACACCTTGGCAAGAGAGATTTCTGAATCAGAGTTCAATTTATCCACTAGTAGATGCAACTGAAAGAATATTTTCATAGTTATTTTTCACCATAACTCTGTTTCCTTGCAGTTGGAAAAAAGTCACATATCAGTGGGGCAAAGGCTCAACTGCTGCTGAGGTGGGGAGTAAAACAAAATCCCTTTGTGCTCCTTTGACTCTGGAGTTGCTCTAACCTTTGCTGGCTATCAATGACCCGAGGCTGATGGGGATTGCTGGGGTGCAGGAGAGCCCTACCTGTGCACACTATGCTGACAGCAGGAAAAGTACAATAGGAGTTACTATGGTAGCTCTCTGACATCTGAGAAGCCCTTCTACATACAGGAGATCATCCAAGGGCCAAATCTACCAGGTTTAGGACTTCCTTATACCAATGGAGTAGTATTAAGTGACCAGCATGTGACCCAGGGTCACGGCCATGACTAGTGTGTGTTAGGAGCGCATTTTGATGGCAAAACTAGGCCCTAAGGCCCTGATCTTTGATTTCAGCAGAGGACCCAGGGAAGGGCAAAGGTAGTTCCTCTCCACCTTTGCTCTATTATGATATTTGGGGTGTCTGAGGGACAGCTAGTCCCACAGAATAAGTTAGAGTAACCTTAGGACTTCTCTAAATTATACCAGCTTGTAACAGTCCTAAGGTGCCATTGTGCCAAACAAGGACTGCCAAGTCACCCTAGCTATGCTCTCCCAGCATGCTCTTTATGATGAGAGGCTGGAATAAAGTTGACTATATCCACTTAGTGTCACCTGGGACTCCCCAGCCAGCTATTTACACCAGTTTTATGACTGCTTTGTGATGATGAAGCAGTGCAAACCAGCCTCATTGGGGCAAAGGATCTGGCAACAGGAGTTCATTATCATTTTTAGTACTGCATTATGGCTGAGCTCAGAGCCCTAATGAAGATTGGGGTCCTCTTGTGCTAGATGTTATACAAACAGAGGACACAGTCTCTGTCCTGAAGAGCTTGGATTTCACCACAAACTAAAGTCTCTTTTCATAGTAGGAGTGTACCTTTTCTGAGTGTGTGAAAATGTTAGATTAACCTCCCTCACGTTAGATTGACCTGAAGTATTACACAGTATTTACTGAAAAAAATAACATGCCACGGAGTCCAAAATTAGGCCTTAGAGTGGTATCAATATATAATTTGGCAATTGCTATTGACAGGCATAGCTAAGTTTACTGTGGTATTCAATGCTTTCATATACTCGTAACCCTTCTGCCCCTCTGAGTTGGCAGCAACAAGGGCCGGGTTCAGTATCCAGGGGTTCCGTTTCAATAACACAATGCATAACCGGCTTGAGCCCCCACGCAGTGACCTGGGAAAATCTTACACACACCCCGGGCGCCTCGAAGAGGCAATACAATCCCCTCTCGCAAGCACAGCTCCGGTTACGCAGAAAAGGTTTAAATAAAGAGAATAAACACAAGCATTAAGATTGGGAATAACACCTCAACTAGAAGTCCTAACCAAACCGTGAGCAAGAGACCCACCCCAGGAAATTGGCCGTGCCTTTTCTCTGGGCTCTGAGTCAGCACCCCCCAAATCACCCACAAATCCCAAAAGTTTCCACAAACCCAAAGTCCTCCATCCTGGTCAGTGCAGCCCCAAAGTCAGAGCTATTCTGCAGAGTCCTCCCCGCAGCATGTAAAAGGGGCAACAGACATGGTCGGGGCCAACTGTCTGCCTCTCCGGGTTCTGCTCCGCCTTCTCCATGAACGGCTTCCGCTTAACCAGCACTCCACTCTGCTCCTACCAGCCGTCCTCACAACTGCGCACTCCGCCAGCGCTCTGCTCCGTTAGCTGCTCCAGCGGTCCTCAGCAAACTGCCAGCTTCCGCCGCCTGGGGGCCGATCCACTATCCCACTACTCGCTCGCCAGCTGCTCGCCAACCAGCTGTCCCATGATCCCCTCCAGCCATCCCCACAAACTGCTTCCACTGCACTCTGCCAGCGCGCGTATAGCCGGCTCCCCGCACTAGTTAGCCAGTATCTCAGTGCTCTCACTCAGTATTCCAGTCCTTTAGTGATTCAGACCGTAGTGACTCACATAGTAGGGGAGCCCGCAGTGCTAGGGCACCATTAGAAAGTGAGTTCAGCTCAGTAACCTGTATCTAGATCTTAAGGGAAAAAAAATCAACTCCTGACCATTCCACAGTGGAGAGAGGAGTGGGTGGAACTGGTGCTTCTGGCTCCACAAGGAGCCTACACCACCAGGCACAGATACCTATCCCCAGCTTCTCTCAATTCACTGGGTTTTGGAACCCATGTCCCTTGTCTAGCAAGTACCACCCAAATGAGGTTGAGTCATTTTTATCACAAAGCAGTCCCACAGCTCGGCAGCCTGGGATGGGGTAGGTGTGCCTATGCAAATACACTCCCTGAAATTCTTTCCACCAGATGTCAGGGTACAGCTTATCCTGACTCTGCTTACATACTAATGTGGAATGCCACATCTCAGAAGAGCTCATTTTACCTGCAAATGGCAACTGTCAACTTTGTAATGGTGACAACGGTATGATTAAGATAAGATAATTTAATTAATAATAATTAAATACTTGTTTAAAATAAGCCACAAGTACAGGAGAAAAAATATTTTGAGTTGATGCTCCTCATTGAAATCCCTCCTGAAGACCTACTTCTACTGGGATGCCTATTAGAAATGCATATTTATGTAATTGTTTCCTTATTTGAAACAAAATAACAAACTACCATATGCAGAGCATTCTGCTTATGTGCTGTATTCCTTTCCTGCTTTCACCTGGTGTCCATTTCTTAGTTTGAAAGGTTTTTAGGGCAAGGACTGTCTTCTGATGTGTCTGTTCAGCAACAAAGACACTTGGGGACTGCCAAAATATAGTAACAGTGCAAATCTGCTCCTGGATACATGTACGTGACTCTGGGGTCATCTGGATCCCCGGTTGGACATCCAAAGGCAGAACTTGGCTTTAAATGGTCTAAGATTTTGACGGTCTTGCATGGTAGATTGTAATGATTGTGAAGGAGCTGTTGTCTTCTTTTGTGTAAGAGCTCATAAAAGTTACTGGTCAGATATTAAAAAATAATGAAAGAGAATGAACCCACAAAAAAGGACCTTAGAGTAACAATACACAGGACTACTCAAGAGGATTCAGAGCCCAGGCTAAAATCAAGGATGAAAATTCATCCTTCACTGGGAGACCACAGCTTGTTTTTTGGCTTTTTACATTTTGTCTTTTAGTTGCTTTGCTTTGGTGCTTTTCGCTTAAACCTTTCACAGAGACTGAACACGGTGTCTTTTATATGTATAATACACTGGTCTTAATAAAAATTCATTGCTATTAACAACATCTGCCTTTATTAGGTACAGAGTTAACATATATACAGAGCATCTTAACTCAGGTCAATGTCTCCCTCTATCCCAGGGATTGGCAAACTTTGGCATGCGTTCCGCCAGGGTAAGCACCTTGGCTGCGGGGAGCAGTGCAGGCCGAGGGATGTGCTGGCCGCCGCTTCCCGCAGTCCCCATTGGCCTGGGACAGCAAACCGCAGCCACTGGGAGCCGCGATTGGCTGAACCTGCTGATGTGGCACGTAAACAAACTGGCCCGGCCGCATGCCAAAGGTTGCCGATCCCTGCTGTAACCTAAAACCAACTGCCTTTTCCAACTGTCTGCTCCTACACCCTGGAGATTCTCTTAAAGCCACATCTCCTTTCTTTTAAAGCACAAATTGTGTGTGTGTGTGTGTATCAGAATGATCGTAACAGTTTTCTATAAATCTTTTAACTGATCCTTGATGCAATGACCCTCTAACTTCCATATTTGCTGTATTATTGAAGTGGTTCTTATTACTGAGAGAAATAATGTTATTTTCATTTTCTGCTGCTCGTGTTGCTGTATTACAGCATTTCTTCTTTCAGCTGAGTCTGGTCTTGCAAGTAACAAGTGCAAATGTCTCCAATTTCATCTACACACTTGACCATTATTGGGCATGACATCATATGATTGAGGTGCTACCTCTTTTGTTATAGTGGCTTTCTGAGCCCATTTTCTGTCATTATAGATATGTACTCTATCATTTGGTTTCAAATAAGGTAGTGCGTGTGATCCTCTATCATAATAATTCTTTTGATACAAACTCAGTTGATACATATATTATTCTTTTCCTTATATCCTTCTTGAAAAAACATAGGTAATCTGTTTCTAAGTTTTCTATTAAATAACAACTGTGCAGATGAAAAACCTTGTTGTAATGGCAATGTTCTAAAATTTAATAATGCCAACTATAAATAAGTATTGGTTTCTACCACTTCTGTTAGTAATCCTTTCCCTATTTTAACACCATTTTCAACTAGCCCATTAAATGTGGGTAACCTGGAGTTGATGTAATATGTTTGAAATCATATGCTATTGCAAAACTTTCAAATTCTTGACTGTGAAATTGAAGTTCGTTATCAGTCACCACCATATTGGGAATGCCATGCCTTGCAAAAATTGATTTGACTTTATTAATGACTTATTTGGCACCCATGTTTTCTAGTATAGATATTTCAGGAAAATGAGAAAAAATAATCAAGATCTATAACATATGCACATACTTTATATTCAAATAGATCTAAACCTAATTTAGACCAAGATCTTATGTTTTCTTGAATAAATGTCACAGGTTGTTTTGACATGTCATATTCTTTTCTGTAATCCTATATATTTTGTGGCCAAAACAGAACCTCTCTTGCTCAAAGTTTTTTTTTTATATGCCTAAAAGGTCCTTCATGTACGCATTTCAACATCTCTGCTGTTAACCCTAAAGGAATTACTACTCTAACCTTTAAACAGAATTCATTTGATTACCGATAAGTCTTGAATAAATTGATTTTATGGCTTCAATATCTTTCTTTTATCATATCCCTTTTTTCAGTAGGTGAAATTCTTTGTAAATTTTCATCTTGGCTAGTTGCATATACAATTTCTTCCCCTTCTCTTTCTGATATAGAAACGATTTTTAAGCACATCTGCAGGTACCACATCATCATCATCTTCAATTACATTGATTACATCAAAAGAACATCCAATTTTAAATCTTATAAATACAAATGAAAAAAAAATCTTTGTAACCAAGGCAGTATGTCTGTCATGCCACTTTTTGAAATATTAACTAATGGTTGATGATCTGTTTCTGCCAGTACTAATCTACCAGAAATAATTATGTGAAATTTTTTGCATGTACAAACCAATGCCAAAGCTTTTTCTTTTCTATTTGAATACATGGACTTTGTTTTTTGACACAGCTCTAGATGTCTAAACAATTGGTTTCCATAGAACACCATACTTTTGTAAGAGAACTGCTCCTAAGCCTTGTTTGGGTGCATCTGAAGTCAATGTTGTAAGTCTGTTACTATCAGGTACTTTTAATACTGGAGCTGTCTTGATTAGCTGCTTAGGCTGACTTAATTCTTGTTGACGTTGACAGTCCCACTTCCATTGATTATTTTTACAAAGTAAAGCCCTTAAATTTGTTGTGTTTTCTGCTAGGTTTAATATGTATTTTCCTACAAAATTAACCATCCCCCAAAATGTCTGTAATGACTCCTTATCTTCTGGGTAGGGAATATTACCAATAGCTTGTATTCATTGCGGGTCAACCTGTAATCCCTGACTGGTCTGTTTTTCTCCTAGAACTGTTAATTCTTGCCCTCTACATTTACATTTATTTTTTGGTAAGTTTCAACCCTTCTTTTTTTCCTCTAGATAATATTTTTTTCTTATCATGTTATCCTCCATATTATATCTATGTACACATGCCATCTATATTATAAAAAAATCTTTTGAATGGCTCTATAAAATACCCCTGGAGCTGAACATAATCCAAAGGGTAATCTTTTAAAACAGTAACATTCAAAAGGTGTGTTTAAATATACATAGCAATTGACTTTCTTGCTCCAATGGTATTTGCCAAAATGCAATGAAGAATCTAAAGAAAAGTATTTTGCTCCTGACATTTGTACAAATATTTCTTCCCTGATATGTATTTTAAAATGTTCCTTTTTAACATACTTATTTAAGTCTTTTGAATCTAAAAAGAACAGTAGGGATCCATCTTTCTTTTCTAGTACTAATGAATTCACCCATTTACAAGACTCTTCCATACTTTTAATTATATCTAAATTAACTAACCTTTCCAATTTCTTTTGTACTCTATTTCTTAAAGCTGACTGTTTTTCTAGTTGTGAGTATTATTGGCTTCTTTGTTTCATTTAACTCTGTTTTATACATTTGTGGCAAATTGCCTGTACTGTTATGCTGGGTCTCACGCTTTCTCTTCTTTGGGGAAGGTTCAGGGCACCATTGCTTGCCTCTGAATCAGTATTTTAATTACCTCACTATTGTCTTTGAGGAGGGGAGTGGAGAGGGAGGGACCTGGGCCCACCCTCTTCTCCAGGTCTCAACCCAGGGGCTTGGAGGTTTGTGGTGAACCGCTTGAACTAGCGGTTCCTTCCCCTGGGCTATTTCCCTTTCCTGCCCTTCAGCTTGTGAAGTGGCTTCTTGCTCTCCTTCTACATAAGCCAGGTGCCCCTTACCTAGGGTTTTTTTTGTTTTTCTCAGCCCGCTGCAGCATTCCTCCAAACTTTCCTTTTGGTCTCTCTTCAAAACTGCTCTCTACTCCAACCAAACCTTCCTGCTCCAACTCCCACACTGTCTGACTGAAGCAGGGATTTTTTTTATCACATGACTGACTGCTGTCCTCTGGCCATGCTGTATCACATATTGTATCCAATTTGCCAGTGCCAGTGAATAACTGTAAATGGATGTTCTTTCCCCAGTGTTTCAGAATCCTGAATAGTTTGAATTGTATGGATTAGATTTAGTGCTAAACATGTTTCTACACCTATAATAGAAATATGTTGTCCCTTAACTACTAAAAATCTTATATTTTCTAAATTATCTTTAACTACAACCTGTAATTCACAAATACCCATAACAGATATTTTTTTTACCCCTATAAGATTGTAAATCAATACACATTTGTTCTAGTACTACAGGTTTTACTTTTAGACATTTTATAATTTCTTCTGAAATTAATTAGCTTGTGCCTTTTATTTGCCACATATGAAGTAAATGTTCCATTAGTAGATAGTGTCTCTGTCTAATCCCCCTTGTAGTTTGTAAAATGACTGTTTCAAAATACTCAAATTTTCTTCATGTGTAATGTTAACTCTGTATTCCTTATTTGGCATCTTCTCTGAGACTTTTGAATTTTAAGCTAAGTGATATTTCCAAATTTTTCCTAGACTTCTCATTTCACAAGTTTTTGCAAAATTGTTGTTTCTTGCAGATATAACAAGATTGACTGTATGACTGTAGGTTGGTGCCTACTTCCACACTTAGAACATGCTTTCACATGCTGATATGTTTTAACTTTAATACTTTCACTCTGTTTTTCTCCATGAACTTGCTTTTTTAACTTTTTCTTATACAGTCTACATTCACATCAGTTTGTCTTCTTTTCAAAATGAGCAATCATTGCTGATTAAGTTGGGCAGTTTGGCAAATTCTCACTGCTTTTTCCAGATTTAGATCTGGCTCTTCTAAGAATCTTTTTCTTACATTGAAAGCATTTATTCTCATGACAAATTGATCTCTTATTATTGACTTGGATAGATACTGGAAATTACATATATGACTTCTTGTCTTTAGATCTGTTAAAATGATTCAAAATTCTCTTCTTCCATTTAATTTCTTTAGTGAAAATGAAACATTTCAAATGTTTCATTTCTTTTTGGTACACAATATTCCTCAATTTTTTTAAGACAAACTCATAGTCAGCTCATGCTCTAATATTAAGCTTAAATAAATTATATAATGAAATTGTTTCAGTGCCTGCAATATTCAAAAAGATGGCAATCTTTTGTTCATCTTCCTTATGTAGATAAATGAGTAGATAGATCCCAATGTCCTCAAAAACAAATCAAAGTCTTGTTTAAATATTTGCCAATTTTTGCAGCATTTCTCAACATTTTTAGATATGTGGGAACTGTTAATTAATCCATTTAATTTCATTATAACTTGTTTTCCACTTCTGAGCAACTTTTACCTTGTTTTGGTTTGTATACCTCTTCCAGTTCTTTTTATCAGTTCCTTCATTCCTGGTACCATGTGTTGTTTTATATTAAAGTAATCCACTAATCTTCATAGTTCATTGCTAGTAACTTAACAACTGCCTTTTTTGGATATGTAGTTAACATATATACAGGTTTCAGAGTGGTAACTGTGTTAGTCTGTATCAGCAAAAACAAGCTAATTTGGGTATAAGCTTTCATGAGCTAGAACCCACTTCATTAAATGCATGGAGTGGAAAATACAGGAGCAGGTATAAATACATGAAAGGATGGGAGTTGCCTTACCAAGAGTGAGGTCAGTGTAATGAGACAATTCAATTAACAGCATGATACCAAGGGAGGAAAAATAACTTTGAACTGGTAATGAGAGTGGCCCATTTCAGACAGTAGACAAGAAGGTGTCAGTAACAGTAGAGGGAAATTAGTATTGGGGAAATTAGGTTTAGGTTTTGTAATGACCAAATCACTTGCAGTCTTTTTATTCATGCCTAATCTGATGGTGTCCAGTTTGCAAATTAATTCCAGTTCTGCAGTTTCAAGCTGGAGTCTGTTTCTGAAGTTTATGTTGAAGAATTGCCACTTTTAGGTCTGTTATTGAGCGACCAGAGAGATTGAAGTGTTCTCCCACTGGTTTTTGAATGTTATGATTCCTGATGTCAGATTTGTGTCCATTTATTCTTTTGCGTAGAGATTGTCTGGTTTGGCCAATGTACATGGCAGAGGGGCATTGCTGGCAAGTGATGGCATATATTGGCTTTTTACATTTTGTCTTTTAGTTGCTTTGCTTTGGTGCTTTTCGCTTAAACCTTTCACAGAGACTGAACACGGTGTCTTTTATATGTATAATACACTGGTCTTAATAAAAATTCATTGCTATTAACAACATCTGCCTTTATTAGGTACAGAGTTAACATATATACAGAGCATCTTAACTCAGGTCAATGTCTCCCTCTATCCCAGGGATTGGCAAACTTTGGCATGCGTTCCGCCAGGGTAAGCACCTTGGCTGCGGGGAGCAGTGCAGGCCGAGGGATGTGCTGGCCGCCGCTTCCCGCAGTCCCCATTGGCCTGGGACAGCAAACCGCAGCCACTGGGAGCCGCGATTGGCTGAACCTGCTGATGTGGCACGTAAACAAACTGGCCCGGCCGCATGCCAAAGGTTGCCGATCCCTGCTGTAACCTAAAACCAACTGCCTTTTCCAACTGTCTGCTCCTACACCCTGGAGATTCTCTTAAAGCCACATCTCCTTTCTTTTAAAGCACAAATTGTGTGTGTGTGTGTGTATCAGAATGATCGTAACAGTTTTCTATAAATCTTTTAACTGATCCTTGATGCAATGACCCTCTAACTTCCATATTTGCTGTATTATTGAAGTGGTTCTTATTACTGAGAGAAATAATGTTATTTTCATTTTCTGCTGCTCGTGTTGCTGTATTACAGCATTTCTTCTTTCAGCTGAGTCTGGTCTTGCAAGTAACAAGTGCAAATGTCTCCAATTTCATCTACACACTTGACCATTATTGGGCATGACATCATATGATTGAGGTGCTACCTCTTTTGTTATAGTGGCTTTCTGAGCCCATTTTCTGTCATTATAGATATGTACTCTATCAGGCCATGTGGTACCCATAGCAGTGCCACTGGCTTGAAGGTATACATTGTCCCCAAACGTGAAATAGTTGTGGGTGAGGACAAAGTCACAAAGTTCAGCCACCAGGTTTGCTGTGATGGTATTGGGGATGCTATTCCTGATGGCTTGTAGTCCATCTTTGTGTGGAATGGTCATGTACAGAGCTTCTACATCCCTAGTGGCTAGGATAGTGTTTTCTGGAAGATCACCAAAGAATTGTAGTTTCCTTAGGAAGTCAAGGGTGTCTCAAAGATAGCTGGGAGTGCTGGTAGCGTAAGGCCCGAGGAGAGAGTGTACATAGCCAGATAATCCTCCTGTCAGGGTGCCAGTGCCTGAGATGATGAGGTGTCTAGGATTCCCAGGTTTATGGGTTTTGGGTAGCAGATAGAATAGGGGTGTGTCAGTGTAGTTTTGTTCCTGTGCTTTTTTATGGAGTTTCTTTAGCAGATGGTGTAGTTTCTTTTGGTAACCCTAAATGGGATCAGAGGACAATGGCCTGTAGAGAGTTGTCTAGAAGCCTCTTGTTCATATTCCTACCTATTCATGATGACTACAGCACCTCCTTTGTCAGCCTTTTTTATTATGATGTCAGAGTTGTTTCTGAGGCTGTAGATGGCATTGTGTTCTGCACAGCTGAGGTTACGGGACAAGTGATGCTGCTTTTCCAAAATTTCAGCTCATGTATGTCTGTGGAAGCACTCTATAGAGAAGTCTAGTCTGTTTTTTTGACCTTCAGGACGAGTCCATGCAGAATTCTTCTTTTTGTAGTGTTGGTAGGAAGCTTCCTGTGGGTTAGTGTGCTGTTCAGGGTTGTGTTCGAAATATTCCTTGAGTTGGAGATGTCAAAAGTAGAATTTAAGGTCGCTGCAGAACTGTATCATATTTGTGGGGGCGGTGGGGCAGAAGGAGAGGCTCCGAGATAGGACAGACTCTTCTGTTCGGCTAAGAGTATAGCTGGATAGATTAACAATATTGTTTGGTGAGTTAAGGGAACCAATGTTGAGGTCTCTTGTGGCATGTAGGAGTTGAGATGCATATCGAACAGTATATTCTTGTGGTTTCCAATTGTCTATCCTCTTGTTTATTTCCATCAGGTTCTCACTGAAGCGGAAGGCTTTAGGGATTTCTTCTGTCATAATTCCCAGATCTCATCCTTGGACATTTTAGCATAGTTGATTTCCACTAAGCAGGTAGTCCCTCCTTTTTATTCTTTGCTTTCAGACTCTTAATTCTGTGCATATCTACACTGACCTTCATTTGCATTTATTAGCTGTGTTAGTATTTAAAATAACTACACTAAGATCTTTATCTGACTGCATTGTTTATTATTTGCTATCTCTCCCAATTTAACTTTAAATGCAAACTTGACATGTTAATCTTCTTTCAGCCCGATGTACCACTTTCTGCTTCTTCCTTGATTGCAAGATAGACGTGATCCTCTGGCCTAGGGTGACCAGATGTCCCGATTTTATAGGGACAGTCCCAATATTTGGGGCTTTCTCTTATATAGGTGCCTATTACCCCCAGCCCCTGTCCCGATTTTTCACACTTGCTGTCTGGTCACCCTACTCTGGCCTGGCACCTGGTGAAATATGCTGGAAAGTCTAAGGGCAGTGCACTTCATTGATGCACATTCAGATATCAATGGAAGTGCAATACAAGGATGAAATACAACATTTGGCCCTCCCTAAGGGACAAATCCCAAACTTGAATTCCCAAACTACTGGAAAGGATGGTACACCCTTCAGAGAAGATAGATGCATCCTCATTGATTGTCATGGATGGAGGATCTTTCACCTGATCACTCCCTTTAGTGCAAGTTGTGCCTTTTGTGACATCTTTACACAGGGGCTCTGCCCCAGAAAGGGTGGGGGAGTTAGGTGATTGCGTGAGCGCACTTCAGCAGGATCCGTGTAACCAAGAGAGGAAATTGGTTGTGGTTAAGGCACTGAACTGAGACTCAAGAACTGAGTCCAATTCCTGGCTCTGGCACAGACTATTTGTGTGACCTTGGGCAAGACACTGAATCTCTCTGCCTTTCCCTTCTGTAAAATGGAGATTATAATAGTTAATTTCTCCCACTCTGTCTGGTCTATTTAGGTTGTAAGG
The DNA here is from genome assembly GCF_003597395.2 of Chelonoidis abingdonii. Lineage (NCBI taxonomy): Eukaryota > Metazoa > Chordata > Testudines > Testudinidae > Chelonoidis > Chelonoidis abingdonii. The sequence goes on along the minus strand of NC_133771.1, from coordinate 83,186,597 downwards.
CTTTCAGGTAGGGATGCTCTCTCACAGTAGGTATATCTACACTTGGAGATGAGGGTGTGGTTCCCAGCTCGAGGAGACATACCCACATTAGCTCTGATCAAAGTAGTGTAGCCATGGTGGGAGGGCCTAATGGATGATCCTGTCCAAGATGCTAGATATGTACTCAGGGCAGCCAGCCTCTCCTGCTGCTTGTGCCATTATGGCTACACTCTCTTTTTAGTGCACTAGCATGATCACAGATGGTTGTAAGTCTGTTTCCTCAAGCTGGGAATCACACCCCCAGCTCTAAGTGCAGACATACCCTACGTATGTACAGTGACTAGCACAATAATGCCTCAATTTCAGCTCATCCTGTTAGGTGCTACTTTAATACAAACAATGGCAATAGTTGCAGATCTCTGGCTGGTCTCAGAGCTCCTAATAGAGCAATGTGGGCATAGGATTTGTATTGCATGTTTGTAATGCATACTGTTCTATGCTAGAAGTATCAACCAAGAGGTCCAGCAGGGTAGTCAAGCATATGACTGTCTTGTCTTGAATACTCTACTATGATTACTCTAATTGAATGACTTTTTTTCTACAGAATTTCCTTAGTTTTGGTGCTATTGCCAACCCCCCTCGACATACATGATCATTCTCTACAAAGACTGAGGGTAGCGTGTGTCCCTGTATCTCCTCCAATACTTTCAGAGAATTATCAGCTTGCTGTGTTCGCTAAAGATGAATAAATGACCTTTTAAGATTGCTATTAGGCTAAGTGTTGAAAATCTCAGACCAGTGAATAAAATCTCAGTATATGTGTAGAACTCAAAATAAGGACCCAAATCATGCCCTCTTTGAGTTAGGCATGAATCAGCGCACTTCTGTGTGGAAGAGGAGCTCTGACATATCCATGACATTCCTCTCCCCCTCCCACAGTCTTGTAGAGCCTTATCTGTGCAGTGAAGACTCCACTCTGGGTGGAGAAATTAGGGGTAGACAGTCTCTCATCCAGCCCTGCTGAAGATATCAGTAAAAGGTAATATAGTGCTAGGCTGTGTTCATTTCTTTGTGTATGCATCCTCTTCTCGTTCCTGAGGCAAGCCACAGTCAGTGGGGGACCCTGGCAACATGGCTCCATGGTAACCATTCTGCCAAGGCACTGCCAGGAGCCAGAGCCACTGCAGGAGTACAGGGCCCCTCAATGCAGATAGCCCTGACCTCCATGCACCTCCACATGGATCTATCACAGATCAATTGCTTTATCTGAACCAGTAAATCTGATACTCTCAAGGCCTGACCCAAAGCTCATCAAAGGTTTTGGGTCAGGCTTTTGTATTTTACTAGAAGGAACATAGCTGAACACCCTGTGATAGATGGACAGGAACCTGCAATATCCTGAACGAATTTCCTTGAATTAACTTAAACTTTATTGAATTAAGTGTAGCATCTTTGGAGTTCATTGTCTTAAAAATTAAATGTTTTTGTACTATTCTGAGATTAAAGGGAACTTCTTTAGCAGGAAGAGAAGATTGATGCAATCTTTGGAAGGCATTAGGAACTTTAAGGGTTTTTTGGAACAATACATGTGAAGTAGATTCCCTAGGAAACACCGTGGGGGGTGGGGGTTGCATAAGAAGTGCTCTATAACTAGCAATCACACCTGTTAACCATCTATAAAAAGAAAATAGTGAGGTACGTTTGGGCAGTCTGTCTTTGCTGGGAATAACATAGTAAAGGCAGGGAGCTGTGCAGTCTGGAAATACCCAGGTCAGAGATGCAGGTCTCCACCAAAGAAAGGCAATGGCTGGGGAGCTGGAAGCCTGAGAGTGGGTACCCTTTTTGGACCACTGAGGGGAAATACAGTTGCTGCTGCCCTGAATTAATAACTGTTCTGTTAATGTATTTTATATTTTATATCTGGACAATATTTTTTCCTGTTTTATATTTAAGGAAGAGAAGTACAAAAAACCCCAAAAGAATTCCAAGAGTTTTGCAAACATTTTAGAAACAAAACAATCCAAATCTCTCAAGTCCAAATATGTATCCCCCATGGGTGAAAGTATAGAAAATGCCAAAACACTAGTCTTATTACTATTAGCTTTAAGATCTATTTCTTGTTAATCCAGGAGGTAGTAGGAAAATGAATCAGATTAAGAAACCCTCATTTTCTTTCCAACTTTTTTAGTTGGAAACACAAAAGCAAAACAAAGCAACCTAAACAAAAAAATAAAGAAACTCAATTGTAGTCCAAGTGAGAGATGGAATTTCTTATCTCTTTCTAAACCTTCCTAACCTCTTTCTTTGTAGAATTGGAAAGAGAAAATCTCCTACAATTTTATAAGTTACAAATGTTTTCATGATTTTAGTTCCCTGGACATCTTTTTCTGCTAATATCAACACTCCCTTATAACTTTGCTAATTCAGGAAAACTGACTATTGTACAGACAAAGGTCAAACTGAGTAGTCCAAGTAGACAACTTTTGTTGTCCAAGCTGTGTTGAATGAAAAAAAAAACAAAACTAGTAGCAAAGTGTAAGTGGTGAAAAATGCATATGTTATTTCCAGTTGTAATTGTATTAATGAGAAGTAAAGAATTTTAAAAAAGTTTTTGCTAACAGGATCCTTTCATATGTTGTGCTTTTTATAACAAGCAGACTATTAAACTATTCTATGATATTTATACCTATATGTAGTTTATAATGGATGGGGTTAATATATTGTGCACAATTTTAAAATAAATAAAATACTATACATCTCTTTTTTATATGTACTTATTGAAGACTTCTGCATACTTTATGACTTTTTTTTATTTGCTTTAGTATTGTTTCTTGTCCAGTTAAATGGAACAGCCAAAGTGCATGGTAAATATTTTATAATGGCTCCTATGATAATCCATTTATCATATATAGTATGTATTGCCAAAATTCTACAAAATATCTTCTATCATGTTCCAAATGCATTAAATTATTTATTTTTGTAACTTGTTTCTGAGCAATCCAGGAAGTTAATGTTACTCTGAACTATGATTGCTAATCACTTGAGCTCAGATTCTGCAACTGGATCTCTGCAGATGGACCCTGATACCTGTATAGAGCCCAAGTGAGCTGAATGAGACTACTGACACATGCTTACGTACTGTAAATCTTTGCAGGATCAGAATTTAAGAGGAGACATACTGGAGGTATGCACAATACGAATGGTACAGAGAAGGTGGTAAACCTTTTCTGATGATGATTCAAGAACAAAAAGATACTAAAGGCTTGTCTGCACAGCAAAGCACTTTAGGGGTGTGTGATCTGCAGAGTGATCTAATGTGTCGTGCTCTAACTGCCCCATGGTGGTGTGCTCTAAAAGGTACCTAGTTCACATTAACATAGTCTGTTGTTTACGCAATGTGGGACCCATTGACACAAGAAACCCTGATCTTAGCAGGATTCTAACAAGGACATTTTCTGGATAATGAAACATTAATGGTTACATTCAACTGTTGATCATCTAGCCATTTTTGTGCTTCAGGGTATAAGCCAACCACTAACTGATGAGTTTAGGAAGAGAGACTTCCCCATGGGAGGTTATTCCATAATTCCCTGCTATGAGATTTCTTGCACCTTCTTCCTAAAAATCGACTCATGGCTATTATCTAAGATGGGATGCCATAATAGATGGACAATGGATCCCACCTACTATGTTAATTCATGTGCTTTACTTTCAATAATGTACTATATTTGAAAATATTTTTGTCACTTCTGGCAATGTTTATCAGCAACATGTGCAAAAAAGGGAATCTCTTCAGGTTTAGTGGGTTTAGTGGTAGAACAAGTGGGCAAGGAATTTGGGATTAATTCTTGATTATTCAGAAGTATAGCAAAAAGAACAGAGAAGCTTACTGGCCATTATTTCTCCCCACCCTGATCCCATGGTTCCTGCTCTTAAAAGTGTCCAAGCTTTTCCTGCACCTAAGATGAGACATCCTGTTGATCAAATTAATTTAAAAGAGTGAGACTAACCGCTGGTGGGGCAATACCAAAAGATGGTTGCCTCTTCCAATAGGAGTCAAGGATCCTGAAACTGTATGTTTTGCTCCTTCTCTCAGGATGACAATAATGAAGACAAAAATTATCTGAACAGCCCACTCCAAATCATTAATACTCTTATCTATATTTGCCAATGTATTCAGTAGTGAATCCATGTTCTTCAGGCAATGATGGGGTGTGACTATTACCCCCCTCTCCCCCCGATTTACAAATACAAAAGGAGAACCAACACTAGTTGGATGGTATCAAATAAAGTTATACAAATATCCCCTGATTTTTTGAAAAAAAAAAAAGGTAAATTTGATCCAATATACTGATTGCCAAATTACTCTCTTGACTTCCATGTTTTCATTGAAATATTTCTTTTCTTGTCAAAAATATAGACCTTGCTTTTTAAAGTAAGTTCCATGTCTTTGCTACATCACCATAAAGTGGTAAATCACAGTATTAAAGACAAGTGCTATTAATTTAGGAAAAAGAAATTGAACTTGCAAAAAATACTTGCAATGAACATAATGTCCATTAAGAAAATTGGGAAATTCCTAAAACAGCAAACTTAAATACTAACTTGAGGACTCATAACTGTCATTTATAATTTGGTTGCCTTGATGCATATTCCCAATTATCTCTATTAGCTCTGTCATTAAATATCAGAAGAGTATTCATGCCAGCTACTGGCTAAGAAGACTGTGTGTCAGTTTGTACAAAATACAAGTAATTAACTTCCAGAGTCACCTCTACCCTTATGAAAAAAGCTCTTTAAATTTATACCATGAGACATTACAGGACTGATGTCCATCTATTGCAGGGGTTGGCAACCTATGGCACACGTGCCAAAGGTGGCACACGAGCTGATTTACACTGGCATGCTGCTGCCAGCCTGGGCTCCTGGCTGCCAGCTCCACTCAGCGTGCTGCCAGCCTGGATGGATGGAACCCCAGGCTGGCAGAGGGCTGAATGGAGCCGATGGCTGGGACCCCGGCTGGCAGCAGCAGGTGGAAGGAACCCCAGAACGGCTGCCAGTCTGGGGTTCCATCTGCCGGCTCCTGTAAATGTAAAATGTATTACTGGCAAGCAAAACCTTAAATTACAGTGAATAAATGAAGACTTGACACACAATTTATAAAAGGTTGCCAACCCCTGATCTATTGTATGAATTTACAAGCTGGTAGAAACGGGTTTTGTTTCTTGACATATGTGAGTAGCCCAAATCTAAAATGTATTTAATTCCAATTCTTTATATTACTATAAAGTGCTTCATGCTTGATGTATGGAAGCAGATTTGGCAGATTTACCAAAGTCAGAGGGCTCAAAAGTTTTGAGGATTTTATTTGTTTGAATGAGCTCCTGGGATGTTTGAATTTATGATGAAGGGTTTCAGGTTTTTTGAGTGGAAGCAGGGTCTGAATGAGCTCTCCCCTGACAACTAGCTAGGGAGAGACTTCAGACCTAAACAGGGGTTGGGGGGGCACAGATAGCTCAGTGGCTTGAGCATTAGCCTGCTAAACCCAGGGTTGTGAGTTCAAGCCTTGAGGGGGCCATTTAGGGATCTGGGGCAAAAATCTGTCTGGGGATTGGCCCTGCTTTGAGCAGCAGGTTGGACTAGATGATCTCCTAAGGTCCTTTCCAACCGTGATATTTATATGAATACACCTATTCTGCCTAGCTACTGAGCAGACAGAAGCTGTGTTGCTCACAGTGATCAGCTTTGGCTGGTGTTGGATTACAAATCACTTCGGTATTGAATGCAGGGGTAGTGAAATGTTATCAAGGTTGTTATCTTTATTGTACGAGTAAAGAGGAGCAGAACTGAGCTTAACTTAGCCTGATTGAGGGGGTCACCCTCAGCTGAAAGGAACTTGCTAAGCCAGGGGCTTGAATGTCAGACCCTTGTGAAAGTAAGGCAGGTGGGGGCAAGTGTCTGTGCCAGAGATGTTGACTCTGCCTAAGGGTGCCCAGTCTGATGTAACCTGTTCCTCCCCATTGTTCAAAGATAGAGTTAAGTAGGCTCCATTAGGAGTTTTTTGTTAAGTACTTACTAAGAGCTGACAATCACTAAGAGCTGCGTGGAGCCTCAAGAGTCTGACTGGCAGAGATCACAGCAGAGGGGCAGGTGGCAGTAGAAGGTGACTGACAAATGGCTGGCAAGGACAGCTGGCAGAGCGGTGAGCAGGTGGCTGGCAAGGTGGCGAGCATAACAGAATTGTGGTTGCCAGGGTGGCCAGTGGAGAGGGACAGTGTCAGGTGGGCCAACCAGCCAGAGCAAATGCTCAGATGGCAGAGCAAGCAAGATGCCTTCTTGCATGGGTGGGAGGTGAACTCACACAGATGCACCTCTGAACCCTGGGTCCTCACTGACCAAGGATGACTATAGTGAGTGGGGTATGGTGAGGGAGCAGAGAAGGGCAAAAGGAACTTTTGGTTGTAAAACTCAAGAACATGAGGCAGAAGACACTGCCTCCCTAACTCTGGGGAGCGTGTGCTGCGCACAGATTATGATTATGAGTCCTGTTTGTGGCATTTTCCCTAATTAATGTTGGGTGACTTCCCTCCTTTCATTAAACATTTCTTTTCTACACTCTGACTCTATGCTTGTGAGTGAGGAATTATTACCTCTCAGAGGCACCCAGGAGTGGTGTGTAATTTTCCCAGGATACTAAGTGGGGGCTTGAGCTGTTTCTATGTTGTATTGTTGAAAAGGGACCCCTGGATATTGATCCTGCCCTGGTTGCTGCCGGCTTCACCTGGCAGAAGGTTTACATGAAAACATCAGAGCACTTTCAGGCTTATTTAAATGGGCTCATAGAGACTCTGGAGTAGGAGGGGAACATTTTTTTTCTGTTTAAAATTTAAACCACCAGATTAAGCCTGAGTTTACTTAAGATGAGTAGTTACCTAAATGTTTGGTATTTGACTTCAATAAGGCTTTTGATACTATCTCACACGACTTTCTCATAAACAATTTAATGAAATACAACCTAGATGGAGCTACTATAAGGTGGGTGTAGAACTAGTTGGAAAACCATCCCCAGAGAATACTTATCCGTGGTTCACAGTCGTGCTAGAAGGGCATGTTGAGTGGGATACCACAGGGATCAGTTCTGGGTCCAGTTCCGTTTAATATCTTCATCAATGATTTAGGTAATGGCATAGAGAGTTCACTTATAAAGTCTGTAGACAATACCAAGCTGGGAGAGGTTGCAAGTGCTTTGGAGGACAGGATTAAAATTCAAAATGACGTGGACAAACTGGAGAAATGGTCTGAAGTAAATAGGATGAAATTCAGTAAGGACCAATGCAAAATACTCCACTTAGGAAGGAGCATTCAGACACACATATACAAAATGGGAAATGATTGCTTAGGAAGGAGTACTGTGGAAAGAGATTTGGGGGTTATAGTGAATCACAAGCTTAATATGAGTCAACAATGTAACACTGTTGCCAAAAAAGCAACATCATTCTGGGATGTATTAGCACGAGTGTTGTAAACAAGACACGAGAAGAAATTCTTCTGCTCTAACCCACGCTGATTAGGCCTCAGCTGGAGTATTGTGTCCAGTTCTGGGTGCCACATTTCAGGAAAGATGTGAACAAATTGGATAAAGTCCAGAGGAGAGCAACATAAATGGTTAAAGGTCTAGAAAACATGACCTATGAGGGAAGATTGAAAAAACTGTGTTTGTTTAGTCTGGAGAAGAGAAGACTGAGAGGGGACATGATAACAGTTTTCAAGTACATAAAAGGTTGTTACAAGGAGGAAGGAGAAAAATTGTTGTTCTTAACCACTAAGGATAGGACAAGAAGCAATGGGCTTAAATTGCAGCAGGGGAGGTTTAGGGTGGACATTAGGAAAAAACTTCCTGTCAGGGTGGTTAAGCACTGGAATAAATTGCCTAAGGAGGTTGTGGAATCTCCATCATTGGAGATTTTTAAGAGCAGGTTAGACAAACACCTGTCAGGGATGGTCTAGATCAGGGGTTCCCAACGCGGTGTCCATGGGTGCCATGGCGCCTGCCGGGGCATCTAAGTGCGCCTGCGTACTGGCCAGCGGATAAGCATCTGCTGAAATGCCATCAACAAGCTGCGTCATCCAGAGGCGTCGCCACTGAAATGCTGCCCATTTTTGGCGGTATTTCGGCAGCAACACCTCTGGATGCTGCTGCTTGTCGGTGGCATTTCAGCTGCGACGCCTATTGACGTTGCCGCTTGGTGGTGGAATTTCAGAGGATGCTTGTCCGCTGCCACGGTCCTCCATGGCTCGTTGTCTGGCTCCTGCCAGACGAAAAAGGTTGGGGACCACTGGTCTAGATACTTAGTTCTGCCTTGAGTGCAGGGGACTGGACTAGATGACCTCTTGAGCTACTTTCCAGTCCTATGATTCTTGAACGGGACTGTACCTGAGGCCACTACTCTGTGCTGCCATCTGTTCCACTAAAGCTACTCTGCTATTTTTATCATGTTCACTTAATCAAAATTAACATCTGTACATCTGCCTGAACTGGAAATTACACCTCCCAGCTGCAGTGTAGCCAGACCTTACTGTCTGTTTGAATAGTGGCTAGCACAAGTGGGCTCCAGTCTCAGTTGGTTAATAACACCTAGAGCATAAGTGTGATTTTCAGTGACAGCTTCAGAATGTGCAGTGCTGCTTCCAAAAGAACCATTTCCTCCATAACCCTTAGCCCTCGGTCTATCCATTTAGTTTTAGAATTTTAAAACTTTAAAATAATTAGCCTGGTTATCAGTTTGCAGAGTTCTGAAACTCTTTTTCTCCTCTAACAACAGGGCATGTAATTCTGTTTTTAAACTATCTGCTTGCTTCCTGTAAACTATTTGTTAATCATGTTTTGGTGACTGACTTTTGGGCACATTCCCAAGAATTTTTAAGGCAGTCTTTAATAAACACTAATATGTCTGCATACAAAAACAGATGATTATTATTCATGGGTGGGATTATGAAGAATTAAACTTTTTGAAACTGCACAGAACACAATCAGCTAGACATGAAAGTAAGCTGAATTTCCATTTGGTTTGCTTCTTGCTGAGCCTTTAAATTATAAAGTGAAGCAAAGCTAAAAGATTAATACAATGAAAACAAAGATTGGGAAATTAAATGACATGATGCAATTTTCTGCCTCATTGGGCTGGCACCAATAGCATGCAAAGGAAAGCCTGCTGTGTTGGTTAGCCGCTGTATAAATGCAAGACAATCAGTCTCCTTCTCAAGGGAAGCTATTTTCTTGAATCATATAGCCATTGACTCTTCCAGTTACCAGCACCCCTATGCACAGTTTGAGGTCTGTCTTTTTTTCCCTCCCCCCTGCTCTACTTTGCTACTATTAGTTTATACAGGTACAAGCTTTCATATTATCTCCAATATTTAATCTGTAGCTCAGGGCACACATAAAAAACCCTGCAGCTTGCTGCCACCTCTGTAATTAAATATTAATATTTCAGAAAATGGTGCTTTATGGATAGCTGGATCCTATAATGTGGCATTCCTAAATCATCTCTAGCGATGTGTTCTTAATGTGTCTCCTATTCAGACTGCTGCCAGAGTATCAGTGCTAATGTATCACTACTGATCCCTGTCAGAGTTGGGTGTTTTTTTTTAATCTCCCTCATTCCTCCTCTTGGGTGATTTAGATGCTCAAAAAGGATGTTATGCTCCTTTTAAAGGATTTGAAACCCATTGATACATAAAATTATATGAACCCAGGCCCTCTTAACTCTCCAGCAATTCTGGCTCACTTTACTGTTGGGTTTGGAAGAATCCTGGCCTTAATGGAAAGACCTCAGTAAATACAATAGTATTTTGCAGTAATGGTCCAAATCACTTCAGAAGCCTCATGGTTAGCTGTAATGTTTTTATGTGGCCATTACTTTAGAATACTGTAGTATAACAAATCTCTAATTTTTGATGAGCTGCAGCATGGGTTAGTGGATAGGGCACTGGGCTGGAACTCAGGAGACCCATATTCTAGCATCTGCCTGCTGGGTAGCCTTGAGTGACTCACTTGACCTCTCTGTGACTTCCAGTCCTACCCGTCTGTCTATTTACATTGTAAGCTCCTTGGAGCAGCATCTGTGTCACAGCTCCATGTTTGTACAGTGCCAAGTGAGTTGGGTCCCCTAGGTGCTACCACATATAAGCGGTAACTGAGCATAGGCCTAGGAGCCAGAAACTTCTTTGGAGGTCTGATTATGCCTTTTTGTGATCTGAAGCCTGTTTTTCTGAGAGTGAGGTGGGGTCATGCCAGAAAAAATAGTGTTTGATCATGTAATTAGACTCTCATAATGCATGTGCACAAGGGTACAGAATTAAGGTTGCATGAGTAAACTTAATTCTGGTATTGTCTAACTAGTGCTTAACTTTGCAACCTTAGTATTCTACTATTGTAGCTATTTTCATATGTAACTTCCTGTTTAAAAAGAATAAAATTCTATTATGTGAGGTGTTACCATTGCTCGTTGGTCATCTCCACAGTTTGAATATCAGACTTCTGTTCCTTTAATGGAAGAACATCAACAGCCAGCAGCAATAGGCTGTTATCCCAGTCAGGCACAAAAAGTTCCACATAACACTCTGAAACAGTAAAATACATATGCATGAGTGGCCCCACTTTACAGACAGCCTAGCCAAGCAGACAGCTTTTGCAGGCTTTTTTTAAGAGACTGTGTGGCTGAGAACTGGGTTTAATTAACATATTCAAACCCAAAGTTTTATTCCAGCTCTTCCAGAAGTGACCTTATTCAACCTCTGTTGTGGCATCTGTAAAATGCTGAGTTTTGTGTCTCTGGTAGAGAAGGGGTATGACACCTTTCTCAAAAAGGGTTGTGAAATGTATATTTTAACATCACTCATATACAAATTAGACTTAAACTCAGAGTCTACAGGACCCTAGGCCACAGGGTATTTTTGGTGTGACTTGTGTAGCTGCTTCTGCTGCAGGAGAATCAGTGGAACCAGGAACTATACTCAGTGCAGGTGCAATATTCAGAGATTTTTAAGAGCAAGTGTCTAAGTTCTACTGCACAGTGCAAATGGTGACTTCTGTGGCTTATGAATTGGTCAAACCGGGATGTATTTTCATAGAGATGACAGAACATTTCCGGGATTGTCAACACAATAGAATTGTTTTTTTTTAAATAAAAATCAGTTGGAAATCAAAGCATCACAAGCTTTTACAAACACGTTTTTGGGATATCTTCTATTTTTGTTTTTCAATCTCATCCACCCACTCCCAAAGTGTAAGGAAAATGCAACCTAAACACATACAAAATGTGCATACAAATGCAGGTCCCTCCTCCCCCACCAATGCCCAGAGCCCTCCACACTCCCCACTGGCAACACCCTGCTCCTCCAAGAGGCTCCTGTAGCCTCCTGCTCCCTCAGTCTCCTGCCAGGCTCCAGTAGTTACCTCATGTGTCCAGCTAGGAGAGGAGGAAGAGGCTTCCCATAGGCTTAACTTCTTCTTTCTGCACTACTCTGTGTATGCATTGCGGTGTGGGGGTGGGGTGTGCGTGTCCACTGCACTATTACTGTGCTGTGAGCTGAGGCCAGCTGTGCTCTGCTGCACCTGCTCCAAAATCTGTGCCCCAGTACTGCAGGCAGTTACTATGGCCTGCAGAGCAAGTGGCACAGTTGCCTGTGTCCGAAGCGGGAAACTACAGGGAACTCACAACATTACTGAGCTGCCTGTATTTTCTTGGAGACCCCACCTCAAAATTGACCAGAAATTGTGATGCCACTCACAATATTGTCATGAATGTGATGTTTAGTATCTGTTCTCCTTGCATGAATGTGGAAAATGAGTTTCTTTATAATGCTACATGCACCTGACATCCTGCTCTTAGCTGCCATCCACAACAATCAGTTCTTATTGGCCACCAGGCCCTGCTATATTATAGGCAGTTACCCTCTGAGTTCTTCACCCACCCCAAGCAGCTTGCATAGCGCTCACAGGGGCTCTGTGCAAGTGGGTGTTGGCAACACTGTTGTTCCTGACCCCAGGACTTATCTGTCTTCCAAATTACAAGGTTTTACTGCAAACTACTGGGATGCTAAAGCTCTTAATTTTTTTTTAAGTCATAAAAATGGGATAACAGAGACCACACTATTTTCTCTTGTTTTTATAAAGGGCTAAACCCTTGGTCCTGAAACTTTAAAGTCAGCTGGGAGAAGAAAACAAGCGTGGAAAATTTCAGCTCGAACACTTGAAGTAGGTAAAGGGAAAGGAGTGGAAATGGGGGGCTATAATGGGAAGTGCTAGTCAACTTTAAGAAAGGTTGATTCGCAGCCCCCCCCCATAACTTTAGATTGCATGTGTGGAAAATGAGGCTCTTGAGCTATAGCTGTCCAAGGAACCCCAGTGATTGAGATTATCTCCCTCTGCCCCTCCTTTGCCTAGAACTAGGAAAGGTGATCAGAGTCAGATAATCCACCTGGGTCCATTTTCCTGATCTAGAGAAACTTTATGTTTCCCTCTGAACATTCACAACCAGTCTTCACTACCAATGCATTTCAGAGGCTTTAGGATTGCATCTCTCAATAAGCAGATGACTACTCCTTTTGTCAAAGGAGCTGTTAAAATGGATGAGCAGGTAAGAGTATTATTTCTTTATGCTTAAATCTCTGAGTCACCAGTCACTGCAGCTCCAATCATTAGAAATTTAAGCAAATGAAAAGCCACATCTCATACGTGACACATAATTAAGAGAGAAATTGATTTAGTTCTGCCAATTAAAAAGGCAGGCCTACAATTGCACAGGGGGTCAGTGGAGAGGCACTGTGGCTCTTTCATGTAATTAGCTTTCATACAGCTGCAATGAGTAACAACTCTAGCATGTGCTTTATATTAGCATCTACAATGCAGGCTTTATATGTGAACAGTCTCCCCTACCTTTCCTTTGTACTCGTGGCTCCTAGGCCTAGATATGCTAGTTCTGCTACTGGTATGTCAGGCTCCTGTGACTTACCTTCCTTATTGAGGCTCTGTCGTATCACTGTTACTCACTTACCATTCAATTGTTCACACTCATATAACCTGTGATGGAAGAAGGGCTGCTCTAAAGACTTGCAATCAGAGTTCAGCTTTATTACAGGTTAGACCAGTCATGACTGATTGACCAGTGGTGGGCCCTGACAAGCTCATCCAAGAGCTTAGTTTGGAAAAAGCTGGGAACTGCTGTTGTTTTCTCTCCTGTTTTTCCCAAGACATTTTTTCCTGCCTCACAAGAATGGCTACATTCTAGTATTATCAAACATACATCCTGTGGATGGAGATGGGCAGTTATTCTATAAATTAATAACTTCAGGTGACACCTGAAACATCTTCAGATTAACTCTTTGGCAATCGTTTATGTTGTTTTTACCTATTAAAATGGGGGTGTTCCTTCTGCATAGATCTTCCCTGGCCCCTGTGGGAGAGGGCTAATCATCTGTTTCAAGGCATCCATCTTCTTATTCTGGTTTGGACGCCATGGAAAGTTTGCAGGATTGGAGCGAGAAGCAGACTTAAGGTGTGAATGAGAAGATCCATGTTTTTTTCCTTGCTAAATCCTAATTAATTTTTTATTTTTTGGTGGCTTTTAAACTATTGCTTCTGAGAATATAGTCTGTTGTTTAAGAATTGCTTCCCTCCACAGTGGCTGGTCAGTTCTTGTTAGGAACCATTTTAGTTTGCATTTTTACAGTGTCCGTAGACAAGACCTTTGAAGTAAAAGTTTAATTTTGAATGCTGACATTTACTTGGGGAAAAAACTGACAGTCTCCCCTAATTAAGTTGTATGCACTTTTGGGTCTTAGAATCCTAGAGGGTCATGACTGAATAGAATCATAGACTTTAAGGTCAGAAGCGACCATTATGATTATCTAGTCTGTGTTGTGTATTTGGTTGTGATAGTTTTTGTTCCCATGGCAACTGAGTTAGATTATTAGGGGGTAGCCTAGCCTACTTCGCCGGTTAGGTGAGCTCTGGGTGTGTAAATAAATGTTAGTTTTGTTAGCTGTCTGCTGTCTGGCCTCAAGTGATTTCTTCCTAAACCGGCTGCCCCCAAGGATATAACAGTCTGATCTCCTGCACAATGCAAGCCACAGAATCTCACTCACCCACTCCTGTATCAAACCTGTGTCTGAGCCACTGAAGTGCTCAAATCATGGTTTAAAGACCTCAAGGTGCAGAGAATCTTTCAGCAAGTGACACGTGCCCCATGCTGCAAAGGAAGGCAAACCCCACCCCCCCCAGGGCTTCTGCCAATCTGCCCTGGAGGAAAATTCCTTCCCAACTCCAAATATGGTGATCAGCTAAACCCTGAGCATGTGGGCAAGACTCACCAGCCAAACACACAGGAAAGAATTCTCTGTAGTAACTCAGATCCCACCCCATCTAGTATCCAATCACAAGCCACTGGACATATTTGCTGCTAGTAGTCAAAGGCGAATTAATTGCCAAAATTAGGCTATTCCATTATACCATCCCCTCCATAAACTTATCAAACATAGTCTTGAAGCCAGATATGTCTCTTGCCCCCACTACTCTCCTTGGAAGGCGGTTCCAGAACATCACTCCTCTGATGGTTAGAAACCTTTGTCTAATTTCAAGTCTAAACTTCCTGATAACAAATGGATATAAACTGGCTCTTGTGTCCACATTGGTACTGAGCTTAAATAATTCCTCTCCCTCCCTGGTGTTTATTCCTCTGATATATTTATAGAGAGCAATCATATCTCCCCTTAGCCTTCTTTTGGCTAAACAAGCAAAGTTCTTTGAGTCTCCTTTCATATGACAGGTTTTCCATTCCTCGGATCATCCTAGTAGGCCTTCTCTGAACCTGTTCCAGTTTGAATTCATCCTTCTTAAACATGGGAGACCAGAACTGCACACAAGTATCCAGATGAGGTCTCACCAGTGCCTTGTATAAAGGTACTAAACACCTCCTTATCTCTACTGGAAAAACATACCTCGCCTGATGCATCCCAAGAACCGCATTAGCTTTTTTCACAGCCATATCACATTGGCGCTCATAGTCATCCTGTGATCTACAACCAATACTCTGAGGTCCTTCTCCTCCTCTGTTACTTCCAACTGATGCCTCCAGCTTATAACAAAGTTCTTGTTTATTAATCCCTAAATGCATGACCTTGCACTTTTCACTATTAAAATTTCATCCTATTACTATTACTCAGTTTACAAGGTCATCCAGATCTTCCTGTATGATATCCTGTCCTTCTCTGTATTGGCAATACCTCCCAGCTTTGTGTCATCCACAAACTTATTAGCACATTCCACTTTTTGTGCCAAGGTCAGTAATAAAAAGATTAAATAAGATTGGTCCCAAACTCTGATCCCTGAGGAACTCCACTAGTAAACCTCCTCCAGCCTGACAATTCACCTGCTTTCAGTATGACCCGTTGTAGTCTCCCCTTTAACCACGTTCTTTTCCCACCTTTCAATTTTCATATTGATCCCCATCTTTTCCAATTTAGCTAATAATTCCCCATGTGGAACCATATCAAATGCCTTACTGAAATCAAGGTAAATTAGATCCACTGCATTTCCTTTGTCTAAAATTCTGTTACATTTCTCAGAAGAAGGAGATCAGGTTGGTTTGCACGATCTACCTTTTGTAAAACCATGTTGTATTTTGTCCCAATTACCATTGACCTCAATGTCCTTGACTACTTTTTCCTTAAATTTTTTTCCCTGACGACCTTGCACTTACTAACAGGCTGTCAAAACTGGACAGGCCTGTAGTTGCCTGGATCACGTCTTGTTTCCCGTACTTTTTTAAAGGTAGGAACTGTGTTCAGCAATTTCTCCAGTCATTATGGTACCAATACCTGAGTTTACAGATTCATTAAATAATTCTTGCAATGGGCTTCAATTTCATGTTTCCAGTTCCTTTAAATGATTCGTGAATCTCAGATTATCTCTGGGCCAAACCATCTAAAATGGCTCCCCTAAGTTGTTCGAGTTAAGCTTCTAGTTCTACCTTGGATGTGGTAAGATCTGCCTCCATATCATCAGCTCCTATTTGTCATTCTAGGAAAATCCCTAAGATCCCCATTAAGCCTCATTACAAGACTGAAAGGTACACGTATTTGTTTAGGATCCTGGGCGCAGTCCTAGAATATCCTGAGAATCCTTAACACTCCACTCCATCTCAAGTGTTTTAGTGGACACAATTCTTCTTCTTCTTTTTCTTTGTATTCTACTTATTGTGTGGCTATAAAACCTTTTACTAAAGGTTTAATAAATTGATGTCCCATACCTGCAGGGAAAACTCTACCGATGGCTTTTGGCCCTGGTCTCTATGAAGCAACAGTTCCGTACCTCGAGTAACCATGTCAGAGGAGGCTCTAGTTAGCTTTCATTCCCCCATGTTGATTTCTTTCCCAGCACAGGACTCTGTCTTATCTCCACATTCCATCGTCTTTCTTATTTCCTTTACAAGTCTAGCCTCTTCATTGATATAAGAATGCTACTCCATCACCTTTTGCCTTTAATTTCTGTCTGTCCTAAACAGCAACATACCCCTTCCAATTACCTGTAGTTTCAGTCATGACTACCTAGTTCTACCATGTTTCTGTTCTTCTCTATTAATATCCCGTTCTCACTTCTTCCTGCACCAAGTACTCTAGTGTTCTCCATTCTTGGTTACGCTAGGCTCCTCACATTGGGGTGTACATAACATCTTATGCTTCCAATTTGGCTGTCACTCACATTCTTATACACTCGATTAGGGCCCAGACATTCTACAACCACCAGTTATCAACCTTTATTAGGAATTGTAATCTACAACTACCCTTCCTTCTGTATGCTCCAGTTCTCCTACCCATGACAGTATCCCTTTTCTCTGCTTCGATTTCTTTCCTCTCAATGTTAAAATCTGGCTTTGGAGAATTACCTGGAACATCTCCCAGACCATCTTCCCCCAGTTCCTAGTTTTAAAGATTTCTCTTAATTCAGTTGTGCCAGCCTTCCATCCTCTAGAGTCTATTTCCCTCCCTAACCTCAGGTGAAGTCCATTCCCGAGAAGAACACGCTCCTCTGTCTATGAATTGCCTCCCATGTGGCGCATACCATCCCAAAGTCCTCCTTGATAGCACCAACACTGCCTGAGCCAATCTGTTGGATCGCCATAACTTGTCAAAAAAATCATGTCACACCTTTGTTGCCATTCTCTAGGAACACGGACAGAATCCCACTGAACGATAACCTGAAGCCCTCTGATTTCCCTTAAGTTGTCCTTCCCCCAGCCTGGCCATAGTCCCCCTTGGATACATTCCAGTGAGAATCTAGCCGCACTATCATTTGTCCCACATGAGGTCAGGTGTTTGGTTCCCTATGTAACCCCTTTACAGTAAAAGGAGATTAACCCTTACCTTACCTATCTATTTATGACAGGTCCACATCCTGTATTTTAGCACCCGGCAGACAGCACACCTTTCTGTTCTCCGGATCAGCTCTACTTACAGGCTTGTCTATCCTTCTCAGTAAGGAGTCCCCAGTCACATAGACCTGCCTTTTCCTGATGACGGTGCGATTCTCTGGTCTATCCCCTGTTCCCTCTGGCTGAAAGTCCTCTCGATTTCTATTGTCCCTTGCAATCCTCTGCAGCCCGTATCCTCTTGAGGCTCATGTTTGGTGTCATCTCCATTGACTCTTCCCCTCTCCTTATAGGGCTAGCTGCTCTTCTATTTTTCCTTGCCCTCTCACCTTCAGCGACCACCTGCTGTGCATTCTTCATTTTCCAACTCCACAAACCTGTTCAGCTCTATTGCTCCTTCACTGGCCTGTCTTTTCCTCTGCCTGGTTCACTTAGTCACACGCTTCCACCGTCCACTTTCCTCACCCAGCAGTCTCCCTTCAGAGGGCCGGTTCCAGGCACCAGCACGCCAAGCACATGCCTGGGGCAGCAAGCCGGAGGGGGGGGCACTCTGCCGGTCACTGTGAGGGCGGCAGGCAGGTTGCCTTCAGTGGCATGTCTGCGGAGGGTCCACTGGTCCCACGGCTTCGGCGGACCTCCCGCAGGTGTGCTGCTGAATCTGCGGGACCGGGGACTGAAGGCAGCTGGCAAAATACCTAGAGCTGCGCCTGCCCCTCAGAGTTCTTTGGTTCTGCTTCCATCTGCAAGTCTGAACTTTTCCCTTCAGCCTCATCATGACTTTGCTCCATCATCCGTCCGAACTCCCTTCTAAACTCGACTAGAGTTTCCACTTGCATCTCCAACCCTTGGATCTTTTCTTCCATCAGCTCTATCAGGCGGCACTTCATGCAGTCAAAACTCTTTTCAGGTACCCCTCCAGGATCATGTACAGGCTGCAGCTTCCATGGTTAAGTCTATGGTTTGTAATAGTGTTGCTGTGAGCGCTTCTTCAGTTGGTTACAGTATCATACAGTAAGTGTGAATGTAGTAAAGCTGCACATCACAAACAATGTCAATTGATTGCAATAATTATAGGTGGAGCTGAATGTATTTTCTATCCTTTAATCAGATAGAATGATTGATTATTCTTTCAGAATCCAGCTTAATCCTTTGTCTCACCTCTGTCAGGTATTTGCGTGAAGCAATACTCTACAATGGGTAGATATTACTGAATGCTGCAGAAGAGTGTTGATATTTTTGAAATTCCCTATTTTAAATCAAAGCAATAAGCAAATGTTGTAAGAGAACATTTGCAGGTGAGCTACATGTATGGTTGGACCTTATAGCAACAAGAGAGGTTTGATAATTAATATGCAAAAGTGTTCTGTAATTACTCAGGACATAACCACCGTATCAGGCCACTGACAGATTGTGACTCTGACTTGCATGAAGGATGGATACAACTATAATGCTTTTTAAAATATATAAAATCTATATGATTTATTTTGCCCAGAGCTCAAAAAAGGCTTACAAAAAATGAACAGGGCAACCCTCTCCTGAATCCTAATAGCTTTCTGATGAGGTAAACAATGACTCTTAATTACAGCAGAATCATCTTAATTAAAATTTTTAGCTTCTAATTATCTCAGTTGTCTGCTTCACTGGATTTTAATGAAAAAGATTGATTAGGTATAAAACCAGTAGCATAATTAAACATTCAGGTTCTACACTGGTTACGGAGGTGAAAGTAATGTGATTAACTTCAAAAGTGCATTTTTCAACAAATGATGTTAGACAAGGAAGGCCACTCTTGCTTGTGCCTCTTTTCCCTTCCCTAGTGTGTAAAGCAAATATGTGGGGACAGCTTCTTCAGGCAATAGTTATGACAAGTGACAGATTATCATGGCATGCTTTAACTAAAACAATTGGGTTCTGTCACCACTTCTATTATGAACATCCTATTTCAGGGAGTTTAGTAAGTAGACTGGGACTTATTTCACAAGATTGCAGGCCTAAGAGTAATTTTTGATGCTTATGAAAGGCTTAAATAAGTTGTTCAGCTGTTCTATCATTATATAAATGTAAATCAACTCTTGTAGGGTGATTGGTGAAGGATGCCTCTTAGTGGTTCATATTATTTTAAAAGGGTACTGGCAAGGTAACCTAAATTGTGAGCTCAATTCTGCTAATTCTATTTTTTGAAATGGTTAAACAGAATTCCTTCTGAAAGTGAAAGCTGTTACAGACCATTCAAGTTCCAAACGTAGCTGGGAGTTGAGGGAGAATTGTAAGTTTTTGCAGGCCTCTCTTTGTTAAGGATCAGTCTTCATGAAAAGTCAAATGATGATGAGATATTTTACACTTAACAATTTGACAAGTCTCTTGCCAGATACAGGAATATTGAAAATACAGTAGAATTTCCAATATGGTCCCTATGTTCAGAACTCCAAATAAACCACTTCTTGTGTTTGGTTAAATATTTGGTTCTCATTACCGTGGTGTAAATCTGGAATATGACAACCCCCTTGAAGTCAAAGCTGCTTCTCTTACAATTTTACGAGTGTCCTTGGGAGCAGAATTTGGACCAGATGATTAATTCTCCTACTCTTTTAACTAGATCAGCCCCTGTTAATTATTGTTCAACTCAACTCTAACAGACTTATTTAATCATTACTTACTATTAGTTATCATTAGTTACTATTAAGACTGACTCTGTCATGAAGGTCACGGATTCCGTGACTTCTTCTGGGGCAGGGCTGGAGCAACTTTCAGCCCCAGGGCTGCCGGAGCAGCAGTTGGGGTTAGGTCAGCCAGCCCCGGGGCTGGATCAGCGGTGCTCAGCCCCTGCCACAGGAGCAGCTACAAGCCCCAGCAGTGCTCAGTTTGTTCCCCCACCTCGAGGGTATTTTTAGAAAAATTCAGGGACAGGACTTGGGCTTTTGTGAATTTTTGTTTATTGTGACCAGTCTGTGACTTTTACTAAAAGTACCTGTGACAAAAGCTTAGCCTTAGTTACTAGTCATTGCCCTGACCATCAGAGCAAATGTGTAAGGAGCATGGTGAAGGCACTCACACCTTTAAAGAATTAATTCCTTGCATTTAACTGTCTGTAATGACCAGTAATCCTACCGATACCCACACACCATCCCTTCACTTTCTCGACTGTAACTCGATAGACACACATCGGAGTACTAGAAATACCCCTCTGGCTTCCGCCCCATATGGCTCTTCAGGATCCCTTGATTGTGCAGCGCCAATGCAGCCGTGTGTGGCTGGGTGCCTGGATGGACCACACTTTTATAATGCCGTGCTCAGGGCAGACTGCAAGAAGTAAGGCAGACAATCCCTAAAGCCGGTGGTTTATTCTATAATTAGATTCACCAAGCCAGTGACAAGAGTTTCTGAAGTACCACACTGGTGCAGCAGAAGCCAAACACAGTCACTTTTAGGCATTCCAGACCTTGGCTCTAGGGGTTGCCAACTTTCTAATCACAGAAAACTCAATGCTCTTGCCTCGCTTCTACCCCACTCCTTCTCTGATGCCCCACCCCTGCTCACTCCACCCCCCTGCCCTCTGTTGCTCACTGTCTTCCCCCTCCTTACTCACTCACTCATTTTCACTGGGCTGGGGCAGGGGGTTGGGATGTAGGAGGGGGTGAGGGATCTAGGGTGGGGCAGGGGTGAGTGGTTTGGGGTACAGGAGGGGGTGCAGGTTTCAGGTGGCACTTACCTCAGGCGGTGCCTGGAAGTGGCCAGCATGTACCTCTAGCTTCTAGGTGGAGACAGCACGGGAGCTCTGCACACTTCCCCAGCCCACAGACACAGTCCATGAAGCTCTCACTGGCTGTGGTTCCCAGCCAATGGGGGCTGTGGAGTCGGCTCTTAGGATGCGGGTAGCGTGCAGAGCTCCTATGGTCCAATTTTTCCTATGCTCCGGCAGCTCTTTTTGTTGCTCTGCCAGCACCAATTCCCCCCACCCCCATCCTGATATTTCACGTCTCTCATCTGGTCAACCTAACTGACAGCCATAAGGGGCTAACAGCTGGAGCACCCCATCTATATTTTTGTCAATTTCACACTGCTATTGTGTTTGCTCTGCCTCTGGGGCACCTGGCATTGCCCACTGTCGGAAGACAGGATACTCAGCTAGATCGACCTTTGGTCTGACCCAGTACGGCCATTCTTATGTCCTTAAAATGTCCTCTGGTGCTTCTGCTCAGTCTGGCCTTAGTGGTTGGAGGGGGCTAGTGCCTCATTCTGTGCTCTCCCCTGGGTCCTGATATGTGTGGCCAAGAGGGTTTGGGGAGAGGACCAGCAAATCCAGCTTTTTCCCATGCTGGAGTTCTCCATGGAGTGCAACATACAGCTCTGTGTATAGAATAAGGGAGCATTTCCCTGGCTTTAGGAATTTGATAGATTAAGAATTGCATTTGTTTATGAAAAGGTTCTTACCTGAGACCACTGAAATTGCATTCTCCTTATAATTGATTTTTCTCTTGTAGTAAGAAGTGTGTATGTTTAAGAAAATAGTACATTGTAATCTAGCAGGGCAAGCTGAGGGAATGGTCACATAGGGAAAACTCTTTTATGGAAGGTTTGAGGTCAGTTACTCAAGTGGAGTTAAGGTTCTCTGTGAGAGAATCAATTCCACAAGCCATAAATAGCGCAATAAAATTTGATCTTGCAAGTCGTGTGTAATTGAGAGACAACTACTTTCGTCCCCTAGGTTAATCAGAATAATAATCTTCAAACAGTGCCTAATGAACTGAGTGTGCTGTCTCAGAATTGATTAGAAATAAGTGTGGCAAAATGCTATTACAAGATATTGTCACAAAAACCATTTCAATTCTCTTTTTCTGTCATCTTAGCTATATGACAAGTGTATCCAACTTATCCAGTTTTGGTGCTTGTCTACATTACCTGCTGGATCAATGGGCAGCAATCGATCTAATGGGGGTCGATTTATTGCGTCTAATCGAGACACAATAAATCGAGCGCTCTCCCATCGTCTCCACTACTCCACCAGGGGGAGAGGCGGAGTCACCGGGAGAGCATCAGCCATCAACTTACCACAGTGAAGACACCACGGTAAGTGTGGACCAGGCTTTGGAATGTTAATGGATATCTATCTTCTATGAAATGGGTGTGGATCACTGTGCTGGGTGGGGGATGAGATGAAAGAGCAGAGGGGAAGCATGTTTAGTGCACCACCCTTTCAGAGTGTTGTATGGACTCTCTGCCCCTCATGTGGCATCAACTCTCCTGTGTTAGTGTCTAGATAGAAAGGGGCACTTGATGCCTGGCTGTAAGGGACCAGGGCACAGGCAGTCTTGTCTAGTGGTCACAGCTGGGATCCACATGTCAGGGATGGTAGTTGGTATTTAATAAGCAAGAATTGAGGTCAAAATCAGTCTGGAGATCTGAGATCAGAGATTGACCCTGATTTCCACCTCGTACTGATTCAGCCTGGGATCAGAGATCAGGAGACTAAGTAAGGTCTGGAGTCACAGCACGTCTGAAGTCTGTGTGCTTGCCAAACAAGTTCCCGGGGCACCTCCAGGGTTGAACAGGGCAGTTGGCACTTGGGTCCCCGGGGTTTCACTTCCTGCGGCACCTACTCTCCAGTGTTCCCTGGCGGTGACTCTGCATGGATTCCTGGGAGCACTGTGGGAATGTCTGCAGACCTAGTTTCTAGTCTCTGCATCATTACACTGGCTGCTGCTACACAAGGGGGAGTGGGTGAAGGCTCCTTGCACTTTCTTTCTTGACCTGCAGCACTCAAGCCCATAATCTGAGCTATCCAGAGGTCTCTGGAATTGTGATGCAAAATGCAGTATATTAAAGTTACTGACGTGCCATAGCAGCAGAGAATCCTGTGGCACCTTATAGACTAACAGATGTTTTGGATCATGAGCTTTCGTGGGTGAATACCCACTTCATCAGATGAATGTAGTGGAAATTTCCAGGGGCAGCTATATATATGCTAGCAAGCAAGCTAGAGATAACGAGTTTAGTTCAATCAGGGAGGATGAGGCTCTGTTCTAGCAGTTGAGGTGTGAAAACCAAGGGAGGAGAAACTGGTTCTGTAGTTGACAAGCCATTCACAGTCTTTGTTCACCCTGAGGCTGATGGTGTCCAAATTTTGCAGATGAATTGAAAGCTGCAGCATGTTTCTCCTTTAAGTCTGGTCCTGAAAAAGTTTTTTGCTGCAGGATGGCCACCTTAAGGTCGCTAATGTGTGGCCAGGGAGTTGGAGTGCTCCCAACTACAGGTTTTTGTAATATTGCCATTCCTAATATCTGATTTGTTGTCCATTTATCCTTTTCCCGTAGAGACTGTCAGTTTGTCCGATGTACATGCAGAGGACACTTGCTGGCATATGATGGCGTATATTCCATTGGTGGACGTGCAGGTGAAATGAACCGGTGATGGTGTGGCTGATCTAGGTTAGGTCTTGATGGAGTCGCCCGGTGTAGATATGTGGCAGAGTCTGCATCGAGGTCTCTTGCCATGGATTGGTTCCTGAAGCAGAGCTACTAAATGTGCGTCCTGTTCAGTTGCTGGTGAGAATACGTTTCACGGTTGGCAGGTTGCTGTGGCAAGGATTGGCCTGCACAACCACAAGGCGTGAAAGTGTGGGATCATTGTCCAGGAATCGGGTTGTAGATCCCGATGATGCGTTTGGAGGGGTTTTAGCTGGGCTGTATGGCGATGGCCAGTGGGAAGTCCTGTTGGTTTCCTTTCTTGGGTTTTCCTTGCAGTAGAGGCTTCTGGGTACACGTCTGCGCTCTGTTGATCTGTTTCCTTATTTTCTTGTGCGGTATTGTAGTTTTGAGATGCTTGGTGGAGATTTGTAAGGTGTTGGTCTCTGTCTGAGGGGTTAGAAACAGATGCGCTTGTACCCTCAGTGCTTGGCTGTAGACAATGGATCGTGTGATGTGCCCGGGATGGAAGCTGGAGGCACTGAAAAGGTAGGCAAGCGGTTCCCCCCCCCCCCCCTCCCGGTTTAAAGGTTTTCGATATAGGGTGTGTTAAATGTGACCATTCACTTATTTTGCACCATGGTGTCTAGAAAGTGGACTCCTGTTAGATTGTCCCGGCCTGAGGCTGATGTGGGGTGGAACTGTTGAAATCGTGGTGACGTGCCATGTTACACGCAATAAAAAAAAAAAACCTTTTTTTTCCGTTCCCCTTCCAGCACCGTCGTACCAAGATTCAAAAGCGAGGTTTTTATGAAGGCCACCTAACAAATGGGAGAAGAGCTGGACACTTTACAATATTCATACA